>NC_088603.1:65632062-65969335 GCF_036013475.1 Columba livia | reverse complement strand
TTTTCTGGAGTCCATCTCATGCTAAATGCTTTCAGGATGGTAATACTGATTCTGAGGCAACTTGGATCATGTCTGAGAGCTTGGAAGAATTTGTGTGACCATCCTCGACATGCACGTCTGTCTGCACTCACAGATCACCTTGGGTGAGACGTCAGACGTAGCACATCATAGGCCTGTCTTTGGACTGTTTACACCCACCAGTCGTCTGTTGAACATGATAGTGACAGTACAAAGGGATCTGGGGGACTTTGATGACAAATGACCTATGTGTGCATTTTGGTAATCCTCTTGCTAATTACTGTGCGTATTTGGAGAGCTCAGGGCTTCTGTCCCCCAGGGGAGTGCTGGGCTGTCCTGGGAGGTGCTTGGTTTGAAACTTGTGTGTTCAGGAGTGACCTGCAGCTTCAGCCGCGGTGTGGATTGCCTCATGTCTTTCTTGCATGTGAAAGGGCTGGATGCACAGGATTTGAGCTCTGATCCCACCAGGAAGGCTCAAAGATTTTTTTTTCCTGGTCTTTGTTTTAACTCAGGCTTCATGCTTTGATACAGCTCTCTTCTTTTTCCTTGCTTTTTGACCAGCCAGTTACCTGCTTTGGTTTCTCCATCCCATGGGCCTGGCTTGTGCTTTTGTCCTACGTCCATGTCAGCCCAGATTTCTGCATCACCCCTGATTTGTCATGTCTCGTTTATTTGTTTGTTTTCTGTAGTCTTGCTCAGCTGCCTCCTCCAGTCTGCCCTTAGCTTTTGCTCCATCCAGGCCCTAATGGAGAATGATTTGTCGTGGATAAAATGTCCACCATGGTACATGCTTATACTAGAAACAAGATCTCACAAGATCCATGAAGCCAAGTATGGTGCTCAAACTACATCCAGCAGTAGTGTACGTGCTGTAAGTCCTGAAGGTTTGGTTTATTCAGGTTCATTCCAGAGAAACATTGAGGAATGGTGTCTTTTTCCCTTCATACACCACTAAGAACTCTTAAGTCTTTGTGCTTCATGGGCTTCCTGATACCTGGTGGAGATATTATTGGGTCTCTGGTCAAGAAGGTTTGCAGATGCCTTTGATACTGCTCCAGAACAGAAATACCTGTAAGGTTAGTGAGGTGTGGAGAAGAGAATCCTGCAGGCCTCTGTATACCCAAGAAAATGTAATTGTCGTTCAGGTTAGGAACCAACCAGGTTTCTCTTGTTTTAAAATGATGATGAACTTAAACAGTTTAGTATTGAGATTTGTAGCAGTGATATTTTAGGCAATATATTTGGCACAGACTGTGTTTTCTGTCTATAGTTGTAAATTTGTATACTTCCGTTTTCAAGTTGCATTTTTTTTATTTTTAAAAAAATAAGTAGAAAGTCTATATGCAAGTATCTCAAGTCATTATTTTTTAACCCCTATCTTTAAGGGATGTGTATGCAAGTGCTTAAATACACGTGTTCCACACAAATGCTAATGTGTGCTTTCTTTACAAGTAGATTGCTAAATACTGACGTATATCTGTCATATGAATGCTTGTAATGCATAAAATGATTTAAATATATATATATATATTTATAAGATTATTAAAATGTCAATAGTAATGATACTTTAAATAACATAATTTCTAGGATTCATAAGTAATATGCTGTATTCAGAAACCTGAAGTGGCAGAGATTTGGGTTTAGAAAAGGCTGTATTTCAAAAGGTTTAAGGAAAAAAAGAAGTTGTGTTACATGGACTTAATCCAACATCCAGACAAGGAAAGGAACAGACTCCCACTGACTTTAGTTAGGAACTCTAGATCAGACACCAACTACAGATGAGCTTTTTTTGGTTTTTTTAAGCTGCTATTAGACTGATTGGAAAATGAATGTGAAATATAGATGATTGTGCAGAGGTTTGTTTACAGGAAATTACAAACTTGGTGGTTTAAGGGCACAGAGATTTAGTGGCTTTGATGCAAAAGATCCAAGTTCCAGGCTCCTCGTTGCAGACCAGGTTCTGCTTTTGAAGCCCCTGCAACTTGTGCTTTTGTGCTTGCTCTTGAGGCAAACCGCAAAAGAAATGACTGCAAAAATCATACTGAATCGATTTCATATAATGTACAGCTTAGAGAAGCAGTGTTTAAAAAGGAATATTGTGGAAAAATTATGGACTGATGTGTGCAAAGTAGGACTTTCTGTATTTGGCTTTCCTGCAATATATGTAAGCATATATGCATGTTTATAGTTAGACATTACATAGAATATACACTTTGCATGGAAGTTGAAGGAAGAATCTCAGCTTTCAGAATTTGACTGGTAATGCTGATGCCTTCTACTTAATATACCAAAATATCTATAGTGTATGGACCCGTAACTTTTTCTAGTAAGAAATAACTAACTATTTTTCATGTTATGGGTGAATTTTGGCAAGTGTAACGCTATAACTCCTTCCATTTCCAACCAGTACCACGAGTAAGTCCAGGACAAGGTCTTCTTCCCTTGAATTTCACCACAGTGTTTTCAATTTCTTCCCATATTCCAGTCTCTTTCCCCTGCAATACTTCCTTATTTTTTCCCACTATATCCACCCTCACAGTATCCTCAGCTTCTCGTTATGTTCTCTACCGTCTACTATTTTGGAGTTTAGAGTGGGGAGAGGGAGCCCATGGGGGCTGTTTGAGCTGCCCAGGTGGTGACAGCCTGGGTGACCGTGGCCTTTCAGAGACCACAAGCAGCAGTTAAGGCCTGAACTATTTTCTAGCGTCCCACTTTTCTAATCATCTGGTGATTTTTGCCAAACATACAGGACAAAATTTGGTTTAAGTTAGGTGGTGAGTTTTAAGGTTACATTTGGCAGCTGAAGCAAGATGCACAGAAAAAAAAAAAAAAAGACTAAAAATATAGCCCCAAACTCTTTACTCCCCCTTAATCCAGAAGAACACACTTTTGAAAGAGGAGTTTATATTAAGTATATCCAGTTGTTGACTACTTGGATATTGACCTTCTGACTTTTTTTAGGTTCAGCAGATAGATCGTGTAGTAGAAGTTGTGGAGGAAACTATAAAAGGTAAGCATCACACTTGAAATAATAGCAGCTAGTCTGAAAGACATAAGCATTACCTAGCACAAGTGCAGCTGTTGTGTTCTTTATCAGCCTAATGCTTGCTTTGTCTTCTGGCTAAATGTTTGATCAGTGCTACACTTTGCTTTATGTAAGTGGTAATTTCAGAGATATTTTCTGGCAGGAGCTCTGTGGCCTGTTGGATTCATAGGTAAATGCTTCAGGGGAGACTTCAATAATTTAAGTTGCATCTATGTAGGTGGGTGTAGAGTACTGTTTAAAGTTTCTGCACCATCTTAATTCAGTGCTATATCTTTACTTTCTTATGTTTAGTCCTCTCGTGGGTGTTCTTTTTTCTTTTCAGATGTTTTTGCTCACTTCCCTGGACTTCCTCAGCAGGACAGATAAATTATCCACTAGTTTAGTGTTCTTTGGTAACTGTGTCCCTTGTTCTTTCTGGCTGTGTTCATGTGTGTGTACACGCAGTACTTTGCAGTGAAGCGGGGAAAAGACAGTATTGTTTCTGCAGTCTGACTAGTAAACATTTGCCATTGAATAAATATATTTGTCTGGGTCTTTCTGGGTTACCTAAGTTTGTCTCCATTACTTATCAGGCCATAAAAATCACTGTTCCATGAAGCTTTAAATTACAAGGTTGAGTTTAATTGGTTGTACTTCCAATATAAACAAGAGTCTGGTCCACAAGACATTGCCTGTAACTTTAATGCTGGAGTATGATGCTTTTGAAATACAGCATGAAAATGTAGAAGCAGTGCAAAATTTTAAAAGAAAAAAGCTTCTCCCAGGAAATAGTGTAGTGCTGTGTAAGGCTTCTAGAACTTGTGGTTTGAAGACGTTAAGATTTCCTATTGCTTCAAACGCTTTCAAAAATGAAACCTGTAGGCTCATGTACTTCCAACCAAAACTTTTCCCAATTTGTGACGTCTGTTTTGTGGGAGTACAACCTACTGTACAACCTACTGTACAACCTACTGTACAACCTACTGTACAATACAAAGAAGAAACATACTCAATGTATTCGTACTTGTTACTAAAAAAAGCCAAACTCTTTTTCCAGAAGCATCATGGTGTTTATGACACTGCGTTAGAAGAAGGGATGCTTCTTGATTTTTTACAACAGCCCAGTATTTCAGATCTCTATCTGTTTTTCCTGAATTTTGTTTATTCTTAAGGGAGTAAGATGGTAACCTAGGTCAGCATGCCCTCCCTTTACGAAAATGGGATTTGTAATATTTATACTGACCGCAGTCGTTACTGCTTTTTGGATAACATAGTTACTCGGGTTATTGTGACTGAATATTATAAGACTAGGAAGAAAACAAATGATGTATTAGCAATTGTTAAAGTCATACTTTTCATTGAATTGACTCTAGGATTTTACATATTGATGTAATTCTGGAAAATAATATTCACAGAAACATTAAGGAACTGTTAGGCTTTAAAAAGCATGAATTTTGGGAAAGATTTTAATTCTAGCTTCCTATAAGTGATCTGCAGGAAAAAAAAAGGAGTAACTGGGCTGCTGAATTCCATATGTAGTGCCAGCTCCTTCAGGGATTTCTTCCAAGGTAATGGAACACAAGATTTTTGAAGTTTTATTAGAAAAAATGAACAAAAGTGGCTCTTCAGTGCAAGAGACACATGGAGATACTGGAGAGAGTTCAATGAAGATGGTTGAGACTGAGAATGAAGCGTCTCCTCTCATAGGAGAGCTGGGACATTTCAGCCTGGAGAAGAGAAGGCTCTGGGGGAATCTCATCAGTGTCTATAGATACCCAAAGGGAAGATGCAAAGAGGACAGAGCCAGGCCCTTCTCAGTGGTGCCCAGTGACAGGCCAGCAGGCAACAAGCACAAACACAGGAGGTTCCTCTGAACATCAGGAAAAACTTTTTCACTGTGAGTGTGACTGAACACTGGCATAGGTTGCCAGGGAGGTTGTGGAAATGCCATCCCTGGATCTGTCTGGACATGGTCCTGGCCAGTTGGCTCTAGGTGGCCCTGCTTGAGCAGGGAGGTGGTACCAGGTGACTTTCAGAGGTCCCTGCCAACCTCAGCCCTTCTGTGAAAATAGTATTTCAACTGGAAAGAGAATTGATGAATTGACAGGGGTCTTACGTACAATAATGGTTTACTTTTGCAAAAGCCAACCAGAAAAGTAGGAGTTTGTACTTATAATTACGTTTCTTTCATTTAAATTTGTTTAAAGATACTGCATTAAGTTATGTATTGGGGAATCATCTTCCACTAACGGAGAAGAATGTGAAGCTGTTTTTCACTGTGCTTTATGTGTCTGACAGTGAACTTTCATTATCTAAGTGAAGTGAAATACTGTAGCTTACAAGACTGTTGGTTAAGAATATTTTATACTATGAAGTAGATACATGGTAGAAGCTTAAGTTCATGTACGCAAAAGAGATGAAATGTAACCCTCTGTCTTCATAGATCATTGGTAACAACTTCTGAAGTGCCAGATGGGTTCAGGAGGCAGCAGTGTTATGGGACAGGGGATTAAATACAAATTCTGAATACAGAGACAGCTTATATTTTTTAAGTTTTAATTTGGATATCAGCCATAGTTGTATGATACAGTTTTCTTCACCTATTTTTTTAAAAGAAAATCGAAAGGTTTCATGAGTGGTATACTATTGTAGTGTGGCTATCTATATATATATATATATTGAAAGTTTAAAAAATACTATATATTGAAGGTTTAAAAATGTTTTGACTGACTATTTAAATTGAATTAAGTTTTACCTGCATTGTGTCTGCACTCTGTAGGGCAGCTGTGTCTGTAGATTGGTTGGCTTAACTAAGTTGTCTTGATTTTCTGTGCAGATTGCAAGGTCATTATCCTAGTTGCCAGTTTTAAGTTTAAAAGTTTGACTTTACTTGAGTTCCCCTTTCTTAAGGGGTACCTTAGATTTTTATTGGATGCCTGAATTTTGTAGTGCACAGTTTACAATACAGGAAACTTTGTAAAAAGAATGTGCCTTCTCTCTTTTTTTCTTTTGTTTTCTCTAATAGTCTTCTTTCTAGTTTTCCAGGAAAATGGCTCCCCTGTTTGATTTGGTTGGAAGCTTACTGTACTCCCAAGGAAAACTAGTGTCTTGGAATTATTTAGAACTCTTTGTATAAAATATGAAGGAGTTTTTTCTAGCTTTATTTCTCCATCCTAAGGGCATTGTCAGGAAACCCTCTTCAGAACAGTGTCATTCTGCTGGTTCAAGATATGGTTTCAACAGGTAGATCTTTATGGTGGCCTTCAACTCATCCATCTGAAAACAGTGTAATTGCCAGTTCTCAACTCTCATTGAGATAATTCTCATAAACACTTTTTATTTGACTTTATCTTTTTATCCTTCTTAATCAGAAAATGGAAAAGAAGCATACTTATGTTTGTTATCGCAATAACAGCCAAAAGAGAGACAGAATTTTTAAGAGACCTTGTGATGTCTCATTTTTTAGATCACCTGACTTTTACCATGAGTTTTATGGAACTTTGAAATTTCCTAATTATCAGGTAAACTGTCATTTCCAGAAGTGATCTTCAATAACTGCACAGTGTTTGTATGCAGGTCATCTCTGATTAATATTTACACTGTGTCCCAAGAGGTATTTTAACTAGAGGCATCTTCAGGTACTTCTACTATGATCTTGTAATTTATAATTTGAAACCTCTGTGCTCCCTGCTAGGAGCTGGGCAAAGTAATTAGATCTCAGTCTCAGAACTAGGTTTCTCAAAGTGTCAGCCACCATCGTGTAGCCAGTTTGTCAGTCTTCCTGATATACAGAACAGGTTCATTATGCAAAGGCGCTTCTTTAACAGTGTAGAAAATCTTCCTTCATCTGCACATTACTCAAATTGTAAGACTGGATTATAGCAATTTTTTACATCTTTGGGGCACCCGTTTCCACTCTCCTGCTCAGTTTTCCAGTATCATGTTGTGATGACTTAGTATGTTAAGAAAGTATTGCTAAGGAGTTGCAGTGTCTGTGAGATAGGAGAAAACAGGGTGTAATTGATATATGTTCCATCATTAAGTAAAGTTCCTGTACAGAATTTAAAAACTGTTTGGGCTGATCAGTCGTTATAGCATGTCTCAATAAGATGATTTGTTTTTGATGGGAACCACAGAATGTCTTTATGGTGACTGCTCAAGTCAGCATTTTATCAACTACTTTAAAAGTTGTCTTTAAAAAAAAAAAACATACATTGTAGGTGTACAAGCTTGAATATAAACAGTTTACAGTAGGTAAGTTAATACATTTATTCTGTAACTTAAAGGAGAAATTGTAACTGCTTAATGTAGAAATTCTTGTTTTCTTGAATTCATGTCTTCAGAGATTTGGGTCTTTCCTCGCTTTCTAGACATGCTAGTTCTCAAATCCCATGATACTGAAGCTTTCTGAGGGCGGGAGGCATGGAACCAGAGTATTTGTGTACAATCTGCTTTTAGCTTAGACCTTAGGGAGATGAGGGACGCAGGTTGAATTTAGTCCACATTGTGCCTGTCTAGTGCTCTCACAAAACATAGTTTTACAATGGGTCATTAGACTTGATTGTAAAAAACAACCAAAGGAAATTACTTCAGGGTTGAGCCTTTTATACTTCACGTAACCTTTCTTGGTTTCAGTCACGTTGACCTGTCTGGTGAAGTTGCCCATCCATTCCCAGTTTAAACATTAACCAATATTTACTAAGTGATAAATTGTCCTAATGTGGTTAGTAATTATGGATTGCTGGTAGTTGCAGTGTCATTCTCTATGAAAGTGGGAAGATAAATGGTACCTATGTTATATTATATATATATATATATATATTTTTAATTATTATTATTATTTTTTTAATGGTAAAATGTAGAATTTACCCTGGATTTGCCTACCTGAGAGTGAGTGTGTGTTTTTATATGAATGTATGTGAATGTAAACATATTAAATGGTATTTGTACGTGCTGCTTGATTTCATTATAATCTGCTCATAATAGTAGATAAAATACTCTCTTTTTAATTTCTGTGATTGCGCGAAGAGCAGACATGACTTAAGAAGCTGATGACAAGCCAAATGAAGAATAAAAATTGGAAGAGTCAGGGGTTTCTTTTTGAGGAAAACTATAATTTGGCTCCCAGTCAGGAAACTGTTTATGTCAAAGTGCAGCTTGAGGGGGTCGAAGGGAGGGTAGTGGCCTCACGGAGTCCCTGTTTCTGTTTCTACATCCTTTGAAAGGACATAGAAACGGGGGACAGTTTTGGGTGGTTTGTTTTATTTATTTCACGGTGTGGTGGCTGCCAGACCCCCACCCAGCCTCTCTCTTGCTCCCCCTCCTCAACAGGACAGGGGAGGAAATAAGATGGAAAAGCTCGTGGGTCATGATAAGGACAGGGAGATCACTTACCGGTTACTGTCACTGGAAAAACAGACTTGACTTGGGGAAATTTAATTTAATTTATTGCCGAGTAAAAATAGAGTAGGATGGTGAGAAACAAAGAGAAAACTAAAACTACCTTCCCCCTTCTCTTCTTCCCAGCTTGCCTGCAGCACCTCCTCCCTTTCCACTTGGTGCTCACAGGGCTGTTCTTCACACTTTTTCCTCGCGGCGTTTTGCCCTTCGTTACTCAGGCTTTCCCCGAGGTCCCCCCAGTGGCTGGGGGGCTCAGCCGTGCCCTGGGGCTGGTTGGAACCGGCTGTGCCCAGCGCGGGGCAGCCCCGGCCTCTCCTCACAGGGGCTGCCATGCAGCCTCTGCTGCCAGCCACTCACCACAGACACCCCGGTCACACTGCTGCTTCCATTGACAGTATTTCTAGATAGCAGAGTCGCCTTTTAAACAGAGATTATTGAAAAGTAAAGATAATACTGGAAAAGATTATGTAAGGGGCTATTTAGATTTGCCAGGCCAAAAAAAAAAGGGGAGATTGGGATCAGGTTTTCAATAGGCAATATACAGAACTGCAGCTCATCAGTACCTTGGTGAAATGACCATGCTTAGAAGATTCTGCATCCCCTATTTGTATGCGTTAATCACTGAGGTGAACAGCGTAATGTGTTACATGGCGCTCCTGGCCCCTTTCTTATGTCCTTGGATTGGAAGTTTTGGAGCTATTCCTGTTTAAACTAAAATAATTGCAGATTTTTGTTGTCTTCTAAGCAAATGGCTTTATGTGTGGAAAGAGTATCATTACCAAAACCAGTACCATTCTTTTTCTTCTGTTGATTTGAGAACGACTTTGACAACAAGCATTGGCTTATGAAGGCCCTGAAGGACAGTATCTCACCTTACAGTTTTTAAATGAAGGCGTTCTCATTCAGCTGAACACAGTTTAACAAGAGCACCAGACTGCATTAGATTGCCTGTTCCTGACTGCTTAGGAATAGTGTGATGTACTGAAGTAATGAGTCCAAAATAGTAATTCTTTTATCTGTGCCAGTATCAATTCTGGGAGTTTAGCTTTGTAGACTATAATTGAAAGAAACCGGTAGGGCACAATAAGGAATACAAAGTAATTATAGAGAAACTGTTTCTGCAAAGATAGATTTTAATTGCTTTTGTAAAACGTCATTAATCACGTGGCTTAATGTAAAAATCCTATCTGCTGGGGCAAGAGATCTACATTGCCATCAACTGCTTTCTGTTCTTACACCAAAGTTTATTGCAGCTTTTGCTGTACCTGGTCAAATGCTTTGCGCATGCAGTGACTATTAGGTGTGTGAGACAATCCAGGGTTTTAGGTGGGTCTTCTAATTATTTTTCTCCATGTAGTTATTTAATTGATTTTGTTTAGACAACTGTTAGGACTGACTATCCCTGTTATGACTGTCATTGTTGTAGCTTTGTTTTCTAAGTGCCTCACAGAAACTGAATGGGCGATAAATAGTGCTACAGAAAAAGGAAACAAGCAATGGGAGGGAAACAGACTGAAAATCTTAGTAGCAAAATTGTGATTGCTTGTTGTTAAATGAGCCTGTGATGTGCATGGAACAGAGTTTTCTTCCAGACCCATATGTGCTCTTTTCCGCACCTGCAATGAACGACCATCTCGTAGCATCCCTATTTTTCTGTCCTGTTCACATTGGCTAGACTCAGTTGGGTTTAGTTCTGTTAGAAAATCCTCATGGCTGGTAAATGCAGTGCACCTTGTTCAAATCAGTGCAATTTAGTTATCCGTAGGAAGAGTACAAATAGATGGCAGAGGAGTAGAGATGGAAGTAAAAGCTTGCTTTGGTGTACAGTGATAGGTTGAGCTCAGCGTTTCACTGTAAGGCTAAATTTGTTCTGTTCGACCTGCACACCTCAAAACACTGGGCAAGTTACTTGTACTGCTGCAGCTGGCTCTGACAATCCACCCTTCAGCATTTCCTTCCCTCAGAACACGGCCTGTTTCATCTGATTCAAAATTTATTTTCCTTGAAAGTTTCTATTGAAAATCTCCCAAGGTTTTGAGCAGCATTTTTGATCCTGATCAAATAAATTTCTTCACGGAGAGGTGAGGATGAAGGGTCAGGGGAACTCTTCCTGTAGTCAGTTCTTAGTATTGTCCTTCTGAGCTGCCAATTTGTAGCCAGCATTTTCAGTTCACAGCAGATTTAATGTTTAGTCACTCTTTCAGAAAGACAATAACATCACATGATCTCAAAATAAGTAGGGTGAAGCTATTGAATTCAGAAAAAAATAATAGTGCCTTACTAGGGCATTTCAAGTGCTCTTATTCTGAGAGAGGAAAGTACTGTGGATATGTCAAAAATGTTCTTGAATATCTATATGCATATTTTTAATAGAACTCTATGACATTTTTATATGAACAGTAATTCCTTGTTAATAATTATCTCCTTTTCCGTTTTACTTGTTGTACTCTACTGTGTAAGTGCTAACAGATATTGCTTTGATTGAATGGTACATTGGAGAAATACCAAGAATAAAGTATTGTATGTTTAATGGAGAGAAAGTGATGTATGAATTTTAGCAATCTGCGCCACCTGCAGAGCTTTTTTCTGAAGTTTGTGAACTGCCTCACTATATTGCATATCTTGTTTTTGAAATTACATAAAAGGAACTTTAAAAAGCCCCTGTCTTCACCCATGTGCACTGACATTCTGGAGTCTTCCAAAACAGAATTGTTGTTGGATGCTAATTCCAAGTGCAAGGCATAGTAGAGGTATATATTTTAAGATAATGAAATACATACCGTATGCATAGTAATACCTGCCCTTTGTCTGAAGCTTTTTTTGAGTTGGTATAGGGTGGAAGACATTCTTTTTATGAGAGAGCTCTGAATTGCAGAGACTGGGCCAAACATACCACCCACTGTCAACAACCTGATGGGACACGTTGCCTGACCCAGGGCCTGCCTATTCCTGTGACACACAGGGAAAGATCAGTAATTCTGACAGAGTTTGTCTGAATTATTCCCTGTCTTGTAATGGACCCAGTTCCTGCTTGCACCAATTGAAGGAGTTAGACTGTTACACAACATTCCCACCTTTGCCAGTCTAGAGGAAGAATAATTTATTAGTTGGTTGGCCAGGAGCAGGGCATGTATCTTCCACTTAGGTTTGTTTTTTCTTTCCTCTCTGTATTTACTTGAGCCAGGAAATCCCACAGATGACACTTGGGATGCCTTCACTGCATAGCTGAGGTGCTGCTGGCCAGCTGGGGTTGGTTTGGGGGGAGCACTCACACAGCCAAGCCCTAAGCCGATTCGTGTCCTTGCTGTTTCTGCACTTCGGTGTGTCTGGCAGCACGTGATTGCTCTGGGGAGCTCAGGGATTCCTTTACAATCAGTCATGTCTGCTGTGGGACAATTTGTTTGTGCTGCAGGGCAGGGAGAGATGGTGGGAGAGGAGCTCAGGGCCTGCCCTTGCCACACGTGGGCTGTTTCCAGCAGGGATAGGCCAGGGCTGGAGCTCTGTCCCCTGCGAGCTCACCAGCTCTGGGTTTGAAGCATCTCCAAATTGGAGAGGTTTGGGCTTAAATATGAGGAACAGTCCAGGTTTGCTGCACAGTGTGTTAGGCAATTTGTGTTGCATATTTACATCTCAGATGCTATTTTGTTGTGAGGGGACAGGGGGTAGTGGTTTTAAAGGAGAGGAGATTGAGGCTAGACATGAGGAAGACATTTTTTTACAATGACGGTGGTGAAACACTCGGGTTGCCCAGAGAGGTGGTAGATGCCCCATCCCTGGAAACATTCCAGATCAGGCTGGACAGGGCTCTGAGCAACCTGATCCAGTTACAGATGTCCCTGCTCTCATGACAGGGGGGTTGGCCTAGATGAGCTTGGAAGGTCCCTTCCAACCTGAACTATTCTGTGATTCTGAGATCCAAAATAGCTTGTTTAGACGCTTGTTTTTACCCAGTAGTTACACAGAAGAACATAACTCTGGAAATAAATCTAATATTAAGATTTTATAACAGCTTCTGATTAGCCTCTTCTGCCTTTACACATATTTTTTTTAATTTGATCTTCTTAGGCTTGATCTTCTTTGTCTTGAATATGTTCTTGACTGATTTTGTTACTTTCTCTTAAGTTTTCTAATTATTTTCACCTTTTGTATTTATTTGATGCTCCTTTCAGTCTTTGTCACAGCGTTTGGTTCTTTACACTTCTTCCTTTTGTTTTTCTTTGGAGAAATTTACTGCTTTGTTTTCCCTTCATATGGCTTTGCCTTCCTTAGCTACTACACTGCTCCCATGTGCCATTTTTTCTGGTGTTAGCCTTCGGGAAGGGAAGCTCTGTATTCATTAAGAAGCGAATAAGGGTGGAAGGAAGTGTGCGCAAGAGTACGTGAAATAGTGCTTAATCCTTTTCCCTGAAGATGCTGGAGAAGATCAGGCAGATTGGTGAGACAGCTGGGAAGTACAAGACTGTGCATTGGCAGCCTTGTTGTGAGGAAAAAAGTGTCTTTCAGGAAAAGGTGAATAACCTCTAAGTATAATGATGTGACTGGAAAAGGGAAAGAATGGGTAACAGAACAAGCTGAAAACAATAGAAATTGTTGCTGCCAAGGCTGGGGCTTCCTGCATCTTTAATGATTTTCTTTCAACTCGAGTTTTAGAACTGCTTGAGAGATCTGTGCTGAACTTTGAAGCTAACAGCTGAGGAATACCGCTCTGCGTCTATGGGGAGCTGTGTTTCGGCAGCACGTTCTGCCGGGGTGGGGAGGGACCCCCACTGGGGGCCCTCTTCCAGCTTTCACATGTTTTTCACATGTTGTTTCCCAGCAGGTACTGAGAGGTGCCAGCCTGTGGATGGAGTGAAGCCGGCTATTTTTTGGAAATGCAGTAGACCTAGTGATATCTGATAGATATTTGCAATCCTGATAGGCAGTTGTTAAAGTTAACTTATGACTAAGCCCTCACTTACCCTTGTTTCAAACTAGCAAAATACCAGTGCAATTTGCATCTGTTTGCTCTAATCTTGTTAGCGTGTTTCTGGGGGTCTGGGTCACAGGGTCTGACGATAGCTTGAGGTTCACAGCACATTTAATGTTGTTGTAATCTTACAGCAAAGAAATTCCGTTACCTGTTCCCTTCATACATTTTTATTTCAAGATCAGGCATTCTCTGTCACAGTCCTGAAGCACATATAACATGATTAAAGATGTATATACATAGCATTAATATTATGTCACTTGAATTGTTTTTTAACAAATGAAAATAAATGCCTTGAAAATACTTTCATTGTACACACTGACACTGACACATGGTACACACTGACACATTTAAAAGACCTTTTTTAGACTAACAGTATGATTTAATATCCTGATAAATTCATTCCATCCTCATACTTTCTGTGAGCAATGCCAAGTAATGTGAGTTGCATCTACTGACTTGTATGTAAAGACAAGTTTAATTTTAAACAGCCAGTTCTGAAAACTAGAGAGCTCTGAGTAATTTTTAAATTGTTTCTAGCTTGAATTCATTTACACTTTGGTGAGTGATTCTGCTCTGTAAGCTTCCTCGCTGAACTTGGTTAGTACTACTGTTGCATTGTAGTCTGCATTAATTATTAATTAGTAAAAAACTGCTCTGAAGCATGACCTTAACACTTTGAGTATTTTTAAATACAATTTTGTCTGCTGGTAGACTATGTGAAAGTAGAGAAGTTATCTGTATGGCAGAAGAGGTTTATAAGACTAGATTCTCTGTTTAGGCTGTCAAATACAACCTGACTAGATCTTTTTGTCATTAAGCTGTGTTTCAAAGCTTGCATCTGCCAGTGAGCCATCAAAAAGGAGTGGTTTTTGTTTGGTATCTGAGATAGAGCACTCACGGTTTTGGAAGTGCGATTAACTCGGTTTTAAAAAATGTTGCAGCAGACTTTGCTTTTTTCTTTCTTTTTTCTTTTTTTTTTCTTCAGACTTCTTTTAAGCTTGGGACACCTGTTTTGCTCAGTTAAGGTGCTATCCAACCTGTAAAGTCAGAGAGATGTAACTTTATCAGATAAAATGCTTTAGAAGTAAAACTCGATTTCAATGTTTTGCTCCATTCTCCGCTTTGAAAGGAGGTCATAAATGAGATTTAAAATTACTGCCATGTCTGTTATGCTTGACATTGGTGTGGGCTTAATAATGCTGGTTAGACGGTTTAAAAAATGTTGCTTTGCCTTTTCCTTATTGAAAACAATAATATTTATTTTTAAGTTTTCTTGAAATAAGTTTGGGCAAAGAAAGATCTACAGCATGTGAAAAATATGAATCAGTGTTTATCAAGTTATGTTTTATTAATAGCAACAATGCTGTAAACAGATGCTTTAGTGATTACTTAAAATGAAACAAAATAGTCCTTGTATGGAGTAGGGGAAAAAGGATTTAAGGTCACGAATACTGTAATTGAGAGGTTATTTTCTTAAAAAATATATATATAAAATTAAGTGTTCCTGCAGCACAAATTGCAGTAGTTGCATATGCATTTACTACTTGCTTTCTTGAAGTGTTGAACTTTCTGCTCAAACTCATCTCCTGATTTTAAATCTTCTCTCCTTCGGTGTCTGGAGTGAAAAGCACAGGGCTGCTCCCTTTCTTGAGTGCCACACAGGTTGTGTAAGCCTCATATTAACTTCAGCCTTAGTGTCATGTGGTAAGAATATGGGAAAAACTGTGGCCATGTGAAAAGAAGCTGCCATATGTGGTTGCCAGGCCATAGATCCCCTCAGCTGAGGTGTGAGTTTGGGGTGGGTGGTCATGTCCAGTAAACACGTGGAGGGTGATCACATCACTGTTTTGTTTATTTTTTCTGAGTTAAGAAAGTCTGTGAGGGTAAGAGAGGCTGGGTCTTACATTCCATATGAGTTATATTCTTCATTTAAGTGTCCTAAGTATTTTTTTCTAATGTGTAAGGTAACCTGCCTGGCATCTGAAAGACAAAGATGTATAAGAAGGTAGAAGTAGCACTTTGGTTGACAAGATTTTCTAGACTACTATGGTGTTGATTTTTTTTTTTCCTGTTTTCCTGAGAAAACATGGATTATTAAGTTGTGCCTCCTCCACAGGTCTGTCATTATTGCCATTGCCCTCCATCCTTACTAGTTTTTAATCCTTTGACAGATTTCAGCTTTGTGACAAGTTCTGTAGTCTAAAGGGTACTCTCTTTCCATAAGTTCCACTAAAAGATTTGCCTTTTTGATTAGTGCTCTCAGTATGAGAAAGGGCGAGCAGGAGCTAAGTTATTGCTAGAGGGCAGTAATTCAGGTGGCTGTTTGTGCGACGTCAGAGGAGATCAAACTTCACTGATTCTGTACTATGAGATATTACTTCAGGGGGCAGGTGTTTTTGTGATTTATTGTTTTGGGTTTGTTTTTTAAATTTTAGAATGGTGGTTGGACCCCAATTCTAAAGGTATGAATTTTAAATTTTGGGTAGCTTGTTATTCTCTTAAGCCTGATTGTTTTAAGAATGCTGTGAATTTTTCCACTATATTTTCAGCCATAAATTGAAATACATTTTTAGTATGGTCATGAAATTGAGTATTTTAAAAATTGATACACTGGTTTATTCCAGAGAAACCAAAGTATTAGGAAATATGTAAAGGAATGTTGTCTGCTTCTAGTTTAATTTTTATGCCTACCGTTATGCAATCACTTTTGTTATACAAGTACATAAAATGGTACCATGCTTATGACTCCTTAGTGAAACACTAGATTGGAAAATAACTGATTGTATTGTGAGACAAAGATATTGCTGTTATTGTCATAAAAAAGGTAGAAGCGAAAAATTTAGCAAATGTTAATAGCACAAGTACCATATTACTGAATTCACAGCAGGATGTAATGAAATTTTTGTCAGGTGTAGCTGCAAAAATAATGCCTTTTAATTCCTGTTGACATGGTGACGTCTTCTTTCAGTATTAACCTTTATGATATTAGGCCAGTTCTGCTCACTTCTTCATTAGATGACATTTTTGAGTGAGAATTTTTATGTATCTTAGCAAACCTGGGAAAGGTGGTATGCCAGAAGTAGTTTTTTCTTTCTAGGTGGTTGTTGCCATATCACAGAAATAAATCCAGAGTGTGAATACTACATTATTAAAAACATAATTAATGACTCTTCAAAACAGGTAGTGGAGAAGGACTTTAACTGATGGATTAGTTTTGTAAATAGCTGCTGGTAGTGTAAGTTAGGAGGTGTGGTTAAACGTGGTTTGTGATGATCTGAATTGGTTATCTGCTTTGCCGTGCGAGCTGTAGCTCAGGTAGTACTTTACAGTTTCATGCTTTCCTTTTGCCACTTCTGCCCCCCCCAGCCTTTCCTTGTTTTATGTTAGTTTTTTTTTCCTTTTCTGAAATATTTGACAGATTGTAGTTGCCGTTTCATGTACTATCAAAGAGTTTTCCCAGCTTCAATAGTTAAGGCTTTCTGTCTTTCCTCCACTCCAAAGAGTGGTTCCTTTCCACCTCTTTTCAGTTATCTAGCCTTAGCTTTCCCTTAATGTCTCTCGCCTCCCTATTCTAGGCTTTGTGAAATAGATGATGTAAGTCTTATGTTTATAACTTGGGGCACATTTTACACTACCTCTTGCAGTAATATACACCTAATTGCTTTTATTCTTAATTGCTAGATCTTGCTTCTGAATATTAGCGAACCCTGTCACTTCTGCTCTTTAATTGCAGGAGTTGATGTGGTATGACTGACGTACTGTTGCGGGCTGTTGGATGATTGTATTTGTATTTTACTCTCTGAATATTCCTGGCTTCAGGAGAGGAGTTTTGAGGCTGTTTTCTGACCTGCAGCCTCCTTGGAGTGGGAGGAATATACATAAGTCTTGGTAGACAGCTTAGCCACAAACATGATACCAGGATGTGCTTCACAGCATTTTCCTGCAGACTTACACAGTCAGGTACCTTTGACTGAAATGTGTTGGTTCTCCAGTATAATTAGCTAAAAAATATTTAGTTTTTTATTACCTACTAATTTAGGCTTGAATGGAATTTTGGGGAAAAATATTTTAATCCTGCCATACAACTTATTTAAAAATTGCTATGTTGATATTTGCTTGAGAATCTGAAAATGAAAGTGCTTAGATAATTTTAATTGAATAAACCAGAAAATGCAAGTGTGAAAAGATAATTGGATGAAATTATTTATTCATCTTAACATGATTTATTTTAACTGTCAGTGTCTCTTTTTAAATGCTCCAGCTGGGGAAAATAAATTATTACATCTCATTCTCATTTTGAATCTTTGAAGTATAAACACTACTTGTGAAGAAGAGCAAATCAAAACAAATGTGATGGGTCTTGTGCTTGGTATTGACTGGTTTTTTGTGCTTCATTTGAAGGTCATTCTGTGAGACTGCTGGGTCAGAAAAAGGATAATGGAAAACGTTTGGGGGGAGCACGACTGGATTTGCCAAAGATTAGGAAGAATCCGCTGATAGAAATAATTTCCATCAATACTGGGTAAGAATCTTCTGAAGTTATAAAATGTTCAGTACTGCTGAGGTATCCAATTTATCTCTTTTTGCAGGCCTGGTATATTATTCCGAAGTTACGCAGAAGAAAGCAGGATGACCGATTTTAAATAGTAAAAAAAATGCGATGTCATTCTTTCTGGAAAATAGATCCCTGTTTATTTGGGTACAAGACTTCTGCTGGTCCAGGGATGCATACAGTCATGCAGTCCTCTTTTAAGTTCATCTAATACTTTCTGAAATGAAAAAATTGTAAGAAAATTGGACCAGAAGTAAACATTTAGAGGTTTTGTTTTGTGTTTTTGTTTTTGTTTTTCCTGTGCTATTTTCTAAGAAGGCAGCTCCAGAACACTATTAGTAACTTGTTAAGATCTGTAAGCACCTGATGACCAGCCTGGATGTGGTAATGGCTGAATTAGATATAGTTATTTGGTTCTTGCCCCTCTAATACGTTTGTGAAGAGTTACCATGCTTATATTTTGTGCTTTTCTTTGTTTGAATAAGCTGCCCTCTGCCTACGAAGCAAGTCTGGATGCCCATTTCTCCATAAGACTACAAGCATTTTTCTGTCCTGTGTTTCTACTTTGAGGAATTCTATTTTAATCTTCCTTTCCTGGATACTTCTCAGCACTCCTTGTTCATCTCCCATTTAGTCAGTTTCCCAAACAAAACAAAAGAACCCCTCACAAGTCCTCTTCCAATCTTTCCATCTTCTCCAGTTTAGATAGTAATTTCCTATATGGTAAAATATAAAATGTATTGCTCTAGGCATCCCAGGTAGGTGTGAACTTACTGCCTAGAGAAAAAAAAATGTGGTGGATCTTAGCTCTCTTTGTTTTGAGTTTAGTCTAGCAATTTCATAAACATTTCATAAAAGAGTTTTACTACTATCCTCTTTCTCTTTTCCTAGGCTTTAATCTTGCCTTCATAATTTCCTGTAAAACCTAGTGGACTGTTTAGGTCAGAATACCAGTTCACGGCTTAGTGTGGTTACTCTGTTTTTCCTCTGACTTATGGTAAACAAATGGGTGACATTTTGTCATATTGCTGAATTACAATACCTTTTTAAACTGCAGTTTCATGCATTGTTTGTTTTTGAAGTCTTGATATGAGCTCTTCTGATACAGTTACTTTAAGCAATCTAAGTTATTTCACTTACTGTCTTTCCCGTCAATATCTTGTTTGTGCCCACATGATCAAAATCCTTTTTGTGACTTAAAATAAGCAAAGCATTCTTTTACATTTTGTTCTAAGTTTCAGATGGTAAAAATTTTTCTTCTCCATTAATATCACAATCTAATATTATAATACCTTTCTAGTTGTAAATGTTGTCAAGGTTGTAAAGTAATCGAGCCATGGTCTTGTTTACGTGTCTTTTGATTTGTAGTAGAGCATTTAAGATGGTAAAATGTATTGCTATTTCTAACGCCAGGTTATGGAGGTTAATACAAGGAGGGTACTGTAGGGTATATTCACTTGACATGAGGTGGCTGAACCCTTTGAATTATTTTTTTAAATATTTTGAACATATGTATTTTCTTACTAGATTTAAAAAAAAAAAAATCCTCTCAAGTTAATCAAATTGCAGACAATTAACATCTCCCTAGAGAAGGGGTGCCAAACTAATTTTCACTGGGGGCCACGTCAGCCTCGTGGTTGCCTTCAAAGGGCCAAATATCATTTTAGGACTGTATAAATATGTATTTTATACCATAGGATAATCTGAAAAATACTAGACACCACAAAAATATATCTATTTCATAGAGAATAAAGTCAAATATGACTTGATAAGACCAGAGTATTCTTAAAACCTCAGACAAAAAAGTCAGTTGTATAAGATCTAAATTAACTAGGGTCCCGATCTATGTCACATCTCATGCTCGAGGAATCCTGTCTCTCTTGAAATACATGTTATTGTGTTTTCCTGTCCTTCTCTTCTGCTTCCCCCTCCCCAACCTCTCCACCTGTGTATTGCAGGTGACTTTTTTAATTACTGCTCTGGCTTTGAAAATTAAAACATAGCTTTACAAAGGCAGCAGTGCTCAACACTCTCTGAAAATTTAAAAATATAATCATTGAAGAACAAGGTACATTATGTGTTACTGTGACTTGACTGTGTTCATTTTATCAACTTTGCCTTAGTAGTCTGGCTAATGGTAGTTTTTATACTAACACCACGTTTGATCTGAGCTGTTTTTTGGGTTTTTTTTGTCAAGACTGGAGAGAACTTTGAAGATTATTTTTACTGCAGTGCTCTTTATTGACAGATGCGTTTGGATCAGACTGGAAGGTCTCAAAATAGTAAGAAATATTTCACTAAAAATAATTATTTCCTCTTTGGAAATAGGTTTTTTGATGCTGTTGAGCGATAGTGTCTGGGAGCAGCACGAGCAGGGCTGCTCCGTGAGGGAGGACAAGAGGGGACCCGAGGGTGCCACCAGCAGAGACTGTGCCCGCACCAGCGGGACACGTGGTGCCACGGGCCTGAACACTGTGGGCAAAGCTGGCGGCTGGTAGGAGGGACCCATCAGCAGTCCTAGACATGGCAAATGGTCAACCAGGGCCTGGGTCTACCAGGGGCTCAATTTGGGATCAAAAGGAAATGAACTGGAGACAGGCCTGGGGAGAAGGCCACATATAATGCCACTTTGAGGCCCACCCTGGAGGTGAGCACAGGGTGTGAGGCAGGCATGATATTTAAGCTCAAGCCAGGACCGGGCACACAGCCTTGAGCTTAGCTGGGGCTCATGGCCCAGAGGGGGCTGGTGGAGACAGCGGCTGAGGCTGATCAGGTCACTTAGGGCCTGCTGGTGCCCACAGGGCAGTGACAAGTGGTGGATATTATATTTACATATGGGATCTTAATGAACTCTTGGCCTCTTCTATGATTCTGTGGGAGAAGAAAAAAGGCTTGTTGGAGCCTTTGGCAGCTCACACTAACCCCTTTCTCTCTCCAGTAGCACAAATACCTTCATGTACGTGAACACCTGCCAGCTGGAACTATTAGTATGACCAGTTTATTTTCAGGAGTCTTCAGACATGCTGGTTGTTAAGATATCTCTCATTCTTATACAGCCATGTCTGAGAATGTAGGTGCAATTGAAATGCAACACTGTAGAATAAGATTTGTTTCTTAACACAAGACGGTGTTACATTCTCTTCAGTAATTTTGACTTGGGGCTTCTTGTGATCGATTGCCTCTTCTCTCAGACATGGAGGAGAAAAATCTTCCTGTTCTGAAGGGTTTGGTTTTTGTATAACCGTGAACTTTGTCCCTACTTGCCCATGCACAAGTGCACTCCTATTTATGCACACATCCCTCTGCATTTGTTATCCCCAGACTGCTGCTGTACAGGAGCCTCCTCAGCTGTTCCTTGGCATGAATCAAGTCGGCTCTACCCAGGGACGAACATAGTGTGTCTCCACTACAGCATGCAGTAATAATTTGAAACAAACCAAAACAAAACCCCGTTGGGTATGGAATATATCTGTGAAGGCAAGTGCTGCTTCTGGCTGTTGTGAGCCACCTCAGAGCTTTCACATGGTGGCAATTTTGTCCCTAAAAAGGTGTTGCTGTGCCCTTAGAGGGAGCTGGATCTTGTTCGATGTTTGCCTTTTTTTCAGAAGTAATGGACAATTTCTTTGTACTATTAATATTGGTTGCCATGAGGTTTGCATTTTTCTCATTTAGAAATTGAAGCTATCTTTATCTGTTTAATTTACCATGGCAGTTCGTGTTTTCTGTCAACAGACTGTGACTCTAGAGAAAACCTTCCATCCCAGGAGCAACATGTTTTGGAGGTTCCAAGTATGTTCAGAGGCCATGATGAGTACCAGAGCAGGGGCACGAGAGACTTTGCAGATGTCTCTGACACACAAAGATATGTTAGTGAATCTTACTTTTTCCAAGTGCCAAATACATAAGGAATCCTTACCATCCCAGTATCCCACACAAGCTGTAGGTTGACCTCTAATTTTCCCCAAGGAATAAGTGACCATTTCTGCCTATGTTGTTTTCTTTCTCTGTTATCACTTAGAAAACATTTTTCAAATCAATTATTAATTATTTTTTTCTATAGAATAGACATTTAATAAAAAGCAGTGATTCCAGCAGAACTTGGATCGTTGTCTCAGTATCTATTGTAGTAAGTTCTGCAGTGATACTAGTAGATCTGAACCTAGAAACAGAGATCTGTCCCTGTCCTCCAAAATATTTTTCTTTTTTGAATTAAGGGCATTTGGTTAAATCTCTCACTTTTATTTATGTCCTAGGCATGTATTGTACAAGTCATCTTAGCAGAACAAGTGAGGTAGTAGTAGTAGAAAAGCATATTAAATGCTGTTTGGAAAAAAGGCATAAAGTTGTTCACTAATCTCCTGATGTGATTATTCTGTCTGTTAGTTTGAAGTAAGAGAAATGTTCTCAAATCTGTTCTGCGTTACAGCTTCATTTTGGTCTAGGGAAAAACCTTTTACCCTGGTGGTCTAATCTTCATTAGTGCCAGTCTCATAACCTATGTAGCCACCTAACTCTCTTTAATGGGATCAAGACTTGGTCTTCCACCTTTTAATTATGTAATTCTGTATCCTGAACTCTCTGCTTTGTAGTTTTGAGTATTACTGACATGTCTGTGGTTGTGCCATCACCAGAGCTCCCTTATATCTGAGTTGCCACCACTCACATACATTTTGAAGACTGTTTTGTTTGTGCTCTGCCTGGATGCCTTGGGAAGCATGAGAGGAGCCCAGTACGAGCTGAATATCAGCCCACACTAGAACTCACTGTTAGGTGGGTTTGCACGTAGGTTCACTGAAGTGCTTTCTGTACTCTTTCTGAAGATTCTGCCTCTCTTTTTCCTTCTGGAGCGCACAAGTTATTGTACTGCTGCTGTGGCTGTCTAGAGGAGAAATTTAAACACACATTATACAGAGGATTCAAATCCAAAAGGAACATAGCAGTGTGCATGCATGCATTAGACTGTCTTGGGAGCTGAAATCTCGTGCAGATCATGTTAGATTTGCAGTATGAACATACCCAAAGGGGAAAGTCTCTGTCCAAGTTTTCCTGTTGTTCTCCCTCCTGTGAAGACACTGTATGAATCCCATATAGTCTCATTCTCTTGTTACTTTTCTAGATCCTACATTTAAGCTACTCAGAAGACAGGCAGATGTTTGAGATTCAGCCCAGCAAACTGAGCATCTGAGGTTCTGAGGGAGCTGTACCAAGAGGACTGTGTAATTCAGTGGAAGTGCTGGCGGTTTCTCAATCTGCACATCTGTGTATGTTTTCTTTTGGGAGAAGGGCTTTTAAAAGCTATATTAAAATGAAAAGTAAATTAAAATTACACATCCAACCAAGCCTGATAGATTATTTCTGTAGTACTGGAGCGTCTTGCAGAAGATCAGTATGGTACTTTATCTGAAACAAAAATTTCAGATCTGCTTTTGACTCTTAAATACTAATTAAGGTATAACACTTCAAACTTAGTACTCTCAGTGTTGAAGAAATACGAACTTTCTTCTAATGGAACAGTCACTGGTAGCTTTCTGTTGAGAGTGAACATAAATAGTAGTGCTTAGGACTTTATTTAGAAGTCCTTGCTGCTTTTTGCTCATTTTTCAGGGTTTTTCAGGCTATATTCTGAAGTTCTGTAGCGGTATTTTTTAAGAATGTTTGTAAGCTGCTGATGGATCTGAATCTAGCAAAATAATTTTAAAAAAGGTAGTTCCATGTATAGTACTTGGTTTGTTTTACGAATCAAGTAACCAAAAATTCACCATAAAAAAATAAGCTATAGAGTTACATTGTCAGTCCAGATGTTACCAGGCAGGAATGTTTCCCTGGTTATGAATGTGAAACGCTAAAATATTATTCTTTCATAATTTTATGTTTTAAGCAGAGTTTTAATAATAGTTTTATAATTAATTCAGGAGCATGAGGATTGGATTTTCTTCAAGAGTTGCATTTCGATTTTATGTGCAGTCTCATAGTAGTCTTTCTGTATATTGCATTTCAGCATTTGTTTAGGATTGAGTATATAAAATACCCTGGAGTCATATGTCCATGAAAGTGTAAGTAATGCTGGTTTTGTTTTTAAATTGTGCCAAAAAAAAAGAGGACAGAAACTTAAATACATTCAACTCTATAAGCTGGTGGGTTTTTTTCGGTATTGTTTTGGTTTTTGGGTTTTTTTTGGGGTATTGTTTTGGTTTTTGTTTTTGTTTTCCTTTTTTTTTTTTTTGTTTGTTTGGTTGGTTTTTTGTGTGTTTTTTTTTTGTTTGTTTGTTTTGTTTTGTTTTTTGTTTTTTGTGTGTGTGTGTGTGTGTTTGTATTTTTTAATCTGGATGTCTGAAATATTTGGTTTAGTTAACTTTTGTCACATTCTAAAACTTATCAGCGCTAGATGGTTTTCTCCTTGCTTCCTTTATGTGGTTAATACCTAAGGACCTGTGAGGTATTAGGTTACAAAAAATTGCAAAGTAACGCTGGTAAGAGGTCTGGATAGTCTTTGGTATGCAAGGTTTAATTTTGCTATAGGTATTCTTCATTGAATCAGCACGTATTTCAGGTGGTTTTCAGTAATAAAAGCAGATCGTATTCTGTCTCTTTGCTGCGGTAGATTGCGGTGTCTCATGAACAAGAAATATCAGTGGCTTCTGCCGTATGACAGTAGGTTGGGAGGCAGTGGCATCATCTGAGAAACAAGGTGTTTATGAACAAAAAGATCAGGAAGAGAGGCATGTGGCTTTATTTGCCTCTTCTGATGGAGGGATAGTTATTGGTTTGGAATTGTTTGATGCCAGTACACTGGCAGATGTGTAGGGTCCTGTTAGAACAGTGTTTATTCCTTTGCTCCAGGGAGAGATACTGAGATCCTTGAGAGCGCTTGAGGATGCTGCAGTTCTTATCAGTGAAACACGCATCTGGTTATTAATCTGACAGTGCAGCAGGAAGGCTGGTGTTGACCAGGCTCAGGTGTAGACTCAGGGTCCCAGGGGCACATGACATAGAACTGAACCCTGTTGAACATGAAGTTGAGAGACTGATACGATGCAATTTAGGGTCTGTCTTCCTTTTTTTTTTTTGTTTGTTTTGGTTTTGACAGGCCTGTGTTGCCTGTCCAAATTTTTAGCTAATTGACCTGACTGACCAAGATTTCCACATTTTTTGTGGCATGATCTACATCATCTACACCTGTGAGTCCACCTTTGAAAATACTTGGTGCATTCACATAATCTGACTCCTTCATAACTGGGCTGAGTTTTCTGGACGCACCATCTTGAAACCGTATCAAAATATCTTTGCTTAGGAAAGGATGTTGTCGTTGAAGTGTCTGAGAGCGTATGAAGCCCTTGCCCTCCTGTGCTGAAATGAGTAGGATATTTCAGTAATAACTTCATCACTTCACCAGAACAACCACTATTTCTTTGGCGTTCTGTGTTAACTGATGTGAACTCAAATCTCTTCCCTAGTACAATGTTATAAAAATAAAAATGTAGAGAGAGGTGGAAAATGGAAATCTTTGCAGTATGTGAAAAATTAGATTACCTACTGTTTGACAGTGATAGGCTTTTTTTTTTTTGGCAACTGCTTATATAGTTATATCCAACTATGCCACAATGTTTTCAACATCTCCATCTTCTCCTAAAATATTGCTGTTCCTATCTTGAATGAATAGTGAGTCTGAAGTACAAATCTGTTCATATTTTGTAAAAATCATTGACTGAATACTTACAAGGATTAATTCCATGTTTTCCAGTTTACTTGATTTAGTTTGTCCATGAATAACACAGATTTTCTGTATTTTAATGTTTAACTTTTTAGTTTTTTAATGCTTTACTCATGTGTTACTGCAATTTAAATAAGATTTTTATTTTATAATACAAGATGAATATATGTTTTGATTTGCATTCAATATTATGCTTGGAGAGGCAAAATAGTATTTCTTCTATTATAATAATATACTTATTATATCATTACAGATTATATTATCATATATTTATTTTTACTTGAATTCAAGCTAAATGCTTAGAGCAGGGGTGTCAAACTCATTTTCACCAGTGGGGGCAAATGAGCCCTGCAGCTGCCTTCAAAGGGTCAAATGTAATTTTCAGACTGTAAAAATGTAACGACTGCTACATTTATACAGTCCTAAAATTACATTCAGTCCCTTGAAGGCAACGGCAGGGCTCATTTGCCCCCTCGGTGAAAATGAGTTTGACACCCCTGGCTTAGAGTGATCTCCCCAGGGAACATGAAGTGATACAATTATTTTGGCCCTACCATAGCTTATAATATTTAAATGGATACTTTTCATAAATACTTAGCTCAAACATCTATGACATGCCAAAGCCTATCATGTCAGATACCATCAGAGAAAGCAGAAAGTCTGGAAAGATGATATACATGTTTTTGAAAGGAAATCTCTGCATTAGGCTCTTCTGTTTATATTTTTAATCAATATTTGCACGTACATGTATTTCAGTTCTAGGTGTACTATATACTAAGCATGTATTTCAACCATACATGTACCAGATATCAATCTGCTTTGGTACACTTCACAAAATAATTTACACAGGGAAAATGATAGATGGCACAGTTGTGTCTGTCTATATGAAAGGCAGTTTAACCGTGAAATCTGAAAAGCTAGTATTCCAAAGCTTGCAGAAACTACACTGCTGTGACAGAAGGAAAAGGAAAAAGCAGTTGTTTACAGCAGAGAATTTTAACAGTCTACTTTTTTGCCTAAGGTCTCTTTCCACTGGAACTTACTGTAACTCACATCCAAGGTCATTCTTTTCTAATTAGATATCTAAATAGCATATTGATGACACTCTGAAAGATTGTTTTTTTCAGTTATTACTCATTTCTTGCAATTATAAAAATTCACATTTGAAGAATGGAATATAAAATTATTTATAATCGTCTGCTACAAAATCTCTAGGTGTTACATGAGAACAATTCCACTGAGAACATGGAAAAAATTGTTTATCATAAAGAGATGATATATCATTATGTCTCACATTCTCATCTCCCAACTGTTGTGCTTGTAGTCATTTCTGTTGTCTGTGTCTTGTTCTGTTGTCTGTGTCTTGTTCTCTGTCCACATTTGCTGAGAATATGCCTCTTCCCCTATGCTTCCTCGTGCAGAATAAGTGAGAAGCGTTGCATCTTACTGGTTAGTTTCCTTGAGCAGCTTATGTAGAAACATAATTTTAAGAAAGCAGAAAAAAAAATAGTTGTGTTGGGGCCAGGAAATACCTGTTTCCTCCCTCCTGAATAGCTTGATTTCTGTCTTGCCCCAAACATCAAGACTTGCTACAGCTGATTTTGCAGGATAGACCTGTACTTCCTTCAGTGCTAAAAAAACAACCTCTGGTGTCCATTAATGAGAGCTGATCATTGAATTCAGCAGTTGAGGGCAGGAGGAGCTACCCCTTTGGTTATATTGGTTGAGGCCACTATGGTCCTTTTCTTTCCTCAGTTATGTTAGGCCTGGTCAACTTTGTTGGACTCTCTGGAGTTCGGTATCATGAATTCCCTTCTGCTGCTGAGAAGGTAGAAGCTGTTGATGTCTTCAACTTCTCTCACTGTTACGTGTGGCAGTTCTGCCATTTGTGCTGATCTGTGTTATACAAGATTGAACTTTTTGCATATAGATGTTTTGCAGGTTCTTCTAGAGTAAATGTTTGCTACTGTGCTAACCTGAAAGGAAGACAACCTTGAATTTCAGATGATCCCTCACAAAAAGAAAGATATTTATACACAAAAAGTTTATTACCTACCTGTATTCAGTATATAACTAGGGTATAAACTTTTCACTAAGTATTTGTCTGAAAGAAGGTTATTTTTTGTTTTATGCTTTATGACTGTTGTCTTTCAAATTTGCACACAATTTCATGATTTCTGCCACTCTTACCCTTTCTGCTGCTTTCTCATTTTTAGAGTCTTCACTGCTTGAATTCACTTCTTTGAACTTCAGTTCTATCCATGGGATTTAAAGTACAGAACTTGTGAAACCCTTTAGCTAAAACATTGAATTTCTCTGATGTCATGCAGTCTTAATTTGATGACAAAATAATCCTGAACTGGGCTTCTTTACTTTCCCTATAGGGATTAGAGGATGATCCTCTGCCAAGAGTCATTTAGAGAGAAAAAGTATTTGAAAAGTTCAAAGGGTCTTTAAGGGACTTTTTCACTAGCACATCAGATACCTGCAGTTGTGACATCATTTGTGGTATGACTTGAAGACTAGTATTCATGTCTCAGATTGTATTTTTCACTGCTGGTGTTAAATGCCGCTTGAATGAATCTAGGACAAGCACGTTTCTAATGAACAGCATATGTTGTGACTTATTCCAAGAAACACTCAGCCAGTCCTTCATTAAGTTTGCTGACATATGACACCTAAGAATTATTCCAGTAAATAGTTCTTTTTTTGGCATTATTCTGCTGCTCAAAATAACATACAATGGCAATTCCATACTATCTGCTAATACTGCCAATTGTACTGCAACACATATTTTTCATTCCCCTGTTCTTCTGACAGTGTATTTTGTGCCTGTTTCTTCGGTGGTACAGTTTGCCGACATGTCCAAGTAAATTGGTGTCTAATCTGCATCATCCACTTGGCTCTTTATGTAGTTCAATCATATGCTGTTCACATGCAGTGAGTTTTTTTAGTGGAGTCAGGAGGTGCAGGTTGGTAAAGTTCTTTGCCATAGGCAAAAATCATTACGAAACATTGTACCCACCAGGTATTACTGGCCTTTAATTCTTGCTGTGCAGTGTTTTGTGTTCATGCTATTTTTTGAGCTCTCAGATTTTGAGACATGAGAAATGCTGTTTAAGTACACATAAGTTCTACAGCTGTTTTTTTCTGATTCATGAAAGCTTCCTCTTTTGAGTCTGCTGAATAAATTCTGCACTGAGTTAGAAGAAAATAGTTTGTTTTGGTTGTTTCCATTTTTGCACATTTGCCTCCCTTAGGTTATTGTCTCCCAGCCTCACAAATTTAAGCTATTTCTGCATATAGTGCCATCATGAGTTTAAATTTTCTATCACATCTCCTTATACATTTTGGTACATTTTCGTTTGTTCTTGTACATCTCGTCTGCAGAAAACTTGCTATTTCACAGTTCATTTGCAAGATTCAGGAAGACTCATGAAAGTTGCCAGAAATCACTGTGCAATTCTCTGAACTCCAGTGCACCACAAAACTTGCGAGTCAGTGAGAAAAACAGCAGCAATCACATGCTCCAGCTGCGTCATCTTATTAAAACTTTGGGCAGCTTCAGGCATATTTGTGCTCCTTCGTCACTAGGTGGCTTCCCACACTGCACAGTTCTGCGACTTTGTGAACCCGAGGAAGATCACCAGAATTTAATGCCATCCTCTGTTTTCAAGTTAAACTCTGTGGGGAAAAGGTGGTGTGGGGGAAACAAGCGTGATTTCATCTTGTGTAACTATGATATGTAGTTTCCCGTGGTTTCAGATGATTCCTTTCAATGCTGCATTCCTGATTATTTTGAAGATAGATTGATCCAGAAAATGAGACAGCTTTAAAATACTGGAACCCAATTACAGGTTAGCACGCAACATTGTAAGACAACTTCCTGCCTGCCTTTTGTGGGCAGATACTCGCTTGCAGAAGTGGTTTTGGATCACAGAACAAGCTACATGTTCTAGTCTGCTTGAACGAGAAGAGATCATTTTGAAGTTGTTTGCAATTTCATATAGCTGTAATTCTGACATCAATGTGCTTTCTGAGGTTGGAGATAAATTCCTCCTTGTTGAGAAGAGCATTCATTTGCGTCCCTTCTCTTAACGCCCACATACGTATTTCCTAAGGGAAATCTGGACAGAATCCTGAGAAACATTTTATTCATTTCTCAGATTACAGTAACTACTGAGAAATAACCTCATATGTCATACTTATAATTGATATTGTGTTGCTTGTAGTCCCAGCTTTTCAAATAAAAAGCCCAAAACTAGAAAAACAAGACAAGAGAAGCCATTGTTTTGAAAAAATACTATCTTGATGAATGTTAGTTTGAGAAATGTCTGTACTTTTACATACTCATAATTCTGGAGGTCTTGATGGCCTATTTTCAAGTCTTATACAACGTAAGTGCTTAAAGCAAAGTGCCCATGTCTTTACTACTCATCAGCAGAATCAGATAACTTTTAGTTGCTTAATAATAATAACAACCTCTTCTGCTTGTGTTGGTATGACTTCTTAAATGTGACTAAAACTGTAAACAACACGTCAAAGGCTCTGACTGGATTGTCTCTTGTGCCCTTTTAGGTTAAGGTGGAATTTTTTTTGGAGACCTAACAGGGAAATGTGTTTAAGGGATGTGTAAAAAGAAGAATCAGAATTGGGAAACATCTTGTACTTAAATTTGTTCTTATATTTGACCTAGAGGTAATTTTAATGGAAAAATAGTTTTCCCTGAGTAAGATGGGTGAGCTTTAAAAAATTATATTTTGCATTATCTATCAAAGCACACAAAGGCATGTTTTTACAATATTCTCATTGACTCGTGTGAATTCATAAGATTTGAAAAATAGGGAGGAACAGGGCATTTTAGCTGTGATCCATCAGTATGTGACATAACAGCAAAATCACTGTAGTAAAGCTACTTTTAAAAAAACTCAAACAAATAATAGCAGAGAGTTGAGTATTAAGATTGTGCTTGGCAGAAAATATAGGTGGCACAAAATCCGATGTAACACGTTCCAAGTGTTTTGTATGTGGTATTACCTTTGTTTTTGTGGCTTCTTTGTGTGGGGAAGAAAAAACTTTAAACTTAATACTCTATAATAAGCTGAGGTTTTTTTTACCTGTTAGCTTGCAAGGTCCTTATTTTTACGATAATTTACGTTATTTGTGTTATAATTGCAATATATCTTCCTTTATCTGTTTGTATAGCAAATATATTTTGAAATTTGGGTTTCTGGGGTGAGTTGAAATTTTCCTCATTGAAAATTGAAAAGTTTTGTGTTGATACTATTGAAATGTCTCACAATTTGCTTATTTTTCTGCATTATTATTCTTGACTGGCACTCTTGAAATGTGATATAATTGAAAAAAAATAAAAAAAGAAACTCCTAATTGTAAAAAAAAGTTACACTGAACTGAGTAATAGTTTTATTTGCACTTCAAATAGTCTAAAAGAATGTAAAATGCTCAGAGCAGGTTTATGTGCTGCTCCTTTTGCTTTTGCTACAAGATACATGTTAGAAGAGTTAGTGTTTATAACAAGAATAAATAAGTTTAAAAGAGGCACTTGAAGGATCCTCTACCCCCAGTTGTGGAATTTAGGCAATAAAATTGCAAATTTTTGTGGCCACACAACTTTTTCTCCAGCAGAGTGGCTTAACAAAAAGCTGTTGAAATATTTGCTTTACATTTTATTTTGACTACTTGTTCTAGCTTTTCCATTGCACCAAGACCAATCTTATCCAATAAATCAAATGTATGTTTTACTACGTATCTGCTAGTACAAATGAGGTACTCCTGAGTTTCTTGTCCCTTCAGGATCAGCATATTTCTCTGCATGTTGCTGGTATAGGAATTGAGGGTACTCAGTAGATTCCACAAAATGCTGAGGTGTTGCTGCATTCCTATCCTGCAGAGCACCATGCAGTAATAATTCACTAAATGGGAAGATGGGGCGGAGGGGGGGTGGGAATAATGACAAAGAAAAGGTAATTCTTTCCTCTGTCAACTGGATACCGATTAAGTGATCACAGAATCACAGAATGTCAGGGCTTGGAAGGGACCTCGAAGGATCATCTAGTCCAATCCCCCTGCCGGAGCAGGAACACCCAGATGAGGTTACACAGGAAGGTGTCCAGGCGGGTTTTTAATGTCTCCAGAGAAGGAGACTCCACAACCTCCCTGGGCAGCCTGTTCCAGTGCTCTGGCACCCTCACTGAGAAGAAGTTTCTTCTCAAATTTAAGTGGAACCTTTTGTGTTCCAGTTTGTACCCATTACCCCTTGTCCTACCATTGGTTGTCACTGAGAAGAGCCTGGTTCAGTCCTCGTGACACTCACCCTTTATATATCTGTAAACATTAATGAGGTCACCCGTCAGTCTCCTCCAAGCTAAAGAGACCCAGCTCCCTCAGCCTTTCCTCATAAGGGAGATGCTCCACTCCCTTTATCATCTTTGTTGCCCTGTGCTGGACTCTCTCCAGCAGTTCCCTGTCCTTCTTGAACTGAGGGGCCCACAACAGGACACAATATTCCAGATGTGGTCTCACCAGGGCAGAGGGGGAGGAGAACCTCTCTCGACCTACTAACCACCCCCCTTGTAATACACCCCAGGACGCCATTGGCCTGCCATTGATGGCATGGAGAACCATGTCTGTTTGGGGTTTTTATCTAAAGATGGTTTCTTTTCCAGTAGAAGAATATAAATAGAGAAGTGAAGACTTGAGAAGTGCCTGGAGACAGTTACACCCTGACTGATGCATAGTCATATTTGGGATTAAGTGAAGGAGATTCATTCACTGACCATCTTTCACATGTTCTCTCACTTTTTACTGAGCTCGCCCATCAGTTCCCTTATTCAATTTATCCTTGTTTTTAAGTCCAGAGTCAAGTTAGAGAAAGCATAAAGAAGTGGTGAAATAAGGTCTTTGGATTCATGCTCAGACTGTAACAAAAAATATGAATACTTGTATAATTTTTGTCAGTGTGCTCGTACTCATTAAGCTGTGTTGAGGAGTGTGGAGTGAGGCTTGTACAAATGTTCTGTATTCCCTTCTGCTCTGGTGCATAGTGGTAGCATAAGATGTGCAGAAGGCTTCCGTCAAATGAGCGCCGAGTGATGTGTCTAGAAGAATAAGATCTGGTATTTCTCTGTATCTCTATGAAGCCGGTCAATAGTCTATGAAACTCATGAAGGTAAAAACTGCCATTAGTATCTCCAGTACTGTACCTGTCTATCACAAGTCCGATGGAGCTCCTGACCTGTAATTCCATTAAACATCCCTACAAACATCGAAAGTCTATATGGATCAAGCCTAAACATGATAGTCAACAATGTATATCAGCTCGTGTGTATCACTGTGTCAAGGAGGTAGGTCCTTAGACCTCCATTTATTCTTTTTCCTTTGACTTTATTTCGATCTTCAGGGACTCATCTTGTTGTCTTGTACAGCAAGAATGTGAATCCAGATGAAATCCCCCTGGCAGCATGTGCTCATGTGATGAAAAGTGGAGCTGTGTGTGTGTGATTCCTTTTTGTTTCCTTTCTTACAGACACAACTGCACATCTGAAAGCTGTGCTTTCCTGTTTGTATATCATTGCCAAGGAGTCGAGAAACCCAGCTGTTGATGGGATTGTGTCAGTGTTGCTTAAAGCGGGATTTATCCTTACAAATTGAGTTTAGTTGTCTGACATTTTTGGGGTAGAGAGAATTGCAATATTTGGGTTTGATTTCAAGAAAAAGAATGGTCACTCTTGGAGGAGTTGGTGGTAGGAAGTAAAAATTAATTTTTTCCATTTTTAACCTCCTTTGGTCATGGTTAGTAACAATGATTTGTTACTCTCTCCAGCATTACTGTTGATTGCCCCTTTTTATGGAGATATTCAGTCTGTATATCAGGGATGGCTGGGGATGTTAAGTCTTTACTCTGCATCTTGAATACACTGAATGAAAGGGAGGCAAATGCCTGAAAGAATTCTTTGGGCTACTAGGAATATGGTTAACAGCATTGCCCCGAGCCTAATATTACCCACTGACATGATCAAAAGTGTTTAGGTAAAGCACAAAACTTATGGTGAAATAAGCCTAAAATGTGAAACGGTGTTGCACACGTTTCGTTACGTTCTGTTAAAAATGTGCAGAACACGTTTTTGAGGCTTGTTTTCACAAATGAAAGTACCTGGTGAATACGAGCCAGTGATGTGCCCTTGCGGCAAATGTGCCCCGCAGCGTCCTCAGCTGCACCAGCAGAGAGAATCTCCAGCGGTGGAGGGAGGTGATCCTGCCCCTCTGCTCAGCCCTGGTGAGACAGCTGGAGTGCTGGGTCCAGTGCTGGGCTCCCCAATAAGAGGGAGGCATAGAGAGACTGAGCCAGGTCCAGTGAAGGGCCATGAGGGTGATTAATGGCTTGAAGCATCTGTCATACGAGGAGAGACTGAGAGCTGGGACTGTTCAGCCTGGATAAGAGTAAGCTTGGGGGCAGCTTCCCAATGTGTATAAATACCTGGTTTGTGGGGGGAGTGAAGAGAACAGAGAGAGGCTCTTCTCAATGGTGCCCCGGGACAAGAGGTAGTGGGCAGAAACTGAAATCCAAGAAATTGTATTGAAACACAAGAACAAACTTTTTTACAGTAGAGGTGATTGAACAGTGGAACAGGTTCCCCGCAGAAGGTGTGGAGTATCCATCCTCGGTGATACTCAAAAAGCTGTCTCAACATGGTACTGAGCAACCTGCTCTAGTTGCCACTGCTTTGAGCAGTGGAGTCTTGCACTAGATGATCTCCAGAGGCTTCACCCCACCTCAGGTACTCTGTGATTCTCTGATATTTAAATATAAACAGAAACAGAAAAACCCACAAGAATTTAGAGACAAGCACAATGAATCTTAGTGCAGTTGTTTTAATACAGGTGGAGACCGTCACTCCAGAGGTAAGTGTTGTGGTTTGACACTTAGAAAAGTAATGCCCTAAAGTAAGGGCTCCCCATCCATGCAGGATGCATCCCCATTTCCTGACTTGAAAGCATTTCCTCTGGTATCCTTGAGGTCTGTTCAGCCTCAGGAAAGAGGAACTCTATTTCCAAATTCCTTGCCTGCTAGGCAGAGGGAAATATTCCCACTGGAAATATACACCCCAAGCTTCTGTCTCAGTAACTTAGCACGTTGAATTTCATCAGCTTGATTTACAAGAAAACATCAATGCTTTTTTTTTTTTTTTTTTTTTAAATTTCTGAGTTCCTCTTGTAAAACAAATGGTTTTTATTTTTTCCTGAAGTAACAATGTAAAAATTTGCTTTTAGAGCTTATTTTCAAGGCACTGGATGAGATGTAGGGGTTTAGGGTTTGTTTATTTGTTTGGTTTGTTTTGTTTTTTAGAAATTTTTATGTGTGTGGACTTTGTGAAAAGGAGCTATTTAAGCAAAGGTCAAGTACAAAATTGTCACTCATCACATGCTTATCTAGCTTATTTTTAAACTAATGCACAAGTGTCTAAGTATCACATGGTCTTTCTTGCATTGCAGACTGGTGCCAGACTTGGTGTCTTTTTTTGTTTTTAAGAAATAAATGTCTAGTGGTTTTTGTTTTCAGTGAGCACGTTTGTGAATCATGTATATCACATAATGTTGCTGTGCTCCTGAAGTTTAATCATTTTGCAGAAGGTAGATGAAGTCTCCACATTTTAATGTAGTGTTAGGCTGAAAACTGCAGATTAGGAATGTTTACTGAAGGGTTTGTTTAGTCATTCACATTCCTGTGTTCCAGCAGTTTGGTTTAAATCATTTGTTAAAGAGCTTAAAGAACTCCATTTACTACTGGTGTAGAGGTTGTTGTTGTTGTTTTTTTAATGCAAATTAGCTTTTTAAAAAGATGATATTATTATTTTTGTTGTTGTTATTATTATTTTCTCTTTCTGAAACAGTACATCAGTTGCTTAATATAATTGGTCAGATACAATTTTGTTTTCAGAACAATTCTTCAATAAAGTAAAATATAGTAACTTTTGGAGTTTTGATTTTAATTTACCTCTTAAATGAGGAATGCTATCAATGAAAGTTCAAAGTAATAGAGGGAAAATGTTATTACAGCTTAAAATATTTATGTAAGTATCAACATCTTTAGGAAAGTTCAGCTGTATAGTTCAGCTCTGTTTAATGAATTAACTTACAGTTCTGTAATTCACAATAGTACAGTGATGTCTGTTCACTAAGTACACCATAAACATTTAAATAGCCTTTGAATTCTGACTAAAGGGTTAGTAGTGATGTCTCTGCTAGGCCTGTCTATTTTGCTTGAACAGAAACTAACCTAATTTTGTACTTATTGGTTTGTATCTGTAGTTTGCAGGTAAATAGTAAGTTTGCAAAGGAGTCTTGCTGTATCAGCAGCTGATCTGAGAAGTGTTTCTTGGACATGTTCAAATCCTAATCTACCAATTTTTTGTGGAAACAGGTCGTGTACTCCAAATTTAGAAATATGTATATGTAAAGGCACCAAAGTAATATAGAACTTACCCTAAGTGGTGTTTAGTTCCTATCCTTGTTTGTATAGGTTCCCTTCCTGTATAAACGTTCACCTTGTGTACTAGGTGTACACGCCTTGCACCTGCACTGATAGCCAAGATAGGGCACACGCTTTATAACCAGCTGATGTCTAACATACACATTCTTTGTGATTTAGACAGCTGCTGAATTCACTGCAGAGAATGTAATGGAAGTTTTAATCATGAAACTAGGCCCTATTCCTATATTACCAGTTCATTCTGGCAGTTTATGTGCTTTACAACTGTTTCTTCTTTGAGTCAAAGTACAGTGAGGAGGCATAATTTGTAGTGTTAAAGTCAAATACAGCAGTAAAGCCATACCTCTTAATAAAATAGCAGTCAGCTAAAAAGAACAGGAAGTTTGTGGGACGCTATAAAAACATTTTGAAAAATTGAAGTAGGTATGAGATGGTGGTACCTGCTGTGAGGTGTCCTTTTAGATGCTATGTTTCTGTGATGGCAAAAGGTACGGTCTGAAGGATTGTGTTTTACTATGATATCTTCATTCTCCTTTCGCAGTCTCTTCTGAACATGATAGTGGTGGATTAGAGTTAATTTTCTTGGCCCTTTTTCTCTAAATACTGTTAATTTAAACGCAACCTGTATCTAAACTGCCTTAAATATCAAAAATCCCATCTATTAGGAGGAGCAGAATGGCTGGATGAGATAAGCATATGCGTATACAATTAACAAAGGTAAAAGAAGCACATTTTAAGCAGCATTTTTTCTTAGGATTTGAAGCTGAAAACTTTTGTTTGAACATAACATTGTTGAAAAAAGTTCCAAAACTGCTTGTGGTTGGAAAAAATGCCCTCAAACCTGCCAACTGAATTTCAGATTCTACAAAAATAAAGATATTCTTGCTGTGAAATAGTGCATAGGCTGTAGTGCTCACCAGTACATTGTATGAAAACAGTGCAGAAACACAACCAGCCAAAGTAGATTTGTGTGTTTCCTGTGTAAGAGAAATGCATCTTTGTGAGAGAATAAGACTTGCTCTGTCTGACAGTTTTGAAAATACTAGGATTGAGATTTTTCAGTGCTCACTGGTTTTGTTTCTCTAGCTGTATTTCAGATTTCCTGGGTGTTCATATTTGGTACAATGACATTTTGCTTTTAGGATATTCAGCTGCATAGGTTGGTCCAGTTTCTGATCACTTCTGCAAAATAAGAAAGAATAAGATTTGGCTTCTTCAAGTATATCAGCGGCAAAAGGAAGATTAAGGAAAATGTAAGTCCACTGCTGAGTGAGTTGGTTGCCCTGGTGACAGAGGATACAGAGAAGGCAGAGTTACTGTATGCCTTCTTCGCTTCCATCTTTACAGGAATCCCAGACCCTGGAGGTAGGAGAGAAAGCCTGGACAAAGGAAGACTTTCACTTGTTTGAGTAGGATCCTGTTAGACATAATTTAGGCAAACTGGACTTCCACAGACCCATGGACCCTGATGGGATGCACCCATGAGTGCTGAAAGAGTTGGCAGATATTATTGCTAAGCCACTCTCCATCATCTTTGAAAGGTCTTGGAGAACAGGAGAGGTGGCTGTGGACAGGAAGAAAGGAATGTCACTCCAGTCTTCAAAAAGGGCAAGAAGGACACCCAGGAAACTACAGGCCAGTCAGCCTCACCTCCATCCCTGGAAAGGTGATGGAACAGCTCATTTTGGTTGTCATCTCCAAGCATGTGGAGGAAAATAAGGTTATTGAGAGTAGTCAGCATGGGTTCACCAAAGGGAAATCATGTTTGACCAACCTGATAGCCTTCTGAGATGGTATGACTGGCTGGGTAGATGAAGGAAGAGTAGTGGATGTTGTCTACCTTGACATGAGCAAGGCTTTTGACACCATCCCTCACAACCTCCTCATAAGGCAAGCTCAGGAAGTATAGGCTGGATGAATGCATGGTGAGATGGATCATGAACTGGCTGGATGGCAGAGCTCAGAGGGTTGTGAACAACCGTGCAGAGTCTGGTTGGAGGCCTGCAGCTAGTGGGGTTCCCCAGGGGTCAGTATTAGGTCCAGCCCTGTTCAACCTTTTAATCAATGACCTGAATGAAGAGACTGAGTGCACCCTCAGCAAGTTTGCTGATGATACCAAAATGGGACGAAGGGCCAACATACCAGAAGGCTGTGCTGCCGTTCAGTGAGACCTGGACAGGCTGGAGGACTGGGCAGAGAAGAACCTGATGAAAATCAACAAGGGCAAGTGTAGAGTCCTGCACCTGGGGAGGAGTAACCCCAGGCACCAGTACAGGTTAGGGGCAGACCTGCTGGAAAGCAGCACTACAGAGAAGGACTTGGTAGTTGTGGTTGACAGCAGGTCGACCATGAGTCAACAATGTGCCCTTGTGGCCAATAAGCCCAAGGGTATCCTGGGATGCATTAAGAAGAGTGTGACCAGCAGGACAGGAGAGGTGATCCTCCCTGTCTACTCTGCCCTGGTGAGGCCGCATCTGGAGCACTCTGTCTAGTTCTGGGCTGCTCAGTTTAAGAAGGACAAGGAATTACTGGAGGGAGTCCAGCAGAGGGCTACAAAGATGATTAGGGGTCTGGAAAGATTTCTTATGAAGAGAGACTGAGAGAGCTGTGTCTGTTCAGCCTGGAGAAGGGAAGTCTGAGAGGGGATCTCGTAAATGTTTATAAATATTTTAAGGGTGGGTGTCAAGAGGATGGGACCAGACTCCTTTCAGTGGTTCTCAACAATAGAATGAGAGGCAATGGGCACAGACTTGAGCACAGGAGGTTCTGTCTAAACCTGAGGAGAAAAGGGACATTCAAAACCCGCCTGGACACATTCCTGTGCAATCTGCTCTGGGTGAACCTGCTTTAGCAGCTTTAGATGATCCCCAGAGGTCCCTTCTAACTGCAACCATTCTGTGGTTATGTATATTCTTCATGTTTTTAATAAAAGGAATTGAATATATAATGCTTACAAGACTTACATGGGAAGATATTCTTGTCAAAGTGATAGGTACCTAATTTATGTATTTTTTTTTATAACACTGCTAGTAATGTCTTATAGAAGTAATATTGCTATACTTAACTCCACTTACAACACTGGTGTCTGCTGTCCTCCTGCTCTTCTTTCTTTAGGAGTGTCTATGGTTTATCTTAGAGCTATGTTGAATATTTTATGAATATTGTTAAATATTAAATGTTCAATTATTTTCTTATGTGATCAATATGTGGATAAAAGTAATAGTCCCTTTTGAAATGAAATTATGAAAGTAATGCCATATATACTCAACAAATACAGTGCCTTTTTTATGTTAGACTAGATCATCTGAATGGCTTTATTTTCTAAAGGGAAAAATGCTCTTCTGAAAACCAAAGCATGAAGAGAGACCTATCTCCTTCTTGCCTAGAGAGACTAGAAACTTGGTTTCTATACTTTGTGTGAACTGCCTTAGACATGAGCACACATAACAGCTTGTTGCACATCTGTTCACTGAGGGACTTTTCTATGTAGTTTATACAGTACATTCAGGTTTTTTTCCCCCCTTCAGTTTCTTTTACATGTTTTGGAGGTGTGTTTTAGGAGAAAGTTTAGGATACTTAAGTGAATTCAAGTTAAATGAGTTCACGAGTATAAATGTGGTCGAATGTAACTCATCACAGAACTGACAAATTTCACTTTTTTTTTGTAAGACTTGTTTACAGTTTGGGCTGATTTGAACATTTCAAAGGAAGATGGAGAAGCACAAATGTACTCCAGTCAGCGGTCTCGATGTGCTTTGCACAGTTACTATTTGTATGACTCTCTATAAAAATTAAAGGCATATTGATTAATGTTGCACAAAGGTAAAGGGAACAAAGTGCAATTTTAAATGGCAGTTCATAGCTCCATGGATGTGGAAGAATTCCCATACATCTGCTTTCTGCATGTCCAGTGTATGGATACAATGCCATTTCCCGGTGTTTTTTTGTCCTGTGGAGGAGCATGGTGAAAGTGGAAACCTAATCTGCAGAAAACTGATTTTCTCTGTCATCTCTAAAATCAGAATGTTCTAATATTTTGGTTTTCTGCTCCAAAAAATCTGCAATACTTGTTTCCCTGTTGATGTTAGCCCTCAAAGTGCTGTGGTGTACTTACGGACAGCATGTGAGTATCACATTAGTATCACACTCTAAATGTATTTGATAACAAATTGAGATAAAATTATTAAATGTTGATACTATTTGTGGTATCTTCATTTAATGTTCTTCTCTTGTTCTCCATGTGCAGGCCAGATTTGGTCCTTCTCTGCATTGATTTTTCATCTTCTAGCTTTTCTTACTCCTGTAGTTGAACCTAAGTATCCTGTGGTGTTGAAAGCATGCTGTGCTTCTGTGTGTGTGTCTCTGGTCCACATAAGTGTGCGCACACTCATCCATGTAGACTCATGTAATCCTGGAGCAGAGCAGGTCTTTGTGCTCTAGAAATGAACAGTGGTGGTGTTGGGTTCCAGCATCTCAGAGAGATGAAGTCAGCTGTGGTGCAGCCTGTTCTAGTACTTGACCACTGTTATGGTAAAATAATTTCTTCAGTCTAAGGGCAATACTGGGGCCAATATTATTCAATATATTCATTAACGATTTAGACGAGGGAATAGAGTGTACTATCAGCAAGTTTGCTGATGACACTAAGCTGGGAGGTGTGGCTGACACGCCAGAAGGCTGTGCTGCCATCCAGCGGGACCTGGACAGGCTGGAGAGTTGGGCGGGGAATAACCTGATGAAATTTAACAAGGGAAAGTGTAGAGTCCTGCATCTGGGCAGGAACAACCCCAGGTTCCAGTATAGGTTGGGAAATTACATATTAGAGAGCAGTGTAGGGGAAAGGGACCTGGGGGTCCTGGTGGACAACAGGATGACCATGAGCCAGCACTGTGCCCTTGTGGCCAGGAAGGCCAATGGCATCCTGGGGTGTATTAGAAGGGGGGTGGTTAGTAGATCGAGAGAGGTCCTCCTTCCCCTCTACTCCGCCCTGGTGAGACCACGTCTGGAATATTGTGTCCAGTTCTGGGCCCCTCAGTTCAAGAAGGACAGGGAACTGCTGGAGAGGGTCCAGCAACGAAGATGATTAAAGGGGTGGAGCACCTCCCTTATGAAGAAAGGCTGAGGGAGCTGGGTCTCTTTAGTTTGGGAAAGAGGAGACTAAGGGGGGACCTTATCAATGTTTATAAATATATAAAGGGTGAGTGCCATGAGGATGGAGCCAGGCTCTTCTCGGTGGCAAACAATGATAGGACAAGGGGTAATGGGATCAAGCTGGAACACAAGAGGTTCCGCTTAAATTTGAGAAAAAACTTCTCAGTGAGGGTGACAGAGCTCTGGAACAGGCTGCCCAGGGAGGTTGTGGAGTCTCCTTCTCTGGAGACATTCAAAACCCGCCTGGACATGTTCCTGTGCGACCTCACCTAGGCGTTCCTGCTCCAGCAGGGGGATCGGACTAGATGATCTTTTGAGGTCCCTTCCAATCCCAAACATGCTGTGATACTGTGGCAGTTTTCTGTGTTACAACTTGTGTCCATTGCTTCTAATCCTATGACCTTGAACCTCCAAGAACAGCCTGTCTGTGTCTTCCCTGTATGTTCCCATCAGATGTTTGTAGATAGCAGTCAGATCTCCTCATCTTAACCGTGAGCCAGCCATTTTAAGTCATGTTTCTAAAAGCAAAGAAATATAGTATGATGTCACCAACCGTATTGGTGAAAGCATTTCTGCAGGAAGTTATGTGATGCTTGCTGAATGAAATATTGGTGTTTGTTGGCACATTGGCTTGTTGGGGCAGTGAAACAGCCCATGTGCAGGTGGTGCAAAACCCCCATGGTCCAAGAGGTTGGGTCTTTTTAAGAACTTTTGTAACGTTAAAAAACTTTTTCAAGTCAACCATTGCAAAGATAACGTTTTGGCCAAATGTAGCCGTTGAAATGTGAAGAAAACTTAAGTTAAAGTGTTGACTAAGGCCTGTATGCTGAGCTACTTCATGTTTTGTCTGTCCATTCTATTTTATTGTTAAGTCTTGCTTTTGATGACTAGAGCTGCCTCTTGTGGATTTTCCAGCCTGTAATGTCTAGAAGGCTGTTTAGATCCTGAATCCCCAAGGGATTCTGTGCTCTGTTTTTAATGCTCCGATTTGTGCATTAAGTGCTTTAGTCGTGGTCTTTCCAATTTTCCTTTAAATGACTGACCATAACTGTCTGAGTTGAAATGGAGGTGGCAAAAACAACCAACCAACCAACCCATCAACTGAAGGCTGACCAGATGAAAACTAGTTGTCTCTCTTTGTGCTTTTTTTTTTAAAAAAAAAGAAAAAAAATCAAGCAAGTTATGGTTTCTGTCAGAGCTGACAGCAGTTGAACTGGAAAAGTTTCAGACTCACCACAGACTTGAGTGGTTAAGAAGGAAATCAAAGCATGCAAACACTGGCTAACTAGCTTGGAAGAAAGTCAGACCATTCCAGTCACTGGTACATGAGGACACCACGGGAGAGTTACAAGCACAATGGTCACTGAATTCAAGACAAGACAACAGGAAAAAGTTTTGAAAATGGCAGGGGGTGTGAGGGGAGTAAAATAGAGGAAAAGACCTGAGGATTCATTAGAAGGGGAAAATTTTAGAGAAGTAAAGCAGCTGGAAAAGTTGAGTATCAGTAGTTCAGTAACAAAAGGCTACTACTTCCTGTTTTTCTGCACTGTCACTATGCTGTTAGATTCTGTAAAGCATTATAAATAATGAAAAGAAAATAGTTTATAAATGTTTGCCTAATTATTCAAATTAGTTTCCCTAATTATTTAAAAGTACCTTAAATTTCATTTTCTTTAAGAAGTACATGGGCAGTAAGGAAGATATGTCCATGAAGGTAATCTGACTGACTGAGCTCCGTAACTGTGTAGTTCTGAAAATCCCCTTGGAGAATCTTAAAGGCAGATATAAGGCCCCTGGTTTAAATTTCTATTTTTAAACGACATCAACCACTGGATTCTTGAATAACTGTGTAAATCAGTCCATTAAATTGCTTGGAAAATCTCAGACAGATTTAGGATTGGGAAATTATGTTGAAATGTGTGGTCTTCTTTGATTTCAAGTTGACAAATTAATACACAAGGAAGAGTATGTACTTGAAGTGTGTCTGTCTCTGCTGCTGCACATAACACATTTTTTTTCAGCAAGACCAACCAATTTGTCTCAAGACAGAGATGACATTTAAGAGCAACAACATAGTACTGATTGTAGATAGTACTTATTAGATCCTTGTCCACATTGGAGCTTTTAACATTTCTACTGTCACAACCAGTTGGACATTTTGGGACAGAAAGCTTTGTGTAGGCAAAATCACTGGGAAGGGTTTCTTTCTAGGTTATAAATGTTGAGTTTGTTTTTATTATGCACTTATTTCCATTATTTTACCCAGACAATTCAGATCCACTTTCCCACAGACATTTTAGTCTGATGGCAATGTCAGATAAATTCTAAATTAAGCTTGGTAGTTTTAGTGCTGCTGAAATGTAACTTCTTTTTTTTTCCCCCCCAGGATGTTTTGACCAGGACAAAAACAATACCTTTTATCCCAAGAATCTGTGTGGTACCTGCTGTATGTTACAGAATTAACTGCAGCCTAATGTTTCCTGTGAGATTTCACCACTCTAAAACGGTCTGTTCGAAAAGCCATTCAGGAAATAAAAACAATAGCTCTTATCAGAGGCAGTTGGTCTACTTTTCAACCATGTTTTCTGGGTGGGTGATTCAGGAGCTGCTCTTGTTGTGAAGATGCATGGTAAATGAAGTGGATCACTTGTAGAAAGATACTTGACATCTCTCACCCTTCTCCTTCCACTCGTGGAAATCTGCTGAGGTGCTTTGTTCCTCAAACGAAACTTTAAATGCACTCATCATCTCCCTCCTGCTATGTAGAAATCAGTTTTAATTTAATCCTTACTATTTTGCTAAAAAACTTTGAAGACTGTAATTTTTAAAGCTTATTGAATTGTTCATTACCAGCACAATTAGGTTTTGCAGCACATTATGTATATGTTATGCTAAGTCATCTGCCCCCAGTACATTCTCTTAATAAAATTTTACTATACTAAAGCATTTGCGAATTCAAAGCTCTCTAAAACATTGTAAATTAAAGCAAGCCTCCAAGAATCCTGTTCTCAGAGGTCGTTTTCCAATCACCACTGTTCATTAGGTTGGTTCTGAGAATAATTGTTGCTTATGCATGCTGAAATAGTGATGTTGTGGGGTGTTCTGCCACTGCGTGTCTGGGATTAGATGTGAGCATATTTCTCAGAAAATTTCTAGGGTTTTCCTGTCACAACTCTGTTTCTACCACCTTCATTGCTGCTATTTCACTGAGACCAAGAGTAATTTTCTTCCAAATATTGTTGCTCTTTATGAATTGTTGAAAGATTTGATTAGTTGTAGTTACAATGCCGTGGCATTTTCTGCCAAACAACCTAATTTATCTACCTGTGCTATTTCAGCTGAGTCACTTTATTGATATTAATGACTGTCATGATCTGTCCCCCATCTGCATAGCCAAGCAGCTATTTGGAAATGCTTCTAGAATAATTTATGTTTCTGTGAATCTTATAGCTTTGGTTTGAATTATGGGGGAAAAAAGTCATTGAAGTTTCCAACAAGCATCTAGCAGCGCACTATTTTGGGTCAGGGTGGGGAACACAGATCTATGCAGTTTAGCAAGGGAACCTTTTAACTTGTAACTTCAATTTAGAATGCCTGAATTAATTCAAACAATTGCAGAACTGTGTAGGCAGAATGATTAATCAAGAAGTTCTTTAGACAAACACTAAGAAGTGCCATTGATGCACTTGATTTTGCTGATGTCAAGTCATTGGCCTTAAAGTGAGCAAGTTGAAAATATGATGATCTAACTGCATAGCTGTGACCTTTGAATGACCTGTACTTGACTATAGGAATTCAATTTCACAAAATGCAAATATTTGAAGTACAAAATCAAATCATATTATAGCTTATCAAACTAACTGAGCTGCCTTCTCTGCAAATTCTTTTTTATTAGTAACTAGTGAAACATAACAAAATAAAACACTGGCTTTAAAGGTCTTTGGAAGAACAAATTTTAATGCACTTTATTCCCATTTTGCTGAGCATGGAATGAGTTGCAGAATTAACAAATGATGTGCCATAGTTGCATCCTGCTTTGAATAAAAACACATGCAGTCTCATACACTGCATAATGTTTCTTGAAGGTTCATCCTATTTTCTGCTAAAACTTTTTTGAAAAGCTTTTTCTTTTTAAGTTGGTGTTGCAGTTGCAGAGCAGTTTCTAAAACAGCTACAAATATGATTTCAGAGAAATCGTGTTTATAACGTATAGAAGGTGTTGTAACGTTGCGTGCATCTCTGTAGCGCAGCCCCTGTGGCTGATGTCCAAGCTCAGTCTGAACAAGCTGGTAAACTAGAAACAGTATTTCTGTCATAATGTGGTTTGCTGCCTAGACTAATTAGCCTTGATGAGAAATAGCTTGCCACTGTTCCAAAAGGATTTTAAATCCTGACTTTTTCTGAAGCGAAAACAACCTCCCATGCCCCAAATTTTTACAGGAAATTACCTCCCCTGTCATAGTGGGTTGAAAAGCTTTATTGTAAAATGTCCTAACTTCAATCAAAAGAACAGTTTCCTGAAAACAAAACAGGCATATTAGACATGTTTTATTTTCTGTAAACTACCTTTTATTTATTTTTTTTTCCTGATCCATTGCAGTTCAGTTTGACAGGATTTAGAAATTTTGGAAGTGAAAAGTAACATTTAGAGAGGTAAAATACTAGGAAATATTCATGGCACTTAAATCTATAAATATAGTATGGTATTTACCTATAAAAGTAGCCTAAGTGCTGTTAGTTTTACTAAACTTTGTATCCTAAGGTGAAAAATATTTGTAAAATATTGCTAGCTCTTGTTTAGCAAGTTGTGAATAGTATCCATATTCTTTTCATCTGCTGGCACTATATATTTCTGGTATTTCTTTTGCTTACTCAAGGGGGTTTTCTCTATACTCACGCTACAGAGCATTTTTATCAAAATTACATTTGACAGAAACTCTAAACGTATCTTACAAAAGCCTAAATCTCTCTGCATGCTGTATTTTGAAACAAGCTAATCATTCTCCCGTTTCAGGAAAACCACAGTTTACTAATGCAAAATATTCTTGGGCTGGAATTATTGAGACACTCTAGGGAAGTCCGATAGGTGCAGAGATGGTGTGGCTGACTGATGAGCAATCTTTCTATATTTGCACTGCTGTGATGTTTGGGGCACTGCACTGCTGGCAGATTTTTGTTTTGTTTTGTTTTAATAGGACAAACTTTATAAAGTTTTGAATTTGTATAACTAGATCTCACAAGGGTGGATATTAGTGTTTAGACTGAATTGTCATTAGTGATATTTTACTTTATTTTTGCAAATACCTAGTTTGAGAGAACACCGCCTCAGGACTGGGTTTTGGTTGTTGTTGTTGGTTGTTGTTTTACCAGCTCATTATGTTGATACCAAGCAAGAATTTACTGGATTTTTTTTGAAATTAAGGGGGCAGTGCCAGCCCCCTTCCCCCAAATTAACCACCTGCAGAGCATTAGGGATCTGCTGACACTGTTGCAGTCTTTGGCTCTCCCATCTTGCTCACAGATGTCTGCTCTTGGTCAATCACATTAAATGTGAGTGACTGGCACACTAATGGCACACTGCAGTCTGAAATTGGCCTGTTATCTGGTCCTTGAATGAAAGATGTTTTATACTTCTCATATCTGAGGGTGGAATCCTGTCTTCGCTAAACTTAGTGGCACAAGTCCTGTTAAGAGGAACCAGCATTTTCCTCCTCATGTCTGTACTCTCATTCTCATCTGCTGCTGAAACCCACTGATTAGTTCCACTGAAGTCTTTATTTGTCTGCTGTGTCGTAACTATTCTTAATCATAATTAGTTCCATCTGTGAGGGGTAGCCTTTCATGTTAAGTGTGTGTTTTATGCGGAATATTACTGTTTTGAAAATGAAGAATCTGCTAAATTTAACGCACAACATGAGCACATACTAGTTCAGAAATGTGAAGACCACTATTTTCTATATCTGCCACAAAATTTGGCGTTCATTTTGGTAACATGTTCAAAAAGTTTTTAATTAGCCACATGGTAGTAATTTATCTGTGGATAATATTTTACCTTGCTGTGAAATAGTTCTGTGTATTGGGCTCATAGCTGATTAAAGGTTAATAGTTCAAAGCAAAATGTAAATAATTCAAAGTACATTAACAAGTTTAATTTGGGGTCATCAGGTAGGATTGTTGCAAGTTAAATCTCTTTTTGATGACCTAAGAAAATTGATAAAATAGCTGGTAATGATATTTTCTTTGGAGAAAACAAAGATTAGTACGAATATCATAAATGTAAACCACACCCTAGTATGTTGGTTATAAAAGAACAGGCATATCCACTACGAAACTGGTCATGTGTTTCCTTGAAAGCAAAATTGAAAAAAAAAAAAAAAAATTCAGAACTGAAACCAAAATCTGTGGGTCAACCTATAGATAGAATCTTAGAATCATTTTGGTTGCAAGATACCCTCAAGATTGAGTCCAACCACTAACCTATTTCCGACACTAAACCATGTCGCTAAGAAACCTCATCTAAATGCCTTTTAAACACCTCCAGGGATGGTGACTCAACCACTTCCCTGGGCAGCCTGTTCCAATGTCTGACAACCCTTTCTGTGAAGAATTTTTTCCTAATATCCAATCTAAGCATCCCCTGGCACAACTTGAGGCCATTTCCTCTTGTCCTATCACTTGCTACTTGGGAGAAGAGACCAACACCCTCCATGCTACAATCTCCTTTCAGGTAGTTGTAGACAGTGATCAGGTCTCCCCTCAGCCTCCTTTTCTCCAGGCTAAACAGCCCTGGTTCCCTCAGCTGCTCCTCATCAGACTTGTGCTCCAGGCCCCTCACCAGCTTCATTGCCCTTCTCTGAATTTGCTCCAGCACCTCAGTGTGCTTCTTGTGGTGAGGGGCCCAAAACTGAGCACAGGATTCCAGGTGCAAGTAACGATGACAAGTAATTACTTTTCTTTACTCTCTTTACTCCTCTCTCTTCTCTTCTCATGAACATGGTTATCTATCTGCTGGAGGATTTCCATCTGCACCACGGGAGGAGCGGTGATGTCCGCTGACTTTAATGCTCCCTTCACATGTCCCTCAGGTGCTGGGGGGCAGTGACTGACACATCTTGCGCTGCCAATCTCACGCGTTGGCCTGTCACTGTAACACCGGCCTTGACCGCGTTTCCTGTAAGGTGCCCTTGTCAAGGTGTGGGAGTTTGCCTACGATATTTTGCCATTGCAGGATTTTCTTTCAGTGCTTTGCAGACCTGTGTGTGGGGCTCTGGCGGGGGGATGCTGCAGGGACCTCTGAGAGGCCTTATCTACCTCTTGATGGTCATGGCTGGCTCTGGCTGGCTGTGGGCAGGATGTGGGTAGAAGGTTCTGGAGTGAAGCAGTGAAGTTAAGCTGGGAGGAAAGACTCTGGTTAAATGTTTGTCTCGTTGTTTACTGCTACCTGAATTTGCAATTACGTTTTTATTTTGGCTGTCAATATGTTAATTTTCACTGAGTTCAGTGTGTTTTGTCCATGACCTAAGTCAGTTCCTGATCTCGTCTCGCTCTAGACCCACGAGCCTCCTTGCTCCCCTTCTGCCTGTTGGCTGCCCCCGTCCTGCTGAGAAGAGGCAGTCTGGCTGCTAGCCGCTCATCACACCACACCGGGACACCAAAGGCAGGATTGGTGTTGCTCTTCAGGACGTGACAATATGCATCACCCATCCGTTACTCTGCGTTTGTGTAACTGTGGAAGAAAGCTGGCTTAGGAAATGATGTAGACAGAAGGAGCGTGACTGCTTGGAAATAAAATGTTCAGTTAAATGGATAGTTGTTCTTGAAAACAAACAAAATCAAACAATCGAATAAAAAGAAAAACAAAACAACAACAACAAAAAGAAGGAAAAAATAGGGATACATGCTATGCAACCCTGTAAGAACTGAAGGAGTTTAAAAGAGTCACGGATGGGAAGCAGAGAGAGAAATGATTACGCCCCGGGCTGTGAGGGAAGGCCCTGTACAGAATACTTTAGGTAGCCCTTGACCTAGTAGAATACATTTTAGTTTGCTAAATAGGTTACAAAGTATAAACCAATTGTCTGCTTCTACTCACTTGATTTCAAATGCTACTCTTGTAAACATGCTTTAGATCTTGCACAATGAAAAACTTTTGATTTGCAGAAGAAAGATGAGATACATAAAAATGGTTTCACATCTGATGAGCTGTCTTTGGGTGGAAATGAATCACTTATTTGCAGCAGGTTGTAAAAGTTCAAATTTAGGTATTTTTTTCTATTAGACGATTGTGCATTTTACTGAATGGCAACTTATTTCATATACATTTTTAGTTCTTAATAGAACAGTCTCATTGCTGTGGTTAAGCAGTATCTCTCAGTTTTCTCATCTAAAATGGATGCTAAAATCCGATGCTTGGGTCTGATAGGCAGGAAAAATAATTTATGTAAATAAGATGATATACAATTTTCAACATCCAGTCTAGCAGAGGGAATCACGAACTCTCTAGATGTCCTCTGGCAGAAATTAAGGTTTGGTTGGTGGAGAAGGTCTCAGGGCCAAGATAATGTGCAGGGGCAGGAGGACACCTGAGGAAACATTCTGTGCAATGTTCTGCACTTGTGATCCACTGCTTGTGCAAACAAGGTGTCATTAAAGCATGAGGGGAATCTTTTGTGATGGAAAGGCTGTAGAATTTGCGAAGCGGTAATTACATAGACATGGAGCTGTCAAAAATTGTAATGGAAGATAAGATATATCCAAGTAGTAAACACAATCTTTTAAGTGGTGACTTCTGTAGGAACCACCTGGTGCTATCTTTGCCTTTTCATTATTGTTTTGAAAGCTCTATCTTAGTACTCCTGTAGTTTGAGCACTAGTCTTTTCTGGCACCCAAATGTTGTATTGTATTGAAACTGTGCTTTTTTTTGATTGTGAAAATGGACAGAATTTAAGGTGTTCTAGTAACCACAAACAAGATAAATATTTGTAATTTGTTTTTTTTGGTTTTGTGGGTTTTTTAGAGGTTTAAATGTTTTAGCCTATAAAAAGCTATAGGGCAACATCAGCTTTAAAAAGGGAGGGAGGAGGGAAAAAAAGTGCGACAAACTCATGTTAATGTCCTGCTTATTACATTCATGGCACTGCCAGGATCCCAAGGTTAATCCAAGAAAAACATGCAACAAGTGGTAGTTTTTATTTGTTTATTTTGATCTTTCCATTCTTCTACTTTGAATTGTCTGCCTTTACTAGATTGTCAGGTAAATTAAAAGCATTCACATTGTTCCTTCATTTTCTTACAGGAATGTTTCATTACCTACCCAGCCTTTGCCAAGCTGTCTTTCTAATTGGTGATTCTGTCTTCATTATGTTATTTGTTTTGTTTAGACAAGCCAAATGAAAGAAGGAAAAATTAATGCAAATGTGTTTTCAAGAATACACACTGGCTTTAAAATCTTCTTTTAGTCTTTCAGGACTTTTTTTTCTTTATTTCCTTGATCAGGTTGGAATTCATTATGTAACAGTGGGATTGGAAGCCTGGACATTGATATTTAGTGATGGACAATTATTAACCTTATTATAGCTTTATAAAAATACTTAAATTCCCACTCTTGGATTTTGTATGTTGTTTCCATTGATCTTTTTTTCAACCTTTTGTATAGATATGAAAGATACTTTAAGAAGGTAGGAGGACTTGATATTGGGTCCATCTTTTTGAAATGGCCTGTACTTTATTGATTTTAAAACAGAATACTACTATTTTCTCATTGTAAATATCAAAGCTTATTTTGCCAGGTGTATTTAATAAATATGGCTGTGCATTTAAAGGCTTTCTTGGCTAGAAATTGAATATTTTCGTTTTCTAAACAGGTGTCTCAATGCATGTACCTATTGCAAAACTAAGCATGCCAGAGGAGATCTAGCAAGTTATCCAATTGAAGAACTAGTGGACAGAGCCAAACAATCTTTTCAAGGTAAGGGGTCTTATCACTACAGTAAAAGTCAGTCTCTGAGGTGTACCAGGTCTTATTTTTACGTGTAATGATCGTCCTACAGTATGGCTCTAATAAAATAATTGGTGTTCTTAGTAGTCATAACTGTGTCTGATGGTACCTTTGCAGTAGAATGTCATGTTTTCACTGTGTTGTGTGCCACTATTTGCAAAATTTATTTCATGTTGATTTTAGGCTCGCTCAACTGAAGTTCTGTGCAAGCGTTTCCTCATGATGATGAGGAAGCTGTAATATTTGGTCATTCTGTTCTATCTCTGGTTTCTTAAAGAGGAAGACAATAACTTTTTCACTCAACAATAAAAGTGGCTTTCATGAACCCCTCTAGGATTCTTAAAACCTTGTGTAAAGATACATTGCTTTTTCTGGCAATTGATTTCCTGCAGGAGATTTGGGATGTTTCTGAGAGCCATATCAGCTTTTAAGAGCTTATCAGCTTTTAAGTTCAGTAGATATTTGTAATGTCATATGGATCCAATCAAACATCAAAAGTTTTTCCTGCAGTACAGTACTCTGTGCCAGTATCTGCCTAAAACTCTTGTGCGTCTGGTAGTTATGATAGCTTTATTGTACCTCACTATTTCTTCTTGATATCTAAATTTTTCTGGTATTTCAAAAGTATAGAATAATGCAGATATTCATTTCCAATGCAATCTCTGTGAAGGCACAGGTGGTGTTTTTTGTGTCTGTGTGCCATGTTGAATGATTAAATGTGTAGTGAAAAATACTGAGGTAATTCAGCTGTGTCATCTTCCATCTTTGTATCAAATACTTTTAATCAAAAATAAAGCAGTAAATACACGTGATGTCACATCCTCTGTGTATGTACAAACAGTACATGGTTTGAGTTTCACTTGTGACTCTGAGTATTACAAATGTTTTAGTAAAAAGTCTCCAATGATTCAATGTGTTTTTCAATCTATGCTTAGTTAGGAGTCCCTAATGAACCCGATATAGGTCAGTGATGAGCTGCTTGCTACTCCTATCAGTAGTATGAAAGGAAGAGTCCTTTTCCTAATCAAAGCCCATGTTGGCAAATTTCAAATTCTACATCATCTGCACAGAAAGTTCTCACTTAAGATTGTAAATATCATTTTCTTTTGCTTTTTTATTCCATGAATCTCATCTGTAATTTCAACAAAACTTCTCCTACTGCTTAGGTCTGTATAATTAGCGCTGTGGTTGCTGTGAATTGGATTGTGTGTTACGACAGACAGATGTGGTGTCTCAGTTTTCTTGTTTCAGTAGGACAAGTTTTTAAAACCTGTATGCATCTTATGAAGTGCAGGAGCTGAAGTACAAGATGTATAAATGCACTTATTATTTTTGCGGAGAAGCAGTTCAGAAAATATGTTTCAGAAAGCTAGAAGTTTTCAGTTGTACAAGACAGGTGATTTTAAAATCAGTAAGTAGTCACTGTGCAGAAAAAAAGCTGCCATTTGATACTTATGGTTATTATTAAGCAATAATTGCCAGATACAAGTAAATGCCTAGTGATAGCAAGACATGTAGGTAGAAATTCTTTTTCTTCTTTTCCTGTCGTTGTGATGTGACTATGAAGAACTCTTGTATTATGAGAAGTCTAGGAATAGTGTTATTCTGATAGCACTATATAGCTTATAGTTGAAATGTTCTACAGAGACTTTAAAGAGAATATGGCAAAGACAAGATATGGGCAATACAGTCAGGATTATGGACTTAAATAGGTTAACTATTTAAATTCTATTTAGATTCATTGTATGTATGGAAAGAAAAATAGCAGACCTGTCTGTCCTGTTATGTTTGTTTTTAAATGTCATGAAACTCACATTAAATTAACATAAAGGTGGATTTGCTTGACATAACAAGAAAACTCTGGAGTTTTGTCTTTGCAGACAATGGATGTGAAATTTTGGAAAGTATTTTGAATTTGAAATATTGTACATTTGGACTGAAAATTGAGTAATTCAATTCATCTGTTGTACTGTGGCCTCTATTATAAAAATTTGCTCTTTCATAGCAATTTGATTTCTTATGGAAAAACTTGCCCTTAAGCCATTGTTTTGAAATTTCTTGAAGAAATGCTATGACGTGTCTCACAGCAGGCATCTCCAGGGAGTTGTGTTCTTATTTGGACTTACACTAGTACCTTTGTTAGAGGACATAGGGAAAGAAACAAGTACTGAGTTGTAAAATGACAAGCTTTGCCTCCAGCTTTCACATACTTAGACATGAAGTAGTCAGATACTTAGTTTGCAGTGTATGGAGAATTTATTACTGCCAGCTTGCTGCAGCTGGGCTGCAGAAACTCTTCATGAGTCCAGTGAAAGATTTAAGCAATTCGAAGTCATTATTAAAGTGCTTGCTGAGTTACTGAGCCAAATCTCTTCAGAAATCACGTCTGTTTTCTCAGAAGATGTGTTGCTGAAGATCTAGTGAAAAATACAGAGAGGTATAGAAGTGTGATGAAAAGATTTTCCACTTCATGTAAGAACTGAGGTGTCTTAGAAGAACAGCAGCAAAACAGTACGTGATGATTTTGTATAACCGCATGATCAAGTCATGTAAGAAAGGGGAGATTGGTGTCATTTGCAGTGGTTTGCATGTGTATGTTTTTCCAGTACACAATGGGATAGGCCCCACAGGTGGATTGTTTCTATTGTGGAGCACACTGAAAATTAGATTAGAAGTGCTGTATTGAAGGATGTGTTCTTACAGGTCCTTAAATCTCAGCACAAATAAGCTCTCTAAAATGCTTTATTCAGGCAATTGTACTTTGACAAGATTGCAGTTGACATACAGAAAAAGTATTTTTAGCAGCAGTATATGGCCAGGACAGGCTTTAGTGTTGTGATCAGATACCCCCAATTTTATTTGAGTCACTTCTGTACTGCAGCCCCTGGGTAGGATGTCTGTACATATCAAATATGTCAATGCTGGATTACTGGGCTGCAAACCATTTTAAGTAGTTAGTGGAGCAGTCTAATAATAATATAATAATATAATAATAATATAGTATAAAATAATGTATCTGTGTGACAGCAGCTGAAAAGTGGTGTCTGACAGTCATTACTTTTTTATATTTGTCTCTAAGATGGCATCTGAAGATTTCTGAAACTCTTAGACTTTTTAGTCAAAATTTAGCACTGTGACTGACTTGAGCTGCTGTTTTTTTGAGAGTTTTTCTTACTTGGTATAGATAAGTAGATGTTTATTTCAGTGTCCAAACCTTGATCTTTTTGGTCTATATTACATTTTTTTAATAACAAAATTTAATACAATGCTGAGAGTGGTAACTAGATGACAGCAGATGACAACACTGTAATAATTTACATGTGTGTTCAGATTATTTGTGTAAGCATAAAATTTACTTCAATCAACTGATTAAAGAGATGGCTGAAATAATCATTACTGAACAGATATCAGCCTATATCTTGCCTCTGAAATAAACAATTTGTCTGTTGTATTTTGTTTTCATGGAATCATAGAATGGTTTGGACTGGAAGGGACCTTAAAGATCATCTTTTTCCAACCCCCGTACCATGTGCAGGGACACCTTCCACCAGACCAGGTTGCTCAAAGCCCCATCCAACCTGGCCTTGAACACTTCTAGGGATAGGGCATCCACAGCTTCTCTGGGCAGCCTGTTCCACTGCCTTACCACCTTCATAGTGGATATATTAAATTCAATTAATTAAATTCAATTAGTGTCTTCAACATAATGTGCACAAAATCTAAGTGTGGTGCAGGTTTCTAGTACATGCTGCCTACTTTCATAACGCATTGGATCAGCTGTTAAGGTGCACTGAAACTGTGTTTGTTTGCATGCTTTATATGGATTTATGTCTCCTGTCTGACCTTCCTGGCAGTTCTGAAGTTATGACTGACATCAACTTCAATAATTCACAAAATTTCTTTAACAAAATCATCTATCAGAAGTTGAAAGTGGGCTATTGAGGTTTTTGCTTTTTTAAATTTCATGGGTTTTTCTCACAAATTGCAACTTTTAGTAAGTAGTTGTAGCATTTTTTTTTTACATGGACAGCCTTGTCCAATCATGTTGTATAGCAGACTTCTGTAAGACAGCTAGTAAAAGACAGAATATTGCGAAATGTAGTAAAGTGGTCTTTGAGTAGAGAAAAAATGTCTACTGTAAGGATGTTTATGCAAAGAGGTTTTCTATAGCTGATAGTACAGCACTTTCTTTGTGTCATCCGTTTAGTAGTACATTTTTTTCAAATTTTTCTGTATCATGTTCAATGCTTGTGTTTTAGGAAATCTCATTTGCAGTAATGAGAGAGCTCTTTCTTCCCTTCCAAAAGCTACTTTATGTACAACAATGTGTTTCTGCTTAGTATACGAAGTGGAAGGCTGAGGTAACTGCCGTTGCTGAACAGTGTTCCAAGGAGACATAGAAGTTAAACAAGCCTGTGCTTTGAATGTTGTGTGAAGTGATGTCCTGCTTTGGCTTGATTGCAGGACTTTAAGTTGATTTTTTTTTTTCTTTTAATGGCGCTTTAGTGACCGTAAAAAGATATAAAATGCTACCTGGTGATGTAAACTCTACATGTTGTGAGAGACTTCCTGGACAAAGATAGAACTTTATATTGCCAACAATATTTGCCGGTTCAGCAAACTAACTTAAAAGTATGTATAGTTCTATGGAATTAGCTGTTGTTTCCTTCTAGTTTAGAATGAAAAACTTCTGCATTTACCAATACAAAATTAGGCTTCTTTAGCATTGCATGCCTGTTGCAGATGGCAGGGAGTATACTGCTGTTGAAATATACACTGTATAATTACCACTATATTAGCTTATTTTATGGTAGCAACCAGGGAGCTCAAATGAAAGTCAAGTCCTGTTGGGAAGCGTTGTTCTCATATCCTCAAGCTATGTGGAACAATTGTTTCTGGATGAATAATTGCAGTGGCAAAATATAATTTATTTTTATTCCATTATTTGCATGGTGGTTCACTGGCATGCTTGGTGTTGAATTCTGAATAACATTTCTGTTTAGGAAATCTTGGACAAAATGTAGCATTACAAAGCAGAGGCGCTATCTAAAAGAAGATTCTGAGTCTTGACTTTTGCTAGTCGTCTTTAGCAATTATCCCTAATCTTGTAGATTTTGAAGTGTAGAGAGTTTAAAAGAGATTAATGTTAAATATTTCTCTCTCTACAAGTATTACTGTAAACAGATGTTTATACATAATGATAAGGATTCATTTTATATAATGTGACTTGTTTCCAGAGCTTTTCAGATCACTGTGAGCTTTGCTAAGGATCTCTGGTTTTAGTAGTTCTGATTAAGTGCTGTCAAGATATTCTGCTTTATTAATTGGTAACTGTTTATCTTCCTGTACCACTACCAGGAAGTTCTCTGTATGTTTTGAGGGCAGCTGCCATTCATGAAAAGACAAATATAGTGTTGGCAGTGTTTTTGGTTTCCCATCAGTTGGCAGGACTACCAAATGAGGATGCTTAGGATATGTCACCTCAGTAGTGGATTTGGTCTTTGAACATGCTGTGAGGAGCTGAGTGCCCAGTCACCCAGATGGAGAACTGGTCTGTGTACTCAGGGTCGTTCTGGGGGTGAAACTGAGACTATAGTAGAGTGGTTGTTGTACGTGCAGGTCTCGCCCAGGAGTGAATAAGCTGCCTTAGTTGTTTCAACGTGGCCTTTGGAAATGACCCCAAGTATGTCCCGGGAAAGCTTTATTAACTAATTTTAATTTTTTGCTCACTGATATTTTTGCCCTCCTAGTAGTGTCAGTGTTCTGTCAAATAAGTATATGTATCTATTATACCTACACTGATGTTTTTCTTCTGTAGCCTGGCAGCATTATCAGAAGTCAAGCATTTTCTTGTGCTTCTTTGCTGTGAATTTTATTCAGCAATTTCTGCAGTGGTCCTGCAAGAAAGGCAACTCTTCTTCCGTACTAGCCACATGTTGAAGAGACTTTGTTGAGAAACCTGTTGGATAACAAATTGAATACAAAGAAAAGTGCACTGATGTTACCCATGGATATCTGGGAACTGAGTTTCCGTCATTCATATAAACTCACATCCTGACAACGTACAAACTGATACTTGGTGTTGATTTTATGTCTGTCAGTACATTTCTGTTGGAGTTATGCATGCTATTGTAAAGATAGATTGGGATATGCTTTGTGTGGGAAAGAAAAACTCATCTTTATATGTATATGGTTACATACCAAGAAAAACTCAACTCTATCCCAGATAACCAATTAGTGGAATTAGATGGACATTCTTTTGAAAGGTGTTTGGTTTGTTTATTTGTTTGTTTACTTGAGTTTGAGGTTTGGTTGTTTTTGTTTTTGTTTTCTTTGGGGGGAGTGTTTTGGTTTTGTTTTTTTTTGGTGGGGATTTTTTTGTTGGTTTGGGGTTTTTTTTGGGGGGGGAGTGTTGTTTCTGTGGGTTTTGTTTTTTAATTGTCATTTGGAAATATTAGGAAATCTGCTTTGTATAGAACTGAAATATTTTTGCTTGGCTGTTCTCAGAACAAAAGGGTTTGTTTCATTTTGGATTGAAATAAATATTTAGATCAACTAGAATGTTTTGTTTGGTTTTCAGAGTGCCCCGTGACTTTCAAAATATAGGTCAACTCAGAAAGCAAATATAACATTTGTGAATGGGGTGATATTTTTTTTAAGAGAATGGTTTATTGTGGAAAATGTTTACACTGAAACATTTCACTTTTATTACGTGTGAAATACTTCAGCATTTTGAAATTCTGATAATTTTTTAAAGTTTTCTTTCCGTTTGAAAGTTTGATAGTTTCAGAAATGGTGCTTGTTTCCCAAAATCTGTAAGTCGAACTTTGGCAAATGTCTGTTTCTGTTGAGCAAGAACAGCTTTAGAAAAGCAAAACTTTTAGTATTATTTACCAGTCATTGCCCAGGGCAGCATAACAGAAAGTTGTGTATAAAATTAAGAAAGTTAGGCTCAAGGCACTTCTTCTCTCTTTGTCCTCTATAGCAAAAAGGAAGCAAAGATAAAGGCAGGTTTTACCTGTAAATGCAGACCACAAGCTTGAGAGTGAGAAAGCAAGTGCTAGTACACTTTAATCACCTTCAAAAGGTGTTGCAAGAGCCAAATAACAATTTCTTGTAAGGTGAATGGGATCAAGAAACATGAGGCTTTGGTGCGGCTTGGCTGTTTCTTGAGTTCTCCCATACTTAAGTCACACTATGTATTGCCCCATAAAAATGGCAGAGGGAAAAAACTCCATACTGAATATCCATCAGAAAATGAAATGTTGAAGGTGTAGCATATATTGGCTTCAATTTGCTCTTCAGGAGCACGAATGACCTTGTGAAAGTATGAAGTCCGTCCCCATTAGAATTTGTTTTAAAGTGTCTTATGGAATACCTTTCTATAAGAATAGACAAATTCTCAAAATGCTGAATTTTTAAAGGTATATCTTGAACTCAACAACAAAAATTTGTAGAAAAAGTGTTCCATTTAGCATTGTATAATTTAGTGCTTTCGAATCTTCTTTTCCAAAATGCTTTTGTTTCTGTATTTTCTATTTTATGGAATAAAAATTTCCTTGATGGATCAATTATAACATATATAAGACAGGAATACCGTTTTCTAAGAAACGCACTTCAGCTTTAAAAACCCAACCAACCAAAGGCGAGGGGGGAACAAAAAGTACACAAAAAACTTCAAACAACAACAAAACAAAAACAACAAACAAAACAAAAACCCAACCCCCATACTGTTTTCCAAATCCTTTCCAATAAAGTTTTTTGGGAGAGCAGAATTTTCCATATCACAGATAATCTTGATTCATACCTAGCTTTGCTATGCATAGTTTCCTTATGTTGGTGGTGGTGGTGGTGGTGGTTGTTGTTTTATTTTGAGGGGAAGGTGGAGAATAGTGACAGTGTCTTTCTAAGGTAAACCTCTTTTGTCAGCCTTTTACTGACTTTTAGCAAGAATAGACTTTATTTTAATATTGTTCCTGTAGTATAATTTGAAGTTGCATTCCAGGGAGTTTGTCCTACTATATTTGAGATACTTTGATAAACAACTTCTCTGTGTTCTTCTGTGCTTTTTGGCTATAGTTAAAGAGCTAGATTTTTCTTGTTATTAAGTTTATTAAAGTTCTTGCTGTATTGTCTTTTGTGTCTTCTGAATGTTTTGAGTTTTTCTTGCTGACTTTGCTAATTCACAGAATACATAGGCCAAGATAAATATTTTGGTAGCAGCCTGTTGTTTCTTAGCATTATATGACATAGCATAATGAATTAGCTTTTCCTGGCCCCATGTAACATTTTCCAATGATCCTGAAAGAAAAACGTTCTAATTACATGCCGTCAGTAGTGGTTAGAAGCAGTGCCTTCAGGTATGTAAAAACTGCTGTGTAATGTATTTAAACACACATAACCAACATTGTGCAGCAAAGAGATATTTAAAAGGATTAAAAGATGTGTTTTCAGTAGTAAATTACAAAATTGTTGGTATTTTCAAACTTCATTTGAGTAAAAAAATTAAAAAGTTTAGTGCTTCCTCTTGGCTCAGAAACAAATCCCCTATAGTGTTGTTGGTGTGTTTCTTTTATACGGTCAAGTTTACCAACATGTTAAACTTCTTTCTATTGTCTTCAACATGTCTTGTTGCATAAAAGGTTCCTTTGCATTATACTTAATTTCACTTGAGAAATGCAGTAGCAGTTAAACTAAATTATTGGTGTCTGCCTGTTTTCCTCACTGCTCTCTCCAGGTTCCTGAGGAGGGCAAGTGGAGATGGAGGTGCTGCGCTCTTCTCCCTGGTACCCAGTGCCAGGGTGGGCAGCAATGGATCAAAGCTGTGCCCGCCAGGGGAGGTTTGGCCTTGACATGAGCAAATGTTTCTTGACTGAGAAAAGGGTGGTCAAGCCCTGGAGTAGTTTTCCTGATGGGATGGTCGATGTCCCATGCTGGTTGCTGTTGAAGAGGCCTTTGAACAACGCCCTTAAGACCATGCTTTAGCCTTTGGCCAGTCGTGAAGTAGTCAGGTAGTTGGACTTGATGATCGTTGTAGGTCCCTTCCAACTCAGCTCTTCAATTCTATTCTAGCTTGTTTGGCTTACTGCATTCTGAACTTACGCATGACAATCCCTGAGCAGAGATCCACGCTTGCTCCTTCTATGTGGGAAAACATTCATCTAACTGCATAGTTATAGAAACTTTTAGGCAAGTTTGATTCAAGATAAAGTCATATATATTCCATTGAATGACTGAGCCGAACAGTTTCTTCTGGTCTGATCAAAGGTGTTTCTCCTCCTGTCCCCTCCAGAATTTCTCAAAACTGCATTACGGAAGTGAGTTTTCTCTCCATTTCAGGCATATTTTAGCAATAATACACATACCATTTATAAGTTTTTTTTAAAGTTTCTCTTTTGTATTTTCTCATTACTCCTATAAAATGACAGTATATTTACAGTCCTGTTTGCTATACAGTGAGTTTCTGGTTCTGTGTATTCCTGCACCTAGCTTTAATGAAGACATACTTTCCTCCGTTCATATCATTATGACCTTTGATTATTATTGAAATACATCTCTGCATGTTTTTGGTTTTTTTTCATGTTTTTACTTGGTCTTTAGCGGTTAGAGTTGAAGTCTTCTTCTGAGATGGCCAGATGTGACCTGACTTTGATAAAAAAGCCATGGAGCCATTCTTGTGCATTTGTAGTGTCAGTCCACTGCTGCAGAAAGCTTCAAATCTATTGGATATGCTCTATAGGTGATAGACTCATGCAGAATAAATTTGGTGTTTTAAGATGTGTTGCCAAAGGCTGATGACTCTCCAGTGCACTTGCATTGTGTTTGATGTTGTCATCACAATATTAAACATACTGATCATCTTTCTGCCTTGTGGCCACAAAGGATTCTGGGATTCACAACATGCCACTGTTTTTCACAGAAATGCTAAGAATGAGCAGAAGGCTCAGATTTAGTTTAAAATATTGTTAATGGTTTCATTAAGAGTGTAAATCATGTCATATTCTAATTTTATAGTTGCAAAGAACTTTCAGCACTGTAATCTTGATTCCATTCCTTACTGCTATGGCAAACTAATTAATATTTCTGGTTATAGTCGTTTAACTACTTGCAAGAATTATCTTAGGGAAAAGCCATTTTTCGAGAGAAGCTTAGAAACAAGAAAAACTTTCCTTATTGAAAAGTTACAGAGGCCTTCGTGCCTTGGTCTGGTAGATATGTTGTCTCAGGTCACTTTATTTAAAAAAATAAAAAGTGCTTGAGTCACATAGGCGTTATGTAGGCTCAGTAGAATTTGGCTGTTCGATTATATAGGCACGTTCCATACCTTCGGCTGATTTCATGGTCGTTTTTGCTGTTGTTTTTTTTTTGCCTTATTGCCAGGTATGCTGTGTTACTCAACATCAGAAATGAGGAAGGGGAACCTCTTTCTCTTTTGCTCCTTGTGTTAATGCCTTCTTCTTGCATTGATAGGTTTTAGTCTGGTCAATCTGTTGAATTGTCCACGTTGCAACCTTATACAACAAACAGGCCATAACAGTTAATTGGCTAAAAAAATCTTGTCCATGCCACATTTAGGACACAAAAAGAATGACACTAGATTTTGCAAGTATGCAGTATAACATGCAAAATTGTAAGAGGGCCCTTCACTTGCAAGGAAAACCGCTTAGACACTGTTTACTGTTTGTAGAACTGGTGTTCTACTGTTCAAATACTGTGTACCTTTGAAAAAAAAAAAAGTAGTGGCCCTGAAGAGCTTATAACGTTGTGATGTCAACAATTGAAGAGAAATACAGTAGAATAACGTGTGATTGCATTCAAGATAATAAGCGGTTGTTCGCTGTGTTTACTACCAAGACATTGTCCAGGGTCTTGAATGGGATGACAGAAGAAAGGTTGTTATTTAGGAAAGACTGGAAGAAAACAGTAGCAAGGGATGACCATTCATTTGGAGAGGAGCTATCCCACTAAAGTTTGCAAAACTTTATGTTCCCCTCAAGATTTTCATCAGAAGTCAAAGTCTGCATATGCTGGCTTTTGTTTTTGAAAGTAGTAGTTTCTTCTCAATGAGGATTATTATAGTAAGTTTGAATAGCTTGAAATTGATTCCTTGGATGCTTTGGAATGTTGTTCGTGTCATGGTTGTCCATTCCAAAATATAAAACCCATTAAGGCTGTAGTATGAAATGAAGTGCATATTTGCTGAAAATCCAGACAATTGTTGGTTTAGGATGCTGTCTTCTCTGAAAATTGTTGTCAGAGGTACCTAAGCATTGTCCAGAGGATAACTTGCCAGATGCATTGACGCTATTGCCGACATTTCTTATAGCATGAGCAGATTACCTTTTTGTCTCCATCAAACTCAGTTTGTTAATGTTTGCTGTTTTATAAAGTGTTTCTGACTGACTAAGACTTCTACAGACAGCAAGACTCCGCTGATCTCTTAGCTTTGGCACTTTAAGGAACCAGAGAAGTCTGCTTAACAAAGGTTCTGTTTATTTCTTTAACGGAAAAAAGCATGAGTTTCGGTCACATTTGCTCTGTATAGTACAGTCTTCTCATTCCTTTTTATTTTCCTCCTCAAATATTTGCATTTGTGCTATTTAAATCCTTGAATGACAACAAAACTGTTTAATTTTGCATTTTTATGAAAAAGATAGTTTTTATTTTTGTTTAAAATAAAAGTTTATTAGATCCAAAGCAGAGATGTCTGCAATTAAAAATAATACTTGATGATCAGCCTCAAGCTATAGTTTCAGCTATACTTAAGGCAAACACTTCAACTAAAAGTAGCATTTCTTTGCCATATTCCCCCCCCCCCCCCCCCCCCCCCCCCCATTTTTTTGGTTGGTTGGTTGGCCTTTCCTCAGGGCACCTGCTTTCTTGCTGGGAATGAGTTCTTGTGTGAAGCCTGGGGAGCTGATCTGTGGTAAAGCTGAAAAGCTGAATGTCTGCTCTTCTCCCCACTTCTCTCCCTTCTGCCCCCCAGCCAAAACCAGCCACCTCCCCATTTTACCTTAGATTGGTTCTCCTGTCTGGTTTACTTCAGGACCCCATAAACACTTGGGTTGGCACAATGTGGAGAAAACTGTATGTGTGATGTAGGGAATAAGCAACTGAAGGCCACAGAAGATGGGAAAGATTCTCTCACCATCATTGTTGGCTTATGCTGCTTGAAAAGTGTGAGAGAAACTGGACCGAGAGAATGATCAGATCTTGGTTTCTGGGAAAGGGTGCAGAGTTGTGCACCTGTCCTTTTGTAAGTATTACATGCCTGCACACACCTTTGTGATTAGAGATTGTGAAATCTGTCCTTCTAGTTTCCATGAAATTCTGTTTTTCAGCACATAATTTTATTGTATTTTCAAATGAAATGTCCTGCACAGTAGAGAGCTGGAAGGAGACTATTTCTGTGCTTTTAGAAAAGTCAAAGTGTGAAAGTAATAAGTGATACAATTTGCATCTTCCAGGGTACTGATGACACAGAAGTACCACAATTCTGCAGTGGTACTAGACCTTCAGAGCAAAGGACTGGAGAGATGTCAGGAAACTTAGATGTAGCAATCTGCCCAGGCTCTTCTCATCACTGAGCTACCGTTTCCTACACAAGCTTATCTAGCTTGTGGGATAACAAGTGGCTCTACAAGACGTTAGCTGATACCATACGTGCTGGGGTGTCTTCTTTCATTTTCTGAGGGCATGAGATACCTGTTTCAGCTTAACTCTTCCCTTCAACAACTTGCTAGGAGATGCACAGATTTCCATGAGCCTCGTGTGCATTGTGACACTAGTGTCTTCTGGTGTTTTAGTGAAGAGATAAGAGAAAAGATGATCACTAAGGAGGGGGGAAGCAGAGTTCACCTCCAACCCTTCCAAACTCTGAAGTGAAGATTTTCAGACACTGCAGGAAGGGGAGAAGAGGGAGTTACAACGCACTTAGCAAGACTAGATTGGACTCCTCAAGGCAGAGGAAGGCAGGGCACAAGACTACTGTTCAGGGGTTATTTAATCATTTGATATTGCATATGTTAGAGTTACAGTGATATCATGCCAGTCCACTATGGAATAAAGCAATATGATCTTCTAAGCCTCTTAAAATTTTATGCTTTTCAAATATCAAAATAATTTGTGCTTATCTATACATTTTGTTCATCCGTCTTGAAACAGACTTCCTTAGAAATATAAGATTTCTTCTTTCCACCTACAGTTGGACTCAGTGATCTTAAAGGTCTTTTCCATGGTTTTATGGTATTTTCACTACAATATAATACAAGTTGCTGCTAAATTCTAAAGGAAGAAAACTGCTGATCTCTAATTGTTAAAAAATAAAAGGAACTTTCAATTCTTGCTTGGTGCCTGTAAATGCTGTGGTAGTGGGACACTGGAAACAAAATTGAAGTTCAAGTGCAAGTCACAACGTATTTGAAACGTAAGGGTATCAAGTCCACATTATCTGTGCAAAGGAAGTTCATGCAGCTCGTGTGTGCTGTAGCAAGACAGTAATGACCAGGTGGGTGTTGTTCTGGCAGACACAGGAATATACACTCTAGCTGTGGTTGTCTTCTTGCTGTTTAATACTGTTAGTAATTTTACCATTATAAACAGCACCTTCAAGATACTTTTGAATCATGTTATTAAATGGTATATTGTAAGAATGTACATTCTTAGAGGAAAGGTAATTACCATCCATAGCTGTGTCTTTTTAGAACAAAGGGTAAGCACTAAGGTTGCTGTTGTATTAAAAATCTCACAAATGCAAATGGATCGGTACTTACCATGGTTTTAATTGAACTCACCCTATTGCCAATACATTTCTCTTGTGGTTTTTTACTTTGAGCTCGTGCTTAGATTATAGGTAGGAGAGTTTTTACTTCTTTTAAAGTGTTGTCAGCCAGTTCTGTGCCACTTTCACTTTTGTTGTCAATTGTAATGCCTCAAAAATGTAGTTCACTGTTTAGTAGACCTGCTGAGGAAAGAACTTAAAAGCTTGTAATATGTACTAGATGAAGATTCTTGACGCTTTTTAATAGAACATTTGGCTGGCCTAGGGCATCCTCAGAAGAGGTATTCGATCTGAGGTTTGCTTTAAAATATTGTCTTTTTTAAAAGACTTGTTTATTTTGTACCAGTGTAGTGTATGTTATATGCTTTCCACACTTATTAAGTGGAACAGCAGCAGGGGAAAACTGGATGACATTGCTTGTTTGTTAATTGTATTTATAAATGTGTTTCATAAGTATGCATTACTTGAAATGGATTGTAAAACATGAGGTTTAATAATGCCACAGCCAGTAGTTGAAGTCTTTACCAGACAGATTAATTTGGTTTTGTGTGTATTTAGCATTGAATTTAAAAGTAGTTCAAATTAAAGTACAGTGTATCATTTTACTTTCAGGAAAAAAAAAATCACATCTTTAATTTTGTTTGAAAATAAATGTTTCGGTTGGTTTATGTGGCTTCTTAGCCACAGGGGCACTGGAGTTTTTTCACTGTTTTTTTTCACTCCTTGTAAATATTTGTTCAGCTATGGGAACTTGTGTTTCTTTGTTGGTAATACTTGTTCTACTCCTGTATTTACTGCTGGTTTTGTAAAACCTGGACTAGAAGTATTTTCAAAGCATCCTAAGAGTATTATGATAGGCAGCCTTTCATATTGTGCAGCACTCAGCTACTTGGATCTTTCCATTATGCCTGTGAAAATATCATGAGCAGTTCCTACTGTAGAACAGTTACAGTGACCAGAATCCTTATTGTTAATTTAACACGTCAGATGCACTGTGTTGCACCAGCCACCTGCCAAGTACAGGATAGGTCATCGTTATTATGTCCAGAAGTAATTTATCAGAATAGTCTTCTCCTGGATAGTCTGGCCTTCTGGGGGAACAAGTGTTAGTTATTCTGTGCCACTGAAACATCCAACTCACAAGGCTACTAAAGGTGGTGTGTTCTGCTAAACTTTCTGTCTTGGCTGCGGGGATATGAAGGAGAGTACTTTTTCTTGGAGAATAAGAGTTAATAGAACTGGAATCTCTCAGCATGAAGTTTGCATGCTACTTTGCTGTGTTTTTTCTCTTTGTGGGCAAAATAAGTCATGTCATGCATGCCCCACTGCCCCTTCCAGAGCAAGCCGACTGGTGTGCCAGCTCCTTCTCAAAATGAAAAGTAATGTTAGATATCTCATCCCATACAAGGTTTCATGGCATTCAGTGAAACTAGCAGAGGTGAGGTTCAGAACAAAGTAGAATGTGGTTAAAGCTGAGGAACTCCCTAGCATGGGCCACAGAGAAAGTTTACATGTTTGTAAGAGATAGGACAGATGCATGGAAGAATAATCCATTTTCTTTAAATAGGAACAAGTCTTACAGGGAGTGTTGCAATTTGCACAATACTCAGCAAATACTTTATGCTACCTGTATTTATGCTTTTCATTAAGCATCCTTTGGGAGAGCACAGCAGGCTTAACTGACTAGTGGTCTTACTCATGGCTTTTTTTTAAGCTATATTTCAGCAAATACCTAATTTCCCTCTCTTTTACTTTATCCAAAGTGTGCATCATCCTTTAGGTGTTGCTCTCTACCACCTTTTGCAGTGAGAGCTTACCTTCTGTGTTTAGGTCGTTTTTTGCATCCTGTTGTTATGTTGTACAATACCATTGTGACTTCAAGTCCGTATTACCTCCATATCTAATGCTACTATAAGATTGAAACTTTTAAAATTAATTCAATAGGAAACTAAGAGCTCACGTGATCAAGTCTGAGCTAATGTTCTTCCAAAGTCCTTTAAAAGTGCTAGAGGATTAAATGAAAAGGTACCGTTTACAGAAGCAAGAGACTTCAACAACAAAGAGCTCAACTCACAGCATATGTCAAGTATAAACAATCTGTAAGTTATAAAAAGAAATTGTCTAATCTTTCATGTTGTATTCACTGAAGTCATAGTGAGAGGAAAACTCTGGGTGATGACAAGCCCAGTTGTGACAGTAAGAAAATGCTGATAGAATACTAAATGTATCTTACGAAAAAAGAAATTTACATGCTTGGTCCTAGACATTTGGTTGACCTCTCTCATGGTTAGTTGTTGTCCCTGCTTTTTTCACCTTCCCTCGAGTATTTCCTACTATGGTGAGACAAAAGTTAATATAAGTTAAAGTATTTTTGGAGTCAGCTTTAGATACAGTGCTACGGTGACTGTGATTGCTTGTGAAATAACAGTTTAGGACTAGGTAGAAGAAAACATTACTTTCATGCTGTCCTGGCGTTATTCATAGCATTTAATACAAAGTCAGACTGGTTGGTAAACACTTTATTTAAAAATAATTTATTATATAGCTTTTGACAGCCTTCCGAGAGAAGCTACTTATATTGTATAGACCAATTAATGACTTCTTTTTTCTTTCATTAGACAAGGCACAGCTGCAGGTTTGGGGTTTTTTTGTCTTCAAACTCTCTCATGTGACCTAATGTCTGATGTAAAAAAATTTAATCTTGTTATTAAAGTGCTACAGAAGTGATAATTCAGGTAAAATTGGCACCTGTATGTTTTAGAGAGTTCTGTAGCCTCTCTATTCTAAATCCAAAGCAAATAGATCTTAAAGTGCGTGTTGCAAGACTTTTGTACAAGTTGCTAAGTTCAGGTGTTAGAGAGATGGCTTTTATACACAGTTTGGTTCTATGTAGAAATAGATTAGGAGTAATCATGTCAGATGATGCAGAAAAATTGTTTCTGAAGTATCGCCCCATGAAAATAAGAGCTGTGATTTGTACAGATATGCGGGACTCCTGATGTGCGCACCAGGTTGTCTTGGTAGCTTAAATATATGCCTTTTTTAATGATGTGCACATTGTGTTAAAATACTGAAATCTGAAATTCAAATATTGCATATAAGCCACGTCTAAGAGCTGTCAATGAAGGTTTGTGAGACTCCAGTATGTTTGGGAAGATACCTCGTTTACCTGTGAAGACCAGTTGTTTCTGCTTTTGTTTAAGGTACTTGTATTTGTGACCTCTTCATGGTTTGTTTTCATGTATAGGCCCAATACCCCAAAGAAAAAAGAAAAATAACACTCTTGTTCCTAGTTTATTTGTAAACCAGGTCACATACCCTTGATTAGCTCTCAGCTGGAGCATAATTTAAATCCTGAGAGACTGAACTTAAACAGCGGGCTTTTTTCAGATCAGCCAAAAGATAGGGAGAGAAAAATAAAAGCTATTTCCAGTTCACAAGCAGTACAACAGTGCTGAATAAATCTGCAACTGTTAATGAATAGCTATTTCAAATATTTACAGGAGGCAAAAGAAAAGAAGATTGGCATCCAAGGCAGCTGTGCCCAGGGAGAGCTATTAAAAATAAACATGATAAATGATGTTCAAGTGCTCGTATAGCTGTCAAATATCAGAGGTACTCAAAATTGGAAAGTGTTTATACTCTGTGGCCATGCTGCTAGGCATTCTGGACAGGGATTTTTTTTTCTCAGTGTTTTTACAAAACTAACATTTAGCCAATCAAAAGGGGAGAGAGCATCTAATGTAAAATATTCAAGAACCATGAACTTTTTGCTGCATTAAGATACACAAAAGCTTATTTGCTTTGTAGGTGAAAATCAAATTGGTTTTATACATTCAGTTATTTCCACACTGGAACTAATTTCATTAGCCTCGATTCTTAATAAAAAATATGTGAGGAGAGTTTATGCTCATAAAAACAAATAGGGATTTTGTTATGTCTCTTTCAGTCTGCTGTATTAGTAGATAATAGTGATGAAGGTTTATGATTGTTGCATTGATTTTGTACAACATTAGAAAAATTGTGTGTACATAGCAAACTATGAACTTCATGTGCTTCTGTACACATAGATTTTTTTTTTCAGATTGTCTGGAATGTATTTTTACATAATTTTTCAGCTCTGAATTCAGTGTATATCAGTTGAATGCAAACTTCTTAGCAGAGATACTTTATTTTAGTATTTCACTGTCAAGTTAGTTTCTCAGAAGCTGTCCTACTGGTGAAACACCACCCCCCCCCCCAAAAAAAAAAAGAAAAAAAAGGAAAAAAAAAAGGAAAGAAAAAAAAACACAACACTCAAAAAACATTAAAAAGTCCCCTCATAATTGTCCCTTAAATACCAGAGATATACTAAGTGCAAAGGATGTGAGAAAATTATCATTACTTATAGGTCGCTATTGTAAAAATTGTGTGTTTGTCATGCATGGATATTGCTTTCTTCCCTCTTCCAATTTTTTATTTTCTCTTTCAAAAATTACTTAGAAAAAATGATACTAAAATGCTAATCCAGCTTGTCTTGGAAACAAGTTCAGCTCCTGTGTTTGAGGGCTAAGCAAATGTAAGGGGCATATATTCCCTGAAGTGCTGCTGGAGACCCATGTGTTACAGTTACATGGATTATTGTCTTGTTTGTGTGTAAACTCCTGTCCTTTAGCACTGAAATTCACTGTGAAATGGACATGAGCTCGGCTGTCTGAAACCGTAATGGAGAACAGCCTAAATAATGACAGTTTTGTACTTGGTGTACTGAGCTTTTGAAGCAATTCTTGAATTAAGGAACTTCTTATTGTTCTTGGGTATAGAAAGGAGAGATATTTGAACGGCATGTCCGGATAAAATTTACTCACGTCATGGGAGTGATTTCTTTGGGCATGTCTGCTGCAGCATACCACCACTGTACCCCACACTGAAGGCAGCAAACAGCATCTAGGCTGGTCTGTCCCACCTGCAGCGGGCAAACCACATCCCTCTAAGCTGACTTCAGTAAAATTACATGGAGCACTTTTACAAATATAATTATTGTTGTACTGCCCCAGATCTTCCACTAACTATGAACAGGGGAAGGATACTCTATTATTTTCTTGTTCCCCAGGACTGTTTCTTTTTCGTTCTTTGTTAATATGCTGTTACCTGCATCTGCTCGTATTTTTCCCAGGCTGCCACAATAAGATAGAATAATAACGTTGCAGAAAACCCTTAGTATCCTGAGCAGAAGCAGAGAGGCTAATAAAGCTACCATTAATTCTCTGTTGCTGCTCTTTCATAACTCTGTGAGGAGTGGTAGCTGCATGGACCTGAAGATGCATGGAGATGAAACTTCAACTGCTCAGCTTCCACTGTTAGGTGGAAAGTTCTTGACAAACATAGAGATAGACTTTCTCTTTAAGGTTTAATCAACCAGATATCAGTGTTTGCTTATCCATGAGAGTTTGAATAAACAGGAGTAAGCAAATGGATTTTTTTAAAGCTTTGTTAGTGCACAGCATTAAGGTTTTTTTTGAAGACAGATAAATAAAACGTAATCTGTATCCCATATATTAAGTACAGTGTTCAGTCCTTTAAATATTCCAAGCAGCAAAGTTGCCATAATAGAAGTAAAATTTTTACATTTCTAGTATTTGGTGGCAAAAAATAATAAAAGTTCTATGAGAATTTTAAAGTTGCTTTTATGCTTGGTTATTATAAACTGCAATATCCTTCACTGTAACTTAATTTTGACAGTATCTGAGCATAGAGTAGAGATTGTAATGTTAAAATTATCCATGTCACAGAAATTTTACAGGTTAAAGGAATTTTATTTAGATGTGATAAACTTAGAGCTCTGAAGCTTATCTTTCTCGGCCACTTCCCCGCTTTGTAAAGAACTGCAACTCTTGCTTTACAAAGATTTGTACTCAGTTCTTACATCTGTTTTAATGTATTCTTTGGTATTTAATTATTTTATGTTGCATATTGGGCTTGCATAGTCTCCTTAAGTTAATTGTTTCATTTCTCCAGCTGTTCCTAAATAGCCATTGTGCTGATCAAGCACTTGCTTCAGTATGTCCTTGATAAAATTAATGAAAGCATCTGTAGAAGCAGCGACAGCAGCTGCAGTGCCTTGTGGAAGCCAAGTTCTGCTTAACGTTCTGATAAAAGAAATAGTTTCGTACTTGTGCTGGAAGCTAATGCTGGCTGGCTTCTAGCATAAAAAGAGTTGCACCTGCCACGGCTACACCAAGCACTGAGGCTCGCTGATTACATGTTCTTGTTAGTGTCATTGTTATTGGTAAAATGGGAGTGATGTCATCCTTATCAAGCCCTTCTGGCACCCTACAGAGTGACAAATAATTTGCCCACTGCTGTTTATCAGCATGGGCCTTGTTTTAGAAGTGACGAGAGTGCTGAATTTTCACAGTTGAATGCCGTACAACTGCAGAGGTGTATGAAAATGAAATGGATTGATACTTGTAATCAGTGTGCATAGTGATGGTTAAGGTGTAATGAAACATAAGTGCACATTTAGGGTAATTATATTGCTACCAGGTGGGGCCCCAGGGCTTTGCATGTATAGAAACCACTTGAGGTAGCGGATATGCAGGAAGAAGTAGTGCCGCACCATCTGCTTTTTTCTCATTTCCTCATTAATTCTTCTATACCCCAAGCCTGGACTGCACTGACTTTGATCAGCACTTGGACTGTTCATTATCTCCTCTCCTTCTAGCTGGGGATAGCCCCAAACACTGGAGTGGACGTGGTGCAAAATGGCAGCTCTTCTGAGTAGAACATATTTATACACCCTACTAGAGGTCTCTGAGACATATGCTGCATACTTTTCTTTAATCTTCTCTCAAAATGCCTTGTAGTAAAATCTGTTCTTGTTCTATTTTAAGGCATTCACTAATATTTTAAGATGTTCTGCATGTATTGGTTGTATATACTTTATGGATATGTCTTAAATGGGTAATAAAAAATATTAAGAATTCTTCCAGACAGGTATTTGTACTTTCTGTTTACTTCACTGGAAATCTGTGAGCCTTAAGCTGCTTGCATTCCTTCTAAGTAATGGGAATAAATGGTTGGTAGTTGAAAATGCTACAAGTATCTTTTGCTCCATGGGATCACTGTGAAAACTGAAAAACAAGAAATACATATTGTCATTCATTTGTGGTAATTGCTGCATGAAATGAGAAAGTGTATTTTTAAATTTAAAAAAAGGAATAGGAGCCTGGTGCCTCCAGGGACACTGTTCACACAAGCACACCAAATGTCTCAAATGTGGTAGATATACCACACAGGCAGTTTGGCTGCACATCTCATGTAGAGTAGGTTTAATGTATCTCAGATGCCTGTATTCATCTCTACTTGTTGATAGCTAATCTGTGTATGTGCATTTACTTGTCTGGGAGTGTGCTACGGTTGTGGTTTCCCCCCAGCCAGCAACTAGGACCACACAGCCACTTGCTCACTCCTCCTTACCCTATGCGCTGGTGGGATAGGGAAGAGAATTGGGAAAAACAAGATAAAACTTGGTGGTTGGGATAAAAACACTTTAACAGAACAGCACGGGAAGAGATAAACAACGACAATAAAAGGACATACAAGTTAAGGGATACACAATGCAATCGCTCACCAACCTGGGAAAATGGTGCCCAGCCTGCTCCCGAGCAGTGATCCCCTAAGCAGTGATCATGAACACTAGTCCCATACAGCCAATACTGGAAGAGCAGAGACCCCGACAACAGTTTGTGCTTGAACACGATCACACAGAACAGCCGGTCCCATAAGAAGAAGAAGCTGAAAAAGCTGGCTCCAGCTGTACATGGAGCATGATGCCAGTGGTAGGGAATATCTCACTGGCAAGCCCAGACATCAGTCCAGGTGCTTTCCTGCCATGGTCCCTCCCAGCCACCACATGCACCCACAGCTGGAAAGCCAAAAATCCCCTGGTCTCTGCAGCAACAGCCAGACCATCAGCGAATCCCCACTTTCCCCCCATACCAACTCCAAAACACAGCCCAGCCACCAGAAAGAAAAAAATAACTTCATCCCAGCCAAACCAGCACAGCTACAAAAAGCAGTGTTTTCAAAGCAATTTCTGTGCTGATGGCTGTAGTCAGATTGTATTATTGTGAAATGTTTTGTAATTTATATAGCTTTTCTGTTATAATGCATCTTTTATACATCTTTGACATTTTTATTAATCTCAGTTTTTTCCCTGCTGAGAATGTAGGTCATTATAAAATTTTCACTGTTTGTTCCCTAATAAAAAAAGAACATTGCTGAATCTGACTTTTTTAATAGTGTGTTTCAGGGTCAGGCCCATACTTGATGTAACTGCAGGGAAGTCAATGGAGTAATACCTTGGATAAATTTCACCCAACTTTTACTAAAGCATCCAAGTTTTAATTGAAGCCTGCCCTGTTACAGTGTTTTAAAAAAATTACTATGAGATCTGTCTAGGTGTAAAAACAATTCTGTATTTCTGAGATGGCTCCTGGTAGCTGTTCAGCATAAGTTACCAAACAAACCCAGATTTTGGAAGTTAATTCTGATTAATAGAAGCTAATGTTGATTTATGGACATAAACAGGAAAAAAAATCACATTATAAACTGAATACGTTAGAGAAATGACAGAAATCTTACAAATAGATGTGTGTGCAATTAGGATGATAAGCTGTGCTGCATATTCAGAGAACACAGAAGTTTAATCACTGTAAACTTTGAATAGAAAAAGTATCTATGGGTGGCAACACCATTCAATTTTGTCACCTTGACAAAAACCAGTCAATTCTGAACATTATGAAGGCCTTTATGTCACTTCTGGGAACCCTTGAAGAATGAAAACATGAATGATCCATTTTTTAGAATTAATTTAACCACAGTCCTTTATCAGAGGGAATTTATCGGAGGAATGCATCAATGTCTCCTGGCCTAGTGGATAAATTACCTCTGCAGCCTGTGACCTCAGACACTGTACAAATCTGGATGTGCTGCTCTTCCTATACTTGAAATAGTTCTTTTGATTAGAGTACTGGAGTATAGTGTTTATCCCATAGAACTTACTAAGGTGGAACATTTTGTAACACTCAAGGAAAGCAGTGAACATTCACGTGGGGTTTGTTTTGTTTGTCTTACTGCCACATATGTTTTCTCTCTGTTCAGGGTGTGGTGTCCGAGATGATTCTCATGAACATGTTTCTCTGTCTGACAGCAACCAAGAGACATATGCACTGCTGCTAAGAATGTCTTAAAGTGGGCATTGGAGCTGGTGATGCTGTAACGTACAAGTGCATGCTGCATATTCTTACAAGAACTCTGGAGCTTATCTACATTGTTATGCTGTTGATCATAACTTCAGGGACTGAGAACAATGGTGGCATTTTAACTGTCCCCATAAACTGCCCTTAGAATAGAAAATGTTGATGCCTGATGTGAACTTAGTGTTCAATTAGTTGTTCCTCCTTCTTTCTGACAATTTCATTCCCAGTGCGGAAGGCCAAGTGCGTTCTGTTTAGGAACTTCAGCTTAGAAGTAGTTTGGGGGTGGGGAGTGCAATTGTGTTTTTTAATCAGCAATTGAAATGTAAAAGCTTTGGTTTTGTTTGGTTTTGGTTGTGTTTGGGTTTGTTTGTTTGGGATTTTTTTGGTAGAAAGCTTTACTAGTGAAGTGCTTACTACTAGGCAAGAAATATCTTAAGTGTTTCTGTGCTAAGTCATGTGAAGTTCAATTTTATTCTACCGGCTTTAGACAGATGGAGGAAAAATAGGAGTATTAATCTCAGAAAAGACCTTAGTTGGCAAGAATTTATTATGGGGTTTTTTTGGTCTTTTAAACACAGTTTCTGCCTCTACCTCAATCCTCACTGACATACTTGCCTATATACACGTGCCTGTCTTTGGAAAAAAAGTTTATTTTGTCCTTGCAGGCATGAGCCTGTGGTAGAGTTTCTGCTGGCCTCATCTTTGCGTGTGATACAAGGTGGCAACTGTCAGTAGCAATGGCGTTTCCAAGTTAAATGGCAGCTCTCAAACTCTGGGGATGTCTCTTACCCTTCTCCATTCTCCAAAATATATATACTATGTTTTTAAAGATCAAGATGAATCCTTTAACTCTATAACAGCTGATGAGAGAGCCAACAAAAACAAACAAATGAACTGAAACAAAAGCAGAGCTTCAAAAGACGGTTGATTCTAGGCAAAATGCTAGTAGTGGCTTTCACTTGTATAATTTGTATTCTTAGGATGGAAACAGCTGTTATATTGAAAAGGTTCAACAAGAGAGATTTAACTTGCATGCAGCAAAAGAAAGGAGATTTATTTTTGTCTAAAATCTGTACATCGTCACACGTGAAATAGCCATTCTTATACAGCTTCTCTGTGTGAGTCAATGGTTTGATTGTTCTAAATACTTGGTGGTGTTAGTAGAGAAGCTATAATAAATTTATTTTGTATTTGAATGCATTTACATTTTTCTATCTTCAGTAGAATAATTACATGAATACCACAAATAAAGCTCATGAAACAACCTGACAATATGGAGTGAAACCGTTGTCATCCACTTTAGAGGAGAAAGAAGTACTAAAAGAGGTGATTTTAAATCTGAAACACAGGGCTCTCTTGAGTTTGGAGCTAGACACAAAACCAAGATGAACTTTTGTGGTATGTTGTTCTTTAAGCCTGCTGTTAGGAGCAAAGTGCTAAGTGCATCATGAAGACAGGATATGCTGAATTGTTCGAGCCCTTGAACAGTACGTGAACTTGTACTCACTGTTTTTATTTTGGAGTTCTGTACTGAGATGTTAGATATTTTGGCAGGAAAGAAAGGTATTATTATTATTTATGTCAGCTTGGTTTTCTGGATCTTGGCAATATTAAAAGTGCTTAGTTGACAATAAAATGATGATCTTTTAGTTGTGAATTACTGCGTTTATATTGAATTAAATTTGTTGCATTTATTCATGTAACAGGACTGGTATAAACTGAGTAGATATAAAATTTTATTCTGTCTTCTCCCTATACCTTTGTGAATAAGCACTTTCAAATTCTTTTGTTACTTTTCTGTTTTCTTGATATCCTTACATTGACATCTGTCACGACGTCAAAGTTGAATCCTGTACTGTAGATCAACAGATAATTTTTTTTAATGATTCTAGCAATCAATTTTAATAATAGATTTTAATCCACAACTCTCAAATGATAACACTTAAAGGTATGTGTGACTCTTAGCATGCCAGAATTGCTTGTGAATTAGACTAAATTAATTTATTGATTCTGAACAGGTTCTATGTGAATTTAGTATCATTAGCTGAGGTGGATTAGTTAGTATATGAAGTATGGAGGATGAGAAATTTAACCAGAAGAGGGCAGCAATGCTATAAAAAAATAATTTTGACTCAATTATCTTCCTTTTGCTGTTTTGCCGGTAAGTCACATGTATGTGCTTTGCTAATTTAGTGGGCAGACTTTAAGATAAGTAACATGAAAAAAGTCTGTAATAGCACTGCAGTGCTTATTATTTCAGTTATATTTCTTTGAACAGCTTCTTCCTGCCAAAAGGTATTAACTTGAAGAAGTACATGTAGAGGACCTGCTGACTTTTTCTCTTTAACATGTATTTCTAGTATGAAAAAATGATTTTAAGATGTTGTGGTAATTTTTGGCTTTACTGTGTCTGAATAATGATTCAGAATAAAATCTTTAATTTCCTAGTTGTCACAATCGTATTCATTTCAGGGAACTGAGCAGCAAGCTGAGTACTTTTTGATTAATACGTTGTAAGCAGTAAGTTATGCTGGCCACATGTGTTGTATTTTAACAATGTTACTGTCATCAGAATGTGACTGTGAAAACACTAATGTATTGCACAAATGTACCGGAGTATATAATTGATTCTTTTTGACAATGCATCAGTTGTCGGAAAAAAGTGGTGTCTTCTTTTTGGAGCATGTTCTAAGAGGTAGTATAAGGGGAGAGGAATAGTTTCAATGCATTTTCTGTATGTACAGGAAAATAGGTCTGTTGAGGAAGGTGATGTCCCACATATTCTTATTATAGAACAGAGTTTCTTCTTGACACTCTGAAGTGCTGATACAGTTTTTGCAAGTGAGGGGGAAGAGGAGACAGACAAACAAGTCTGCGTGGCTTATTTTGGTGCTGAGAGAACATCTGAAGAATAACTGCAACTATTTTTATGGCATTAGCAATGTGTGGGCACTAAGAGTTGTGGGAAATGTACATCTTGTATACAATTACACTTGTGGAAATGTAAAGGTTGAACCTTCTTTTTTCCTGGTGCTGGTTCAGACAGAAAAGAAATAGCCAAAAGCTGTTCAAGGGCCCATGCTGTTCTGTAGTCAGAGGGAATAAACCCAAATATTCACACACTACAAAAAACTGGAATATGCAGAGGGTGTTGCTTCACCATCTGGGGAAAAATTAGCATTTTGTTTGTATTAGCTGCTTCTGTTCTGGTTTTAGACGCTGACTCACTGTCTGAACACACCAGAGGGCTTCTCCTAATATGATAATTTTAAACTAGTCTGTGTGCTGATTAGTATCCTTAATAGTTTCCTGAATGTGGTGCACAATGCATGTTAATGTGCCATTGTTAAATAGCACTATACATCCAGGTTGCTATTGGGTATGCCCGCTAGAAAAAGAAGTACAAACTTAGCCTTCTATTGTTTGGGTATGTGTAATTATCTGTGCTTCTTCCTGGCTAGACGGTCCTAGCCCTGTGTCAATCTTGACTAAGACATGACTAAGGGGAAATTTAGAAATCAAGAAATCTTTGAAGATGTTAGGATGACAGCATCGTTTAAGAGTACCTAAGCCAGGTTATTGTGTCAGCCGTTCTCATGATTACTTATGGGGAATTTCTGATTCCAGATTTCTGGTGCAGACAAGGCTGCAGAAGGCAGAAATACGTGTCAGTATGGCACAAAAGCTCCTCCCAGTGGGCAGCCCCTCCAACCCAGCTACCCACTGAAGATTAAATCATTTCATATTAACCATAATATATGCACAGTAAGACAAACTGGGCACTAATACAAGGAACTATTGAGTGGCTGAAGTCTCATATATTACTACATGCCAAAGGCATGAATTCTTTTAAAAAGGCATATCCGTAAGTATGTCTTGCAGCTTTTAATTAAATCCTGTAAAATCCAAGCAAGGCTTAGATAAATGTTTCTACTGTTCTCTGAGTCTTGCTCTTCTAATGAGAATAGTGGTTTGTTTTTTTATTCTGAACACAGAGATGCAAGTTGAAATTCTTTCTATCAAAAGAGTCTGGAAGTATGAGATAATGTCAATAGGCTTCATCTGATTCTGTGGGCTTCAGTTTTAAAGATGCATTTATTTGACTTCAGATGTGTAATTGAGCAACTTTGGCTTGATGTGTGTAAGTCTGTATCTTGCAGAGTTTCTTAAGCTTTTCATCAAACTGACAGAAAATGGTACAAGAAAACAGGATTTCAAACACCTTGGAAGTTGTTTTCCATAGATTCATTTTTTTTTTAAATGAGCTGGTTTGTTCCAAGAAAGAAGAGAATTGCTTTCCATCTTCTTTTAGTATACTATATACTTTGCTTACCTATCTGAGATTTTCAGGAGCTAAGAACTAAAGTCCGATCTCCACTGACTCTATAAAGAAATAATCTCCTTATTTACACACCTGAATGAGATACTCAAAATTGATTTGAATACACCTGTTTTCCTCAAAATAGTCAGGAAATTTCCTAGCATAACTTATAGATGAAAGTATATATAGTTCTACCTTTGTAGCATCCTGCCAAAATTGAAATAACACCTGAGCTGATGTCACATTTTCTTATGTGAAAGCTAGGAGAATTTTATTTCCTGGAATCACAGAAGACTCAATGTGGTATTGTTACTGATTACACTGTTTGGATTAATTTATGTTCTTGAACTAGGTAGGTGTCATATTTTTAACACCATAATAAAGACGCTGCCTCTCCTTGTGTTCCAAGTGTTTTTGTTTAGGCTTTGATTAATAGCATTCTCTAACAGTAGAAATCTTTCTTTGTACTTAAGTGAGGTTTATTTGGTATCCACAGTGTTCTTGTGCTTCCACATGTTTTTTTCCTTTTTTTTTTTTTTCTTTTGGTATGTGTGTTTTTTTTCTCTGGAATATCAATTGTGGAATGATTTACCTTGTGTGTTTTGGGTCTGAGACTAATTAAAATGGCTGTATTAACACACCTGAGAAGCTGGTCAAAGGCACTGCAGAGTAGGCAGGATTTAGCATCTCTGTCTTTACCACTTTCCCAGAATGACATGTGCTGCCCAACCTCCAGGTGTGAGCACTTAATGCTCCCTCTTCTTTTGCAAAACTCATAAATAGTTCTGAGGATGGAGAGGATTCTTAGGAGCTCAATTTTTAGGGAGCTTTGCTTTGTGTTTTGTTTTAAAACCAGCAGTGTGTAACATTACACCAAAGGACCCTGGTTCTCTTTCTTAATCTGGACAAACTTGCCCTGTGATTCCCCTTTATCAAAACTGAGGGCTTTATTCAGTTACCTGCAGAAAAAATGAGCTCCTGGACTTTCGGGCAAATGAAAATGTTCAGAGCTATATGTGAAGTCAATTTAGTTCCTTAAGTGACATACATGAAAACATCATCCCATGGAGCTATATATAAAAGTAGCACTTGTGGCCATAATGTCTGGTATGAATTTTTTTTTTCCCCTCTTTTTCTTCCTCCTTCCTAGGCCTGTGTATTGCCTTAGTCCTGCACCTTGTAGTGTTTAGGCCTGGTCATTCGTTTCACTATTTTTCCCTTTCCTGTACATTTCTGGTTTACCTGTGAAAGGGTAAAAAAGCGTGTCAGTGTGTACATCAAGGGCTCTTTATCATGGCTCCCTGGAAAATATTTGAAAGTAATATTGGCTCTGAAATAGCATTACCAGCAGCACTGTAAAAATAAATGTTTGGGCAGACAGTGCATTAAAGGGGCACCAAAGTGAGCACAGCAAAATGATGATTAAATGGATGGCTTTGAACAAGGAATGGTGGCATCTCCAGCCCTCTGACTGGTGCACCTGAATTATTATTGTTTTTTCCTGAGGGCTTGCTCTGGAAACTGCGCTCTCTTGTGCACTTCTGACATAGGAAAACCAAAAAACTCTGTGTTTTTTAAGACAGGGCCAAAGGAAATGCGTGAGCACCAGCAGCTGGCTGCCCCTCCAAACGCAGTGATTCTCTGAGTGCGTTTCAGAGTGTGTATTGAGGGGATATGGCGGGCTGGTTATTCCCGTGTGCCAATGGCTGGCGAAGAGTGTGCAGAGCTGGCCCATGGGGTGGAGGCGCCTGCTGGTGAGAGGGGGATGTGCCTCATCCCCAGGCCGGTGGCAGGAACCAGGGCAGCTGACTGACCCCTGTGGGCCGGGTGTCCCAGGCATGGGCCAGGTGTTGCAGGCCGCCTCTCCAGCTGGCTGCTGCACCTGGCCAGCTGAGGACAGACAGCGTGCGGCTGCTCCCTGCATGGCCTCCCCGCCTCGGAGGCGCAGAGCCGGGCAGCCCGGGGCCAGGGTGGCGGGTCCTGCTCCCCGGGGCCCCTGCTCCCCAGGGCCGGCTGCCAGGAGGCGGCTGAGGCGCCAGGCACTGCCCTCTGGCCTGAGCCGGGGTGGAGGCGGCAGGTGCGGGGCTGTGTGAGCCTTTTGTCCTGCACCTGCTGCACATCAGGTAAGTATAAACAGCTGTCGGACGTAAACCGGGATTATCCGGTAGGTGGGCCTGGACCTGGCCCAAATATGTGCGCTTTTTTTTTTTCCCGTTTCTTTGCTTCCTTATGCAGCTTGGCTTTATTAGCTGTTTTGAACCGCAGTTGACAGTGCAAGCAGGCGGTGGGGGGGAAGGGTGCTGGCAATGCCTACTCAGACTGGAAACATTCACGCTAACACATGCGACAGGGCCTAAATCTGGAGCTCTCAGGGTTTGCAGGGTTGCTAGGCATTGCGCTTGCTCTAAGGTAGCTGGAAGTTGCACCACAGTTAAGTTTTCAGATAAGGAGACAGCCCGTTGTTTAACTTGGAAAACATTAACTTCTTTGTGTGGCTTGCGACAGTGTAGCAATAAGTTGAAGGGTAAAGAGAATAGAATAGAAAGTAATACTGCTTTATTATTTTTATAAAGGACTATGATTGTTCTGTTATCAATACTGAATTACGGAAAGAGACTTTCTTGCAGTTACCTTCTTTTATGAAACAGAAGTACATTAATAATAAACATTTACAGTGGAAAATTTAAGATACAAATATATCAGTGCACTATGTGTACTAACCATTGGGAATACCACTGTAGGTCAGTACCATGGCATAGTAAATGTTTACTTTTAAAGGGCATACTCTTTTTACAACTTTTTTTTAAAAAAACATAGTTGTGTACAAAGTGTTTATGCATCAATAGTACTGTTTAGGGAAGAACCAACCAAAGAGAGCAGGTAAACCACAGAACTCATTATGTTTCAGCTTTCTAATTTTACTTTCTTTATCATTAGGACTCTTCAGGTTTTTGTGTGTCATGAATATGGTAAAGGACCTATAACTGTAATCAGCTAGAATGAGAAAAAATGTAAGTCAAAACAAACTGTCTCTCTCTGGAACTTCTGAGAGCACTGTAAATGGAGAATTTTAAAGCAACCAGCAGTGAATAGCCTATTAAACCTGTGTGGTGTCTTTGTTATGATCTCCTTCAGAATATGCATAAAGTCTGAGGGAGACTGTGATCCTGAGTAGAGTAAATGCCAGTGGCTGATGCAAGTAAAGAACCTAGACAGATTAGAACAGTGATCTGGAAAAACCAACAGCTATCCTGAATTTTGAAACAGAATTTCTTGAAATTAGAGTATGGACCTATGAAAATGTTGTCACTGCTGTAATATGGTTGGAACTTACTGAAAGTTAGATTTGGTCTCACAATATCAATTTCGTAGCCTAACAGGTTGGAAAAGAGTACTGTAGTCACTCTCAAAGTTGGTAGTCTTATTTGCAGGCCTATTGGAAATAGATCTGAACAATCAGTGTATAGTAAAAATGGTTTAGGATGTTTGAGATTCAAATAAATGACAGAAACAGCTGCTCATACATTGATTTTTACTCCAGGAAACAGCCATGATGGAGAGAGAGAGTCCCCAGAGGACCTGGAGAAAAATAGAAAGGGAAGAATAAGGAAGTTAAACTTTCCATTTGGGGTTATTTTGTCAGTCTAAGTAGAAAAGTAAGGAGGAACCGGTTCAAGTTAAAATTGATTTTTATTAACATAAAGGCATGTACATGCCCAGATAGGATGTACTGTCTGAGGAGGACAAAATGTGGGGCTTTTTAGTGCAAAGAAGCTACATATATGCAAGCACAGAAAATGTTTTGCTTACAAAGAGTGAAATAATAAGCAGATTTTAAGGTAGTTCAAAATTGCTTTTTTATGAAATTCATTAAGCAGTTTAAAAAAGCAAAACAAAAGAAGAAATAACAATCTGATATTAATGAGAGGTATCAGAATAACGGTTGGAGATTGGTGTCTCTCCTTAAGCGTGGGTTCGCCATGACAAGGGGCAGATTGTATCCTTCTCTCTTCACCTGCAAAGGCTGTTTGGAAACAGAGAGACGATAGTTCAGTCCCTGACCTGTTCAGTTCTTGGTGCATCAGCTGGACCTGCGCCAGTTCTAGATCATTAAATAATCAACAGGTTTAGGTGCTCTTTAGATGCCTTTAATGGTAACAGGATTTGGTCACAGGTTCTCAATGCCTTATTGAGAAGTTCTAGTTTTCGGAAGAAAATGAAACTCTATTAAGACAGTACTCATGCACAGTGCTGTCCTGTAAACTTTAAGTCCTGTCTATGTGTAAAAGAAAAACACACTGCTAATTGAAGCTAGTGAGAAAATTCATCCGCTTAAGTCATGATTTTATTTCAGGTTTTCTGCTTAAGGGAAATTGGTTTTACTCAACACCTTTTGAATGAACCTGTTTTCGCTGGGTTTCCATTTGCAGTGAAAGACCTTCGTTTTCCTTAGAGTTATTTATGAAGAAATACACTTTGGCACTATCTGGGCTAGTTGGTTCCTCAAGACAAACTGAAACAAGATGTTTTGTAACAATAGATGTTTCACATATTCAGCATATAGTAGTAAGCAAGTTTTGTCTGGCAAAGTAAGGTAGCAGAAACATCGAAAATGAAGGTAGCAACATTTTATTGCATCTAATTCTGTATATATTAATGGTCTTAAAGACTGAAAATTAAAATTAATTTTAGGCAACTCCCTGTGCCACATGAATTCTCAAAGTTTATTGTGACCAGGACAGTAATTTGTTCATCATTGTTCATGATCTGTTGTGTCCCATTGCTTTAAAAAAATGTACATTGAAATGTGGAAATGTAATATATTCAAGCATTTGCAGGTGCAACAAATATGTCTTATGCCAAAACTGAGTAACTTGTGTATTTGTGAGGAAGACAGTTGCTTTCAAGTACAGTAGTAAGACTGATTATGGTGCCATGTGGTTACTTGAATTGTGTTTCTAAGCATCTGCTCCCTTACTGAAAATGTATTTTTGAACACCTGCAGAGCACAACCATTTCCCACTTCCTTCCCATATAATGGAGTTGTATTTGCTAATGGTTCAGAATCCAGCGCACCCCCAGGGAGATAGGGAAGGCACGTTTTGTTTTCTGTCACTGTGAGCTCTGCTGTGTCAAGGAGCATACTGTGATAATCTCCCTGTGCAAATGCTAAAACTCATTGTGAGGTGTTTGTTGGGGCGTAGCTGCAGGGCTTAGCATCTAAAACAATCCATTTGTAGGTGCAAATTTATTTTATCCAAACTTTAAAATGTATTAAGCTACCCAAGGATCATGCACACTGTCTAACATAAAACACAGGCAATTGTTCAAATATATACTGAAGTTCCATTGTATCCATATGTCCTTAGACCTGAAGAAATGAGCCCTCTGGTAGAAAGAAAGAGAGATGATCTATAATTGAACTCTTTAAGTGCTGGAAAATATATGGAAAATTGAATCTCTTCCCTTTTGTCTTAGACAGCAGCCATATAAATAAATTTCACTGCTCATAAGGTAAATTGTGAATAACTCTGCTGCAGGTCAGGTGCAAAAAATTTACTGTTTTGGTTTATGGTGTGACAGTACTTAAATTGCCGTGGTTTAGGGTGCTGCAAAGTTGTTGGCAAGTTTTTTGATGGTTTGTTGTGTTGGTTTGGTTTGGTTTGCGTTTCTTGTCCAGGCAGCTTTTTTTGTTACCCGTGAACCTTGGGCTTAAGAATATGGTTTCACTGAAAGTTGTGCGGGTTTTTCAACCCCTCCCTCCCCGTATTGGCATGCTTTCCCTGACACTATGTTCTTTGCTACCATTGCAGGTGGTACAATACAGACCTTTTTATTTTAGTTGCATTGGTATACCATAGGAAGGTTCTTTACTGTATGACTTTTTACAGTGACTGATTAATACAGTGAAAGCAGTTGGGGTTTGCAGAAACATTTTAGGTAGTACTTCTTTAGCAAAAGACATCACTTTATACCTTGTTTAAAAAGTTACCAACTAAATTGAAGTATTTAGATTTTATACAGTGAGCTTCATGTTAAACATATTTTGAAAACATTTAGATTTAAAATAATCATTAGCCAGTCTTTTTTCCCCACATTTTCATATGAGAAGGTAGTTGTTGATACTGTTTACTGGCAAGTGATGCTTTTGGACAAAACAGCATAAAACTATAGGAGAAAGTAGAGTATATAGGACTTAAATCCATCATCTGTTTTCTGTCATAGGGTAGACTTTGTAATGGCTAATAGTTTTTCAGTGTACTATTTTGACTCTCCAGAGGCAGTCTGTCTTTATCTGCCTTTTAAAGGTTTTATTGTGTCCTTTGGACTGATGTAAAAAGTCCTTGTCAGTCTCCTGTCTACGCTGTTAAAAACAAATCGATCCCAGATTTCTTTGGCTGCACCAAAAAACCCAAACCTGTTCATACAAAAACATACAAATGTGATTTTGATAGAAACAGCAATAAAAAGCTTCAGCTTCAGTATAAACCAGTCATTACTATTGAAGACTTCAGCCCTGCATGATCCTCTTAGGTATCTAACACTAGTGTACTTATTAGAGTAAATCACAATTTTACCATTATTGCCTTGAAAGATTTAATTGCAGTGAATGTAAGACTGTATAAGCGTAAGAAAAGCATAGTGTATGTAATATATAGTATTTTCCATTTTCCCATATTATAAACTTGATATAATTCATGTGTTCAAGTTTTATATTTAATCTATTGATTTAACATTTCTGTTTCCATAAGAAGGGGTTGATATAGCATTTTTTTTGATGGTTCTTCATAAATGTATTAGTTTTACATCTGTGAATAGACTAGAACTTCACTGCAGTATAGGCAGATAGAGGAATCAGACTGTCCTGTTGCAGATAAAGCTAAACTGAATTAACTTGCTTTTGCCTTGGACTGACTTCTCACAAGTGAAGATTACAGCTGATGTGGTAACTGATATTTGTCTGAGTCCTGGCAGAGCACATACACGGTCAATTTCATTTACTTATATACTGCAATGATAAATGAGTTTCTTTGCTCAGAATTGCAAATACTGATGGCATTTAGAACTTTTTCAATGAACATCAAAAATTTTCCAAAAAGCTTTATATGTTGTAGCCTTCCCTGCTGGTTCAAAATAGTAAAATCTTGATTTTTGGAAAGTAACTGCAACTTTGATAAGAATATACAGAACAGATGACAGAAAAATTGTATCTTTTATGGTCATAAACTGCTCAAACATGGATCTGTGGCTCCTTTTTGTGGGAGTTTTTTTATTTTCGTATGTCCCAGATTCTGCTCTATCTTTCCTTGTTTTTGTGCAGTCCGGGACTTTCTGCATCTGCACATAATGCATGGTGATTGTACCACTGTCCAGTTTACTGGTTTTCCAACTGCAATTTCCACAGGCTTTTAGTTTCTAAATTTTCCTTTTCAGGCAATTTTTCTTTTTCTTTCTGAGTAGCAGCAGGAGGGTTTCTACTGAAGCGCTGTGAGTCTGCTTGAAGATTGCCTGGCTCAGAAATGGATCTCCTGCCCCTTCTGAATTCTAGAGGGGTTTTTTTAAGTTTCGAGAAAATAATCAAGAGCTCATGCGACTGCACGGCCGGCTGTAGAGCTGTCTGAGCAGTTTTGTGGGCTTGTTGTTCAAGTATAAAGGACTTCTTGAAATTACTTTTTTTTTTTTCTGCAGTTTTCTGTTTCTGCCTATGTAAACTCTGTCATCTGGATCTGATAATTATTCACCCTGCTAGAATTAAAAATGCTTGAGGCATAAGTATAAAAGACTTCTTCATACAGATCTGCTGAGCTGGTAGATTTTCCAAAATACATATTTTTATAATTCTGCCGTATTTGTATGTAAAGTATGTCAGACTTGAGTCTCATTCAGCAAGAACCTTCTTTAAGACTGGATATTGATGTGCTGCTTTTCATATTGCTTATGTTGCACAGAATTCCTTTAATCAGAGTTTAGCTATTAAATCCAATCGGCTCTTGCCAAGTTGGTTCTGCAGTTTCAAAGGGCTCTCTAAAAAAGCCCTAATGAGGCCGATATATCAATTGTGTAGGGGATTCCCCTCTCCCCACTGAACCTGAACATAGGGCCTCAGCTGTGTGGAACTGGATTCCTTCCATCGGAAAGGAAGAGTGGAAAACCAATAAAACTGGATGTTCTTGTCCATATTCACCTTGATCCGAGGTTTAAGTTGGCAGTTTGTATCTTAGCTTGGGTAGGCAAAAAAAATATATATATGGATTGGATCCATAATTAGACTAACATTTTTAGTTACCTTTCAGGCCTCCTTTACTTGCTTTGCAGGTTTTATGCACCTTCAGTGTAAAGAAATTAGCGTAGCTTTGTCTAGTAACAAGCAAATACTTAAGGCCGTGGCCTGCAAAGGCATTTAGATGCCTGTACAGGTGCAACTGCTTTTTAATTTCACTGAAACCAGGTGGTTGAATACCTTTATATAATAGATCAGTCGTTGTGCACGACTGACAGGCTCTTTTAATAGTCCCAACAATAAAAGTATTTTCCATATAGAAGGAAATGTTATGCCAAGATTAATTCTTGTGAAAATTTATTTTCCAGATACATTTACTACTACTATAGTATCGGGACTTCTAAAAACTATGTATTTCAAATAGGGAAATTTCATTCAATATTGAGTCATTACCCATGCTCCAGTTTACTTACTTAACTTTGATTTTTATTTGCTAAAGGAAGGAACAGGGAGAAAACAGTTTTGCTTGCAGTTTTTTATAACAAGTAATTCTTATGCTTGTCTGTCTGTGTTCTAATATGAAGACAATAATTTTTTTCAAATTTTAGATTTAAGCTCTCTCTCTCTCTCCTTCTTTTCTGTTTTTTTTTTTCCTCTGGCGGGGAAGAGTATTTTTGTGAGGTGCTGTAAGTACTTAGCAGGCAACATTAGAGTTAGCATACAGATGTTTGAAAAGCGGTTTCTGTTTGGTCATTTTTATGCTCCAAATCTATTACCCATTTACTTCAATGCCTACATCAAAATATAGACATAGAAATAATATTATAATTGGATTTCAATCTATGTCTTAGCATGCAGATGTTCCATAGACTCACACAGTGAGAGGTTTGCTCTCTCAGTTCACTGCAGGCATGTAAGGATTCAGGAACACTTGTTTTTTAGCACTGACTTCTTGCTCTAAAATGCTGATGATCATCTAATTTGCGTAAAAACCTTCAGGGAAAGTCTTGACTTTTGTTAAAAAATTGAAACTTTGCACATCACAGCCAAGCCTGGGCGCTTTGTTGAAAACGTGTATTCTGACTTGTATTTCTGATCAGTTATTTTTTAAGTTTAGTTGTGCTTTCCAGAAGTGAGTGCTGACGTTCCAGGTTTCTACTCAGCAGAGTGTTCTCTCTTTGGAAAACTGTGGCAAGTTCCTTACTAAAATGTAACAGTGACAAGTCTCTTACTAAAATGTAACATGTTCACATGCTGCTAAGAAATTACTGGATCATATTCTGCTTTTCAGCTTAGAAAAACTTTCAGGAGAAATCTATTTTCTATGTGGTACCTATACACTCACATAAAAATATGTAGAGTGCTTGTGTGTGTTGCATTTTTTTTCCCAAGTGAAAAGGACGTTTAATCCCAGAAGGTGATTTTTCCTGGAAAGTAATTAATTACTGAAGACAAACTATTACAATAGAAATTATTTTTAAGTCTTAATAATAGTGTTGATTATATTAAATTTACAGGCTTCTGGACATGACAAAATGTAGTCTGTAGCAGTTTTAGACACTGAAAATTAGATGTATAATCAGTCTATTAGTGTCATTATTAGAAAAGTATTTCCTTTTCCTTACTGATCAATGATAAAAGCAGAAATTCCTGCTTTCAGATGTGTTTATGAAGATAACATTTGTGATCCAGCATTTTTAATGTTAATTTGTCACTTGGTGCCACTGGAATGAAGCAGTATTCATTGGACATTATTTTCTGTACTGGAAAGTTGTGTGCCTTTGTGCTTTATTATTTTTATAGGGTGGAGAAGTTTTCCTGGTCTGTTTCTGAAAGAGGGGGGAAAAATATAAAAGATCAAAGCAGAATGCTCTGACATTTTTCCTGAGAAAAGACCACCCTACGGTTTGATAGGTTTTATGTTTTTCTCTTGCCTGATGATTGATGCTTCTCTGGCAAGCTGACGAGTGTCTCAGGAGTAAAAAAGCGAGGGGAGGATAGTGCTAATATTACATATCATTTGTAAGGACATTGTGTAGTCATTTCAACGCGTTTTATTTTTGCGGCCATTATTTACCGTATTTTTCTGAAGCCTGGAAAGCTCTTATTTTCCACTGGGTGAATATTTTCCCTGCATGTTTTTTGTTGAGTTGAAACAACTTGTTTGGTTAGTTCCTCATCTATCATTCTAGAATATTTCCTTTTTTGCTGCAGCAGTGGTTTCTGCTCCCTACTGCTGTGCAGGCCCCTGAGGGATGGTTTAACATATCTAAAGTGACTCTTCAGTGCTAGGAGCTATTTACATGTGTTACGAAAAGCAAATAATCTTAGTATAACAAAGTTAAGGAAAATTAGGTATTGGATAAAATTTTCAGAACCATCTGTAATGGCTTATTAGCTTACGCCATTAATACTTTAAAAGTGTGTAAGTACAAGAGAGCCTCTCAAAATGTTACCCTGTATCGTTCAAAACTTTGGCTTTATTCCTCTGAAGTTCAAAAAGCATCAGAAGTTGATAAGAATATTCTATGTATGAAAAATAGTGGTGGAAAAATGACCACTATAAGGACAAACACCATAAACAGTCAAGGTAAAGAAACATGGCAGGTAGCAAATTTGATAGTCACATGCACAATTTGGTGATTTTATTTGTTGTAGGAAAATGTTTTCGATGCTAGTTGAGGTTTCCATGTTGCATTACAGGTGTGTGTGTGTGGCTGTAGATTAGTTCAGCAAACATGTTGACATCCTTCAGAAATCTGTTAGCAGCTCATTCAGTCTGTTACAAGCTGTTACCTCCAACATCTCTCCTTCTGTCTGCATTAGTAAAAATGGCATGTTTTGTTGTAGATCTGTGAGGTTTTTCCTCGTATGTAAGTGTCCAACCTCTCCAGTTTATGGGAGTGCCAGCAATCTGGGTTTGTACATCCCAGTAATGCAAATTCGTTGGAAGGCAACCATAGTAACGTCGATATTTAAGGAAATACTTACAGTGTTTTAGAGAGCATAGGTGTTTGTACGTCTGAAGAGCACTTTCTGTAGTCCTGCTAGTTCCCTGTCTGAGAAAGCTGATGGATTTTCATGGGTATGGCTGAAGGATGAAGTGGCCAGACAAAAGAGGCAGAGAAACAATAAAGAAGGCTTGGCGGTGGCACTGGGGGGAGGAGAGTCATGTTAGGCAGCCTTAGTTTAGTTGAGTTAGTTTAGCTGTAGTGAAAGGAGGAGGAGATGAAAATAATTGAAAATTATGACTCTGGTTTGCTTTAGAATAAGGCAAGAAGAATCTACTTAATACAATTGCTTCTAAATAAACAGAAAAGAAAACCAGAAGAGGGAGATGCAGGGTAAAAGTAAGGTCACTTTTCCAAGTGAGTGGTAAATTGAAAACATTAATTAAAAAGAAGGAGGGAGGGGAGACCCTGCTCAGAACTATTTTAAAATTTATCAGGGAGAAACCAACAAGTTATTCAGTAGCAACTTTATTAATAAAGAATTTTTTTTTTAAGTTACTGTGTTTCAGTTTCATTTATTGATGATTATTCCCAAGTGTCTTGGGAAATTTATTTTATTAGCATCACTTTCGTTTACAGTATATATCATTTCATGGTACTAAGTATTGTGAATTTATAGGTCTGTTGAGGAGCCCCACTACTCCACAAATCAGATAAAACGTTTCTGAACTGGATGTTGACCTGAAGGGAAAAGATAGACTTTGATTCATAAGTCAGCAAAATTTAATAGACACCTTATATTATTCAGGCCAGAAATGCTTTCAGAATATATGTGTTTTTCTAGTTACTCAGAGATAGATGTAATACATTTTGGATGTCAAGAATACCAACAAAGGCCTTTGCCTTTAACATTCTTGGTATTTTGCTGTCTTGTTCTTCAGTACCATTTTTAATTTTATCAGTATTGGTGATTTTTCAGAAACAAGCATTTATTTGAGACTTGTTGACTTTTTTTTGGTGAATTTTGGGCTTCTTGGAAGACAGGTACACAATCTTCAGCATAGCACTACATACCTAGGTGCTTTCTGTCCCCAGATTCACCGCTGAATCTGTTTGTTTGTTTGTTTTTTTTCTGATTTCTTATAAAAGGAAGAATTCACACTTTATGATCTAGAACATAGTGTTTGTAAATTCTTTGAACAGGCAGAATTCGTAAGGGTGCAGTTATGGTATGTACTCACTTCTGATGGCTATGTCTTTTTAATGGAAATAATGTCCAGCTGTTTTCCTCTAGCTTGGCATAAAGTTAACTGCAACTTAGTGTTTAAGCATTACTTTTTCTGTAAACCATTGTCTACAGGCACTACTTATTTAAAGCAGCCATTATTGAGCACCACTTCTCTAACTTGCCTATGCTGCCAGCTGTAAGGATGCTGAACTTCGTGGCCCCCCTGCCCATTATTCTTCATCTCTCTCAAAATGGAAGATTTCTAGCAGCAGGAGAACAGACCTACTTTGCAATTTGAATGTGAGTCAGTCATTTGGGAGCTTTGTTTGGGTTGCCTATTAATTTTTGTAAATAATATAATGGCTTTACAAGATGATGTGTATTGATATCACTTGCAAGGAAAGAAAAGTTAACAAGTATTTGGGCAGTGTAACTTTTTAAATAAAACATCATTTGATCATTTCTGGCACTTAAATTATTGACTGATTTACAAATATCTTGAAAAAGAAGCAAGATATAAGTGTTATTCTTTGATATTAAACACTTGTATATTTTTTGAATGTCAGTATATTAGTAGTTGTAGGTATATATGTTATTTATTGTCAGCTTGCAGGAAGCTCATCCCAAATGAATGTAACTCAATAGTTTTGTTAGACCAGATCATTATGTTTAGATAAGAGAAAAACAAGACTCTGCTTCCAAGAAGAAGACATTAAGCAGAAAGAAAAAAATGTTAACAAGTTAATGAAATGAGGAGTTGGATCTGTTGTAAAATTAATGAGTATTCTGGATTTGCTTGTCAGCAATTCAAATTAAGCCACTGCTATCTAATATTGTAATCTGTTCTTGAAAGCAGTAATTTCCTAGTTCATGGACTTCTTTAAATATTTTGAATTAATTGCAGTGAACATGATAAAGAGCAGTTGCCCTTTAAAGTAGGAGCATCTCTATAGATCTTAATTTTTATGATCTGTTTGATGGGTCTGAACAGCTGGGGAATATTTTTACTTTCCAGGGTCAACAGTAAATTCAGATTTAGTACTCTGAGCCACTCCAAAACACCAGAATCATAACCTTTGTTATTCTGTGACTTTTGCATGCCTCCTGCTGTTTTTCTCAAATTTTCTGCATGTTCAGGTTATTCTTTTTTATTCTCCTCCTTCCAAAGAGTAATAAGATTTTCTCCCTTTTTCCCTTTTCCCTTTCATGACCAACAACCCATAAATACATGCTTGTGATTAAAACTGTGAAGAACACACATTTCCAATCATTCCATATTGTATTGTATTCCATACTGTATTGTATTAGAATCTACTGCCACTTCAGGCTGGACTGAAATTTGGAAAGGGATTTAAAACGCTGTCTTGATTATCTTCTTGAGCCCTGTCAGACATTCATCTGTGTCCGAGCAACTGCCGGCTATTGAAGATGTGTATTGTCATGCATATCTCTACATGCATAAATGTTGTATATGGGGTTGTATGTGTAAGGAAACCAGGAATCATTTTCAAAGTATCTTTAGTAGGATTTTTTGTTTTGTTTTTATGTTCCTGATCTATGATGATCCACCTAGTTTTGAAGACTCTTGTTTGGGTACTGTACAGAAAATAGGTTTGATATAATAATCTCAGTAAATGAACTTTTTTAGAAGCAGGTATGTATGTGTCCAGAGAGAGAGTGGGGAAGAGTAAAGTGAATTTTTGTCAAATTTTGTGAATTTTTGAATAAATGAATTGTACTAAGATTTAGAAATGTATCTAAATATTATAATGGATGATAGTTTAAAGACATTAGATCTGGATAGTTTAAGTGGAAAGACCTGAGTTTGGCAATGCTTAGGTGTCAGTTTGGTCTGTAATTTTTTTTTTAAATAAAATTTGGTTGCTTGTTTATAGAGCATTCATGGTCTGAGTTTTAAAAATGAGACAGGAGCCTCCTCTGATACTGCAGGCAAGCATTATTATTATTATTATTATTATTATTATTATTATTATTATTGCTGATACAACAATTAGTTATCCTAAAATTAATATGCTTTATAAATCATTTTTGGTCCATTTAAAGAAAAATATATAAGGTTACCATAAAAATTAGGACTGCAATTACAGTCTTTTACTACTGTATGTGTGTTTTTATTGGTATTTTCACAGAATTATGAGATGTTGGATTTGAGTCATTTTCAAAACAATTTATGTATGTACATGTGACACGAACATATGTAAGTGTAATGTTAAGGTTGATTTCTTCAGTGAATTCCAGTATTTGTGTCTTCATAGGCTTAAGCCTTGTCTAGATTTACATTTCCATTTAGAATTAAGACTTGTTTTCATACATGTCCTGGGGTTTTTTCTGTCCTCAAGAAAGGTCAGGAATGTTTTCTACAAAAGAAACATTTTTTTTACAGGAGCAAATACTCGCTTGTCATTTACTTATAAACCAATACTCTGTTTTGAAGTGGAAAAGTACATTCTGAGCTTATATACGAGGGATGCATTTAAAAAAAACTAAAAGGGGTTATTTTGGAGTGAAAACATACAAGTATTTGTAATACTTATGCTTTTATATTTAGAAGTTTCAGATATTATAAGGGGTTTAAATAGTAAATGCGGTAGTGTACATGAACATACATATTTTCCTGTATGGGTGTGTATATGTATCTTTATATTAATATAAAACACAGGCACACAGAGGAGGCTGAGTGCCTTGCTAAACTCGTTGTGAATGTTTAAATTTGGGAATTTCATAAATTAATAAAACTGCTTTTCCAGAAAACTGCAGCTGTATGTGGTGCAAATTTGTGACCGCAATGCTGGGATGTGCTTTGCTGACTCATTTGCTAGTGCGGTTGTCTCAGTGTGTGTTGGTTGAAGCTGTACCTTGGGCAGCCTGCAAAACATTTGCTGTGCTTTTAGTGTTATATGGTCTCTAGCGTTTTTCAAAATTGAGTCATTTAATTACACACTGTTTTAAGCCCCAACTTAAAATCTTGGGCAGAGCTTTGTCTTCCCCGCTTTATCATTGTAGCTCTTTGAAGAGGCTGGGGAGGAACGCTGTACTGGCTTGCAAAGAAGCAATTCAGAGAAAGGTTATGTATATGTCTTCTCTACAGCTGACAGGCAAGTGTCTGTTGTGTGCCCATGCACTTGCAAGATTAGGAACATGCTCTGTATTAAGGCTGTTGTACTATCTTGTTATATCTTAAATAAGAGTATCGTGAAGTTCGCCTTCACATTCCTTTCTGATTCATTTATCTGCAGAGCAGAAGAAAAGCATGTGGCTCTGCCTATGGTTTCTCTACCACTGTTTACTGTGTCTTATGTCTTGTAATCCGTCAGCCAACTTTAATTTCACAAGCTATTCATTGTATTTAAACAGTGCATTTCTTATATTAAATATTTATGGAAGTCTTTGGGAAGAATACATTAAAATGGCAGATGGAGGTCGTTTCAAGCATTTTCTTGATTGAAGGCTGGGGACCCCTGTGAATTCGAAGTCTGCTTTCAAGGAAAGTTCACAATGTCTGATTATAACCCGGGCAGGCAAGAATTCCACCAATTCCCTGCACTGTTATTTCAAAAAGCAATGGCTGCCTACAATCTTCATGCTTCAGCACCTTTCATTCTGAAATCATTTGCAAGTGCACTGAAGAATGGTGAACAAAAGCATTTACAGTTGTATTGCTTATTAATAATTCAACAGACCTGTGACTTTTGCACATTAAGATTACTTTACTCATTGGTTTTTAACTACTAAAGCTAAGTGGAAAATCTGGCTTTTGATGACAGACCGGTTGAGACGTGTATGTTCAGACCCACACCAGTAACCTGAGATTTTTGCTGTCCAGGTGTGAAGGGAGCCAGGCAGAGGGATGCTGAGATGTCAGGCAGGCAGGTGTCCCAGGTCCTCAAAGAGGGCAGATACTGGTGGCGACTGCCTCACCTCGGCGAGCTGACCTTACTCCTTTACATTGCTTTTTCTCCAAAAGATGCCGTGAGCATCTCTGCTGATGTGCAAAGACTGATTTGCAAACACGTTTCATTTAATACTTGTGAATTTCACTAGTTAATCAAGTACGTAGCTGGTGATTTTAATTCATATGACTTGATGTCAAAATCACATTTGTATATATTTTTCCTTGATTTTTTTACTGCCTTTGATCATGAGCTACTTGCAGTGATGACTGCAAAACCACAACCAAGTTTCTTGCTAGAAGCTTGTACTCCAGCCCCTTTGGCTTTACTCTTATAGTACCGTTTTCATTACCTACATACGTGAGAAAATAAATCTAAAATTATTTATTTTTTAGAAATAAAAATGTAGCATAAGGAATGCAGTCTTTTACACACGCTTGATTTCATATGACTAAAGGCATATTTTGCGTTGTGTTTTTTTGATCACAACTTTATTTTTCAAAAAAAATATTTAAACTGTTAAAATAGTAGACATTTAGGAAAGCATGCAGCAAGATAGCATTTGATGACCAATTTTTTGATTTTTTGATGTTTTTGTTATGTTCCTTAATTCATAAGCACATGCAAATGTGATATGAAATTGATGGTATCTGAAATAATAAGATGGAAGAGAAATAACAGAAGTACCTAGTACACCGAGACACAGATAAAGTCCATTAGGATATATTCATCACATTTTAAAAGCAAATAAACAAACAGCTTCATTAGAGAAGGTATTGTTTTAATCAAGCTACTTGACAATAGCATGCCATTTAGGAAAGTTTTTTTGGGAAAAATATTATAAGTAATGTATTACCATCTAGAGGAACCTACCTTCTTTGCTAAAATAATTCTCCTGTTTTCCCATTGCAAAGTGTATTTATTTTTATCATTTGTATTTTTGATATTTTACACTTAAACTATGTTTATGCTTTTGCTATTTGTAAATTCTGAAAAGCTCAAGTATGAAAAAATGTCACTAAGCATTACCTTATAAAAATGCATGCAAGGTGTAGTGGTTATTCATTACATATCAGGAGTATTGTAGCCATCACTTCATGGGTAGACAAAAAGATAAAGTTATTTCTGCAGAGAATCTGTTCTTACAGCAAAGAGCATGCCACTTGAGGAAAAGTAACTATACCCAAAGTACTTCAAAATGCAAGCAAATGATTCAGCTCTTCCTGGGTTTATGTAGACAAATTAGATATTCTTATTACTTCTACAACTATACATTTTAAGAAATTATTCTGTCATTCTTTGTTCATGTGAATTATCACAACAGATACTCTGTGCAGGTTGGGTGTCTTAAGCGTATCTCTTGACCTTAACTAGTACTGGTGCCAAAGAGGACGTGCTCATGATGGAAGCAGTTATTTGTAATAAAGCAGTTTTTGAGTCAGTTATAGTCCCTCAGAAGTTAAGATTTTCATTGAGGCACAAATACAGACTTTACAGAGAATGGACTGAGAGCAGCCCTGAGGAGAAGGACTTGGGGTGTTGGTTGATGAGAAGCTCAACATGACCCAGGAATGTGCGCTTGCAGCCTAGAAGGGCAACAATATCCTGGGCTGCATCGAAAGAAGCGTGGCCAGCAGGTCGAGGAAGGTGATTCTGCCCCTCATAAGGCCCCTAACATAAGGAGTAGGCGGACCTGTTGGAGTGAGTCCAGAGGAGGCCACACAGGTGATCAGAGGGCTGGAGCACCTCTCCTGTGGTGACAGGCTGAGAGAGTTGGGGTTGTTCAGCCTGGAGAAGAGAAGGCTCCAGGGAGACCTTACAGTAGTCTTCCAGTACCTAAAGGGGACCTACACGAAAGCTGGAGAGGGACTTTTGACAATGAGATGTAGTGACAGGGCAAGGTCTTAAAACTGAAAGGGGGAAGATTTAGATTAGGTGTAAGGAAGAAACTCTTCGCCATGAGGGTGGTGAGGCACTGAATATGCTGCCCAGAAAAATTGTGGTCCATCTCTACAAGTGTTCAAAAGGCCAGGTTGGATGGTCTAGTGTGCCCCTGCACGTGGCAATGGGGTTGGACTAGATTATCTTCCAACCCAAACCATTCTGTGGTCCTATGATTTGATTCAAATGTGGAAATCTCATACATTTCTCTGAAAATTTAAAGTATATACTAGATTTACGGATTTGCCTATCGACCATGTTTTCAGTTGTATGAACGTAGATTGGTTTGTTTGTTTTGGCTTTTTTTTTGTTTGTTTGTTGGTTTGGTTTGTTTTTTTTTAACTGAAGAACTTGTGGCTTTTGCTTTGAATTTCTTTGAAATGACGTATTGGGTGTTTTGAAACTTCCTGAACACGTAGATAATAAAGTTAGGTCTGAATTCAAACTTAAGAAAATAATTTCCGTACAAAATTGAGGGAGAAATTCCTCATGCATGATATTTAAACTGTAATTCTAGCATTGTTTGGCTATGTTGCTATAATATATTCACTGTGAAAAACTAGAAGCTGTGTAAATAAGTGAGTGGCAGTTGCCCCAGGCAGAAACTTTTACTGATGCAATGAGATAAAAGTAATTAAGAAACGTGTAGACTGATGGGTAATTAAATCCATGGGAAGCATTTTGTAACTAATTACTATGTTCTAATCACAGATTGCTTTCTATTTGTCAAGGTAACTGTATATAATTACACCGTTCCCATTGTCTTTCATCTAAAATCATCCCAGTTGGATGAGTATTTTTTAAGCAAGGCCAGACCTCTTCTTTTTTGGCAGTTCTTTTTCCTTGGGGTAAAACAAAATGGTGGTCACCCGATAGCCCGAATCCAGGTGGCACAGCTGTCTGCGCTGACCACTGTTGCTGTCTGCTGTGCTTGCATCATGTCACGCTCTGTGACACATCATTCTCAGTGATTTTGCGTGTTTGTATTCTGTTCAGATGCCTAATGACATTCAGATACATGTCACTAGACTGAATTCAAAGACCAACATTTATGCATCTTAATGGCATGTCTGTGTATGCCTCAGCTTTTCAAGTGCAAATATTTTAATACTTGAAATATAAAGATTTCCTTCTGTTAGGAAGAGTGATGTAGTTTGGATAAGGCTTTGTTAGTATGTGCTCAGATAGAGCTCTCTCAATTTGACTTTCTCCTAATGCGACACTCCAGTCTGGCTTCAAGTTGGTTTATGTTTTCAGCTTGACAAGGTGTCTAAGGAAAATCTCACTCCATGTCTATACTTGTTTTTGCCTTAGAATACATGATTCCCCAGCATGTCTTATCTAAGCCCAGATTTTCCTTGAATCAAGACAAAAGCATTGAATAGCAAGCATATGAAAATTGTAGTCATCTTATTCAGTACACTATCTTTTATTATAAAATCATGGATTCATCTGTAGTCAGTTAGCTTGGCACTTTATCCTTCCTCATTTACACCGTAACAAATGACTGAAGTAGCTAGCGATACACATCGCTCTGTCGTGCCAGTGAACCGTCATGAACATGCAGTAAGTTTGTTCTGCTTTTCTCCAGTGATGGTCAGTACCAGATGCTTTGGGAACAGTGAAGGAAGTGAGGCAGCTCAAGATGAGGCTTAGCTTAAGCCCTGCACAGCCTCCCCGCTTCTAAGGCCCTCCCGTGCCAGAGGTTGCAGCCTGAAGATCATGTTTAATAGCCTCTTCTTCCGTAAATTTGCATATAGACTCATACAGTTCCAATCTCTGCAGCAGCCTGTAACAGTGAGTTTCAGTTTCTGTAACCAATAATCACATACCGTGTGAAAACTTTTCTTTTTACTTAAAGGCTACTGCCTGAGAGACTCGCTGGTTGCATTTTGGTTTGGATTCCTGGATAGTGAAAAGAAGTGCATAGTCATTTTCCTGATCATCTTTTCCACAAGTTCATGGTTTTGTAGCTCTTTGTTGAATTCTTCTTCACCTCTGCCCTCCTCAAACTGGGTTGTGGATTATTTGGTCCGTTTTCTTGTGCCAGCTTTATTACAGTCTTCTTCATGATAACTTTTATGAAAAAAATGTCATGATAGAATTCAGAAGTTTGGAATACCAAGGATGTGTGAAGAGGCATAGCATCGGCTTCCTTCTTAGCTCTGTATTCTTTCTTTATTCAGTGTTAACATTCTGCCAAATTTTGATCGGTGCTAATTAGTCAGATAATGCTTTCAAAAAATCTCTAGAGAAAAATTTATCTTCCTTATCCAGGCTGTGGTACATCATTTTGAGCTTTTCAGGGCTTGCTTTTTTGTTTTTCCTTTTTTTTTCCTTTTATTTATTTTTCTTAAATGGTGTGATATTTTGTGATTATCTTATTGGGATTATCTTATTTGTGATTATCTTATTATAGGTTTTCATTGGCTGTATTATTGTCACCTCTTAATTCAGTATAGTTTCTTCAAGTTGTTACAGTGAACTTAGTTTTGACTTCCTATGGATAATTTTATGTCATCACCAATTTATTCCTAACAATGGCCTCCTCTCTGTAGCAAGGCAATTCACAAGAGGCATCAGCCCCTCTATCCTATGAGACATTACTTTCTCTAAAAGTTATCGATGAAGGACATTTGAGAACTGTTTGGAAAACCATATGCACTGTTTCGTATCTATGTTGACTGAATTTTGAAAAAAAAAGTATAGTAAACTGTGTGTATTCACATAGGCATAAGGAGATGTAGTTAACATTGACAAAAATACCAGTTGTTGTAAATCCAGCAGGGAGTTTCGTTAAGAATGTGGATATAATGGTACCAGAATGAACTCTAAGACTTACCTGCATATAGCATGCAATTTTGGGCTCAAAGGTATTTAATCTCTTATGTTTTAAATTCTTCATAGTATCTTTAATACTTAATTTTAAATACTTAGTTTAAATACTTAATAGTTGCATTCTTTATGCAGAATGTTTTTACAGCTTATCATTTATTAAAACAAACTATGCTAAAACTCTATAGGTCTTGTACTTTTACATCAGAAATTGAGAAGTTAAATATCATTCACGTCCTTCATGATAGTGCAGGGCTGATTTGATTTTTGCCATCTAGGTTTGAACTTGTAATGGTAGCTATGACAGAACTTTTCCTAGATCCTTTTTATCAACTTTGTATGTATAATGGAAAACACTTTGCAGCACTTGTGACAACTGAAATTTTGGAGTAAGTGGAACACAGTCGCTGCTTCTGTTGTTGGACAGCTACTGACCTAGTCTGGGACAATTTGAGGTTGATTTAAGAGGAAAGAAGCCTTAAAATGAACAGGCAAAATGTGAAGTTTTGCTTTCAAAGCTCAGAGAAGCTAGCAGTGGGCTCAAGGAGGCAGCTTCTGTCTACTCTCACACCTGGCACTTTGTGCTGGCTCCTATACTGCCCTCTCCCCTAACACGATGAGCTATATGGCTGCTCTGTGAACATCTGGAGACCTACTCTGGGTTAGAAGTAGCCTTACCAGCGTTAATGAGCTTCTTTATCGTTTTCGCTGCCGAATGAAAGGGAAGAAAAATGGGTGGCTGGAGGAAAGTTGTGACTATTTAAGATGCCATCCTCTTTTGGTTTGTTTTTGTCATTGTTTTTCTTTTTCTCTGCATACATCTTCTGGTTCTTTCTAAGGGTGGTCATCTGCTGCAGTTTACATCGGTCAGTGTTAGGGCTGTCCGTCCACTGCCACATGCTCATCCTTCCACCTACCTTCTCTGATTCCATTGCTTTTTGAGCAGCCTAACAGAAGGCCACTTTGGGATGAGATTTTTCAACAGAAAATTAATAATTAAGAAGGAAAACCAAACAACAACAGGCTTCTTAGCTTGCTGTTTTTGTGCAGATGTAAGTTAGGAAAGAAAAACATGCAGCAGATAGGAGAGTGTGACCATTATAGATCCAGCAGAGATTCTCTTAAGTTTCTTGTAGGACAAGACCCTTAGAAGCAAAATAAGGGCTTGGACGAAGCAAAACATACTTGGCAACGCAAGCAGATTTGATTGTCAGGCACTGTCTGCAAAGGGGTCTTGGTGGTCAATGAAGGGGTGTCTACCAAGACTTGCCTTTAGGCTGAAGCAGTACTGAAATTTATGTGTCATAATTTCAGTCTATAACGGTAGCTTAGAAGGAAGAGATGAAGGAGAAATCTCTCAAGAAATAACTACTCCAGACAGATGTGTCTGTTGAGAGCTATCAGGTTTATGCTTTTCATTTCCAATATCCAAACTAATTACTTAAGAGCAGGATTTTTAGAAAAGATGCATTGGGTTGATGTTTACAGAGTACCTGGCACTGTGTAGGTTCATATTGATTCCTACCATCTAAGAACTGATTATCTACTGAATTTAGGTACATAAACAGAAACAAGGTAAAGTGCACTCTTTTAAAAAATACTTTATTTTCTCATTCTAAAATGCATTCATTATTTGAAATAAAAACCATATCTCCAATGGATGACATAGCCATGGAGTATTTGCAGTTTAGAAGAGAGCTAATTAAGTGCTCCTTCTAGCATAAGATGGATGTTATTTATTTACTGAGATAATTCAGGCATCAATAAGTTAGAGTGTGATGTGACTCTTTCTAAAGAACCATTTTTAGAGAAATTAAGTATGACCACACTACAGGCACAGCTCTGGTTGTAACTCATGTAAGCATCCACAATGTAGCTTGAAATAAGACACTTTATTAGTAGTACTATAACTTCAGGTTACCAGAATATTTGTTGAGGTTCTCTAGCAGGTTTCTGCTGAGTTCTGTGCCGTTCATGTTCCCCTATAAAGAAGTGCCTGGGACAGCTGCTTCAAGCCAGTTCGTGTGGACTTGCCCAAGCTGAAGCAATAATGCGCTATGTATGCATTAGTTTGTATTATTTTTTCAAACTAAGACTTCGCTTAGAACTTGACACAGGCGGGACAGTGATGATATACAAGCCATCAAAAATCTTTTAGGTTTTTAGTCACCTCTAAATTGGATTATGTTCAAGTTACTACTGGGTTTGAGATGAAACACATTATTGCCATTACATGGAGTCATCCAGTTCCTCATGTTTCATAAATCTGATTGCAAGAAATTAATCCAGTTGTTACAGCTATAGTGAAGTTGTTTATATTTTCTCCCACTGATTCAAACAACACTAATTTCCTCATCCTGACTCTTGTGAAATTATGTAGAAATAACAGATCTTTAATATATGTTACAAAATTGGAACACACATTTTAAATTATGACATTGGAATGCTTTGGATTAGAAATCAGTGAGCAACCTTTCCTCTCCTGAAGATCTGATTCTTAAGTAAAATAATGTTTTCCTATGGAATAGAGAGGCAGGGATTAAAATTTTGAGATGGATTCTACAAGCTCCACGTAATGTGAGTAGCGTTCTTTTATGTGTAGAAATGGTTTCGACCATTCTTTCAGTGTATTTTTTTTCTGGATAGTCAAGCTTAGTCCTTATAATTGATGTAAAATTACTGTTCCGTAGTAAGATTTCTCTGGAAACTTTGTACTTAATTTTATTTTTACAGTACCTGTCTCTTGAAATGCCAATGGAATTGTATTTGTTAGAATATGTCTTTATTAGGAAATAGAACTTTTGAAGAAAAACATGTATCATTTTGCTTCTCTGTGCAGTTTGAGGTGGGCCAGATAATAAGATGCCTGCATTAGTTCTTTTACTGACAGATCTTTAGGTGGTCCTGTGTGTTCCCGTTCTTCCTATAAAACAATTTGAACTTCAAAACATTCTTTACTGGCAGCCTGCACCTTGGCTAATTGGTGCTGAGGATGTCACCAGTCAGGTCTGAGCGACCTCCCACTGCTGGTTTCCCAAGTTACAAATGAGAATTAGCTGCTGCCAACCAGCTAAATCACTTCAGCCAATACTGAGGACAATGGACACGGAAAGGCACCGAGGCTGGTGAAGTCAGTCAGTGGTTTATAGACACTGAAGCATTTCTGAGGGTCTCTTAAGCTGAGCCACATGGTGCTCTGCTAGGAAGTTGATTGATGGTTTTACAAAGAAAAAAATGTTTATGAAAGAATGCTTTTCTTACAGATTATCCTGCATTAATATATATCTGATGTGCCTGGCAGTGTTTCAGCAACTGGATGTCTGCCAGGACTTGACACTCCTACAAGACACAATACAGTTCGTGTCTAGCAGCACAGAACTTTTTGTTTTATGATCCTGTTTTTAATGAGGTAGACACTTTCATATGAATTCTTCTTCTCTATATCAATAACACTTTTACATTGGGATCACTACATGTTATACTGTTTATCTGTGCTAAAGTGGAATCAATTTTTGCAAGTCTTTGCTTCTTATCCAGAATTTCAGTCTATCATATAATTCTGTATTGGAAGGTCTATGTAGAGCAGAAGAATCATTTTGGACTCCCTGCAAAATGTGCTAACCCAGTTCCCTGTTCATATATCCCCAAAATGAGCACAGAGGTGTTTAAATACCTTTGTAACGTAAGGATCAGTGCTCTGGAGTATCAGTGGAAGCTGGGAGCCTGAATCCATTTGTAGATCCGTCTGTAACCATTTCAAAGTGCATGAGAAAAGTTTGATATATAATGTCCTTATTGGACTTATTTACAAGTGAATTTCATGGGTTCTTTTGTGTAACTTCTGCTGTTAATTTTGTGTATTTTGTGTGCCATTCTACAGAGGAAAAAAAAGACATGAATATGCAGTGGGGAGAATTATTAAATCCTTCCTCTCAGTCTGGGAGAGCAGCAAAACTTAGTCATTCTCAAACTGTGGCACAGAAATCTCTCAGTCTATGATTCCCTTATGTTAAATCTATAATTAAGGTCTGGAACAAATAAATTATTTTACTTTGAACTTTCACTGACATCCAGCCTGCCTAACGTCACTAGTGAATGATTTTTTAAAGCAAAAAAGTCTTCATATGATTCAAAATGATTGAAAAGATATGTGTGATTTCTTTTATGAGGGAGGCTTTAACAAACCATCATTGAGGCTGAATTATTTCTCATTACTAGCAGAGGGTGGTTCATTTAAATTGGGTTTAAGGTCACTGACAGGGCAGGTTGAAGGGGAGGAAAGAGAGGAGATAAGCATTGTGGTTAAATGTGTTGGAACAGACCTGCAAAATAAAATGGAGACTGTCAGATACTCTTAATATTTGTTCTCTCATGCATAGAAACATACACACAGAGAATATTCAGGGAAACTATTGCTTCAGTGGCTTGCATTCAACCATATGGTATGATGAATTGCTTGGAGCCCTAGTGATAAAGAATATTAACAACCTGAAGACAGAGAATCATTTAACTGTCCCATACTATTGATTATTGTTGCATACTATTCTTTAGGTATAAGCAGAAGTAGACTAAAGTAGTCAGACAAGTAATTGTAATTACACGTTACAAATTCTTGTGAGTCTGTACTTTTACCTATGCAATGTTTACGGTATTTATTTGGAGACCATCTCTTTTGTAATGTGCTAGAAGCCTGCTTTCTTGAAGTTTGGTGCCCTGTAATGCTGATACTCTTCTCCAACAGTATGAACCTCGCTGCCTTCCTGGTGGAGCCTGTGTTAACCCTGCCCTGGAGGGGTTGTAGCTAATCTGGCCTGGTGGCTGCAGCCAGATAACCTGGGGAGTCACAGAGTCCTGCCTGCCTTCCCCTAAATGGCCCTAAGTTTGGGCCGTGCTTCCCCAGTTACTAGTGTTCGTGAAACTGATGGGAACTTACTATTGTTGAGATTTCTAGTTTTCTGTCACATTGGATGGAAATTGGCCAATGAGTTCAGAAGTTACTGGAATAGAATTATACATGCACACCATGATCATGCAGGCCTTGTTTTCTTACATATCCTGATAAGAGATGTGTTTCTTAAATACAAGTTCAAGGAATCTGAGTCCACAGTGGAGACCTGAATAGCAGGATTCAGTTAACAGAATTGGGACCTAGTAACTCAATTCTTAGTAAATGTAGAACATAAGTTGTTTCAAAAAATAGAAGCTTTAACTTGTCCATTCTTCTATATTCATACAAATCAATGTGTAAGTAAGAATCGCACAAAAACCCTTGTTGGACTAGTAACTCTAAACCTAAATAAATGAGGGCAAAACTTCATTGTAATTGCATGACTTGATATTTTGTTCAACTAGAGGAAAGGAATGTATTTATTTTGAAAATTTTCTTTTAAGAGATTTCAGTTTATTTTTCTGGACCAATCTGTAGTTAATACTTTGTGGTGTTATTTAACACGGTCAGTTTTGCTTGTTTCTGATTTCTGTTTGCATTCATGTGTTCTTGCTCATTCTTAGAAAACTTCGTTCCCATGGCTGAGCTGAGATACTGCACATACATATGTAGAGGTTCTCTGAAGGTTTCAGAGAAGTGTTTTCATGTGGTGCATAATTTTTGATACTATACTTACATCTTTCACTGCAGTCTGTGATGCTTATTTTGAATTTACGGCATACTTTTAGTTTTACTTTGAGGCAAAATATTGAAATAGATCATTGCTTTCTCTGTTTCAGTGGAGGGTAGAGATAGGAGAGAGGAAGTACTAGAAATGAATCTTTGTGAAAAAATGGTAAACTCAGAAAGCTACTTTGTTCCCATCCTTATTAACCAACTGTTTCCCTTCCTAGGGTAAAAAAAAAAAAAAAAAAAAAAAGTATTTAACGTTCTAAGTTGCAGCCAAATGGTTGTTATTGTTGTGTAGGGACAAAAAGATGTGTTATGTGATGACTGAGGAGTCACTGCAAGCCTTTATTAGATTATTTGGAAATCACAGCACATGACCCAGGGCTAAAGCTCATGTTGTTAAAAACAAATTATTGGCTGTGTAGGAAATGAAATTTCTCCTATTTCTAAAACAGGGGCAGAACAGACCTTTCAATAAGTTTCTTCTTGTTTGTAGCATTGCTGAAGCTTGTTTCTGTATCTAGAAAAGACAAATGGCATATGTATACATAGCATCTTTCCTCTGCGACAGTGCAGAGTAGTTGATAATATACATTTTTGGGTTTTGAGGCATACTTTGGGTTAGATATTTGATGACTTTGTAGTGCATTGCATTTGTTCTATTTCTTTATCCAACTTAGTGAAATGCATTTTGGCACGTTTAGTAAAACTGCTCTGCAATATATCCCATCTATCATTATCAGAAAATACAAACGTATGCAAAAAAAGTACTCCTTTAGCTGTTGGATTGTATTTATTTCAGAAAAATGAGGAGCATTTTTGAATAATGTTTGTGTTTGATTTGTGATTCCTCTAAAAACTTTAGGTTGGAATTCATCTTCAGGGCCTATAGGATCCTGAAAGAAAATAATTCTTTAAGGTCCTCTAAAGATAATTTATTTGTGGAACTTTGAAGCTATGTATCAGTCATAGACTTCTATGGCTTGATTGCAGTGCTACTATTAAGTGGATTAGTCATGGATATGTTGTGCTAATATTATGGTAAGTGTTGAAAGGATGAATATTTAAATTTTAATACAGCTTCTTAAGCATGCCTTTGCTTTTAAGAAGCTGCATTAAAATAGTAGTGACAACAAAAGAAAAACCTCCCTCAGTACTTCTGACTCTTTGGCCTGGAAACCTATTTGCAATGAATTGCTTTCCTCGTATCACTGCCAGTTGCAGCTTCTGTAATCAAACTGAGCAAAATCATATCATATAAATAGCAGTTAGCAGTAAGAGGATTCCCAAGATTTTCATGCTCATTCAGAAAAAACATACCTGACTGCTGTGTTGTTCAAAGGATTTTGCATTTTATGCTTGACTTGTGAAGATTTTATGTAAAACTGACTGAACCACTGCTGCCTGGAAGAATTTTTCTCCAAACTGGTTTTCCTGTGCCCCTTGGAACATCTGGTGAGCAGAGGTGATGGGCAAGAGCACCAGCCCGGAGAAGTGGCCCCCAAAGCGCTGTGGTGTTCGTGTGTCCCTGCCCCAGGGACATGTTCCTGGAGCACCTGCGCACATGCTGCACTCAGGCTTCAGAGCCCAACCTTCCCTCCCTGCACCGGGCCTTTCTAAAATCAAATACACGCTCTATCCTTATCACCTGTGAACTGGATCTTTGACATGCCCATCACGGGTTGGATGAGTCTACTAAAACTGAACTCTTTGTGAAATGATGAAAAGTACTGGAAAAGACATTTTGAGAAACAAAGGATGTATTAACAGCAGTATTCCTCAACCATTAAAACTGCCGTGCAGAGAAGTAGTATTTGATACACAAATGCCTGTTTTGAAGGGAAATGTGATCTCCTAGTGTTAGGGATAACTCATTAAAGAAGTCTGTAAGGCAAGTGTATTATTTTTTGTCATGACTTCCCTAATGATGGCTTTCTAGCAGTTAATTCATCTGAGCAGCTGTTGTAAGATTTGTGAAGTTCAATGTCTTTCTAATTCCTTTCCCGAAGTTACAATATGGATTTGTGTCTTTCAGAGCTAAATATAGAATGTATAGATCTTGCTAATAGGCATAAGGAACGTATTACAGAAAATTTTAAATGAAGACAAAGGGAAACTTTTATAGCATTTATAGACGTCTAGCAAGTGTTTAAATAAAAACTGTTTAACAGATAAGGATAATATTACATTATCTCAATTTATTTTTTTTTCCCAGTGTCATCTGCTCAATGTTTTTTTTTGGTAAATACATTTAATAATAAACTGTTTTCTGAGTGAATAGGCTCTTGTTTGAATTCTAGTCTTGAAAAGACTCAGTAATTGCACTTCGGATAGTCTTTCGATAAAGATTCGTGAATAGAAGTTCATCTTTCTTAATTGTGATTTAGTTTGTGTTCCTATATTGATATATAGTAAGTTCATCTAAAGGTAAATTAATGTTTAGAATGAGACCTTAATAGTTATTAATCTGTATGAGAAAAATACATTAATATCCTTCAGAACCCTTGAATGATTTCACTTTGACCTCCCTGTGGATGTCTCCAGCAGATTTTAATTGCATTCTGATTATAATATATTTTGGTGGCATGCCACTGAATACTTTAAATAAATGTGTAGAGTAAGGTGATTACACACCTAAGAGGCTCTGTGTTCTCAGTGAGAATTCAGCAGATAAACAATTACATGATTTAGAATGACGGAAGCCACATTACCAGTGCTATACAAGCATTCTCCTTTTTGGTCAAGTTGACCCATTTAGAGTTGCAGAGAAAATACCATCCATTTGGGAAAATATTTTAAGTAATACTGAACATTTGACAGAAATCTGTATATTATGTTATTTCTATGAGTAGACTATGTAATTTTAATGTATATTTTCCTGATTATTGTTTCTCACTTAACAAAAAAAAAGAAAAAACACCCAAGAGGCAGCACCTCTAGTTTTGAAGTTACTTATTGACTTGCTACTGAACTGTTTAGCTTACAGTCAGGTGCAGCAACAAGTTGACACACTTGCAGATACCAGCTGTATTATTCTTAATGAATGAGTGGTGTTACCTGTGCTATTGTGAGGAGATAACTTTAGATAAGGATTATCGTCCTTGGAAACTGTATTTGCACATTAACCCTCTGTATCGCTGGCCAGCGGAATTGGAGTCCCCTAAGTGCATTCCGTGTTCGACCAGTTGCCTTGCCCTTGCACATGCTGAATGTTTTCCCTACTTTGTTTTGCTCTATGGTATAGCAGTTGGCCAGATTCTTGAGCTATTTTCTCGCTTTATACAAAGAATAATTGTAAATAAAATCAGTCTTTTCCTTATAATTCAATACTTTAAGGTAAAATGACTGTGATATCTAGGAGAAATGCTGAAAAAGCAACCCCTTACCCCTTTTTATTAAAGTATTTCTAGATTGCTGTTAGAGGTTAACACTATATCTTGGCTCATAAGTTAGTGTGAAACAAAGCATTTGACACTTTAATGTTTTTCACTTGTGACAGCACTTTCTTCTTTATTCTGGAGGGGTTTTTTATTATCAGAACCTGTAGAAGCTCTAAAAGATGTCTCCCCAAATCCTGGGATAGGTAGTAGACCAGAAATTGTTTATTTAGTCCTGTTAGCTTTTCAGTCAAGGACAGACATAAGCTATTAGAATATCTTCTTTCTTTTATTCCATTTTAAAATTTCAACAATTTGCTGTAACAAATTATTTCCAATTAATTTTCAGGTTGTTTTTAAAATTGCCATCTGTAAATACCTAAAATGTGTTTTTTTTCTACTCTCACTAAAGAAAAAAAAAATAAAAAAAAAATGAAAAACAGCTGTAGGATTCAGCTCTCAAAAATGCAAGAAATTTGAGCAAGAGAATGCTTTCTGTAGGATGAGTTTCAATGTCAAATATCTAAAAGCTGCTGTTGTAGATTTTGTAAGTTATTCTCTTTCTGAACTCAGATTCAGAGAGTTATTTAGCTTGGCTACAAATGTTTGTCATGACTGAAACTTGGTATGCCATGTTACTTCCCAAGAATTAATCAGTTTCCGTGAAAACATGTTGTTTAAATTAATCCAAAGTCATTAGCACTACAGAGATGGATACTCAATAAAAAGCCTCCATTAATTAGCACTGCATCCTGTAATATGCCTACAGCTCATGACCATTTCCTTGAATTTGTGCAGTGTGTGACCCTTTGCATCTGATACTTCACGTACCGCAGACCGATAGCCTATGTTTTGGTTTCAAAACAGTGAGCGTATGTTATAATGAGTGGCACGTTTCCCTTTTTTTCCCTGATGAATTCCTAAGTCATAAACAAGATTTCTCATATGCATCGTTTTGAATTCAGAGTTTGAAGCAGATCTCTCATTTGTGTTTTCACAATAGGCACAGAAAGAATAAATTTCAGTTCTTCAGCTTTTAAGTTTACGGAAATTTTTTTCAGTAGCTAAGGAGTATTTCTGCAGGGTGCTAGACTGACCCTTCTGGTGGAGGGTCGAGTACTCTCTCTGCTGATAGAACAAGAACAACGTGAGCATATCAATGGTTCACAAAGTGTATTTGTGAGGCATAGAGCTGAGAACAATAATTCCACGCTTCAGGGACCTGCGTATCTGTATGCTGTATACAGGACTGCACAGCAACAACTCTAAACTCATGCTGGTCTGTGTTTTCTGAAATAGCTTTGCTTTGTGTTTAAGTCAATTTTTGCAAAATCCATTACTTGTGGTCACCCAGTCCTTTATGTTTTATTTTCTTGATGCGTGTACCATGGCCTGTCTTGGAATTTGCTCCTTGAATAACGTTCTTGGTTCAGCAAAGAACAAATTAACATCAGCTAATTCTGTCTGTGATCATTAATACAAATAAGACTTTTATTCTGTTAACTTAGGATCATAGAATCACAGAGTGCCCTGAGTTGGAAGGGACCCACAAGGATCATTGAGTCCAACTCCTGTCCCTGCATATGACAGCCGCACAGTTCACACCATGTGTCTGAGGGCATTGTCCAGTCTCTTCTTGAACACTGTCAGGCTTGGGGCCGTGACACCTCCCTGGGGAGCCTGTTCCAGTGTCCACCACCCTCTGGGGAAAGAATCTTTTTCTAATGTCCAAGCTAAACCTCCCCTGGTACATCTTCCTGCCATTCCCTTGCGTTCTGTCACTGGTTGCCAGAGAAAAGACATCAGCGCCTGTCCCTCCTCCCCTTGTGAGGAAGCTGTAGACCGTGATGAGGTCTCCTCTTAGTCAAGTACATCAAGTATCAGAAAGTGACTATCAGAAAAAGATATTGAAGCCAGTGAAGGAGGGACAAAGACTTGAAATACCAAAGACTAGAAATGTTAACTGAAAAAAACACCGCAAAACAAACAAAAAACTCAGCCAATGGCTGAGAGAAACTGAGGACAGGGTAGAGCTTGCTTGCACAGCATGAGGCTACTTTGAGGAAACTGGAGCTGCCATGAGGTCTCCCCTCACTCTGCTCAAGGCTGAACAAACCCAGTGACTAACTTAGGTGATAGATGTCCACCGTCTCTGAAAAACAACTTAACTCTTGTAGCATGTCTTTACATGGAGTAACAAATTTCAGTTTTAGGTTTTTTTCAACTGTCCAGTGTAACGATTAGGGGATTTTTTTTTTTCCTTTGTGCAAGAGCTGACCTGCAAAACAGGCAAATGTGTAGGTAACACACATTCCTGGAAATAGGCAGGTTATAGGCAGGTGGCCAGTAGAAAAAGCAGAGACTTATTTCTTAAAGAACAACTTCCTCATCCCTCAACCTGAGAAATAGGACAAACTAATGAAATTCAACTACCCTTTTTTCCCCTCAAATTTTTTTTTTTTTTTTTTTTTTTTTTTTTAGATCCTTTCCTCCCCTTTCTCTTCAAACTGGCTACAAAACCCAATTTATCATCATGATGTATGATATCACTAATTCTCCTTGCAAGCAAGATGCATAACGCTGCAGTGTTGGCACTGAGCAAACTTCTGTGGCCCGACTGTCTGAGAGGCCCTTCTGAGTGTCTCTTGTTGTAGCAGAATGCAACTGGACTCCTAAGAAGTTCAGCTCTCATGCTGTGTGCAGCAGCAAGTGACCCATTATATTGTTCCCCTTCCTTCCCCCCCTTCCTCTCCCCTTTGCTAATGCACTATAGCTACAAAACGAATGAGACAGGGCTGCTGGTTTATGCTCTAGCAGGAGGCTATTAGGAACAGAGGGCCCTATAGGGGCAGAATGACCTCTTTTATAAGCAAGGACAAGAGTTTGCTTTGTGGGAGAGAGAAACCTCTTATGCTGTCTTTGGTATTTAATGATCAGTCACGCTATCTGCTGCACGCTTTTTATTGGGAACTAACTTTTTGTTGTTGTTTATTAATACTGTAGAAACAAAGAGTAATTTTAATTAAACTTTTACTACTGTCCACAGGCTTTCTTATACCTTGTTCCAGAATGCTCATCATATCAAAATGCTTTGCTTATGAATAACATCACAGAAGTGAGCAAAAGAAAAAATATTGGATAAAAATTGTAAACCTGCTAAATGCTACAGCTATCACAATTTGTAAATTCCTTTATGGTGAAGTATTTGCTGCAAAAGGAGCAGTTTTGGGTTTGAGACTTTTACGCAATTAATTTAGATAAATAAGCAAAGTCAGCAGACCCATGTTCTAAACAGTTTCCTTAGTTTCGTCTTTCAGATGCATGACTCTTGAAAAAGAAAACTGAATAAATCAATTTGTAGCTTCCACTTTCATAAGCACAGAAGATAAAATGGAAAGCTGCATTAGTCCTATGGCTGTTAGATTCTTCTATCAGACTTTAGATCTGAATAATAACGTGGATGGAAGAGTATCCCTACATTAAATTTAGCTTGATGTTACTAAAGAGTAGATAGGTGGCTGAGCCAGAACTCTTCAGTGTGTGGTTGTTTCAGTAGAATCTCCAAAGTTACCCTAAAAATTAATGTGAAAACTGGTAGTAGAAGTTTTGTTGTTGGAGAGTAGGGATAGTGTTTGTTTTTCAATTTTGTGCAAACCAGAATGTTTTGTTATTGTAACTTTAATTAAGAAAAGGTTTTATTGAGCAGTCCTTGTGATTCTTATTTTTTTTACTGTGGTCCAGCTCTGATTTGACTCTGTAAGTTACATGAAATGACACAAAAAATCTGAATGCACTTTGTGGGAAATAATGTATAAAACATAAAATTTGTAAGATATATTAACACATTTGCATTGAAATAGAATTGAGCTCTTTCTTGAGCTCTTCTGTATTGAAGTTCATTTAAACTATGCTTACAACATATTATATAAGTGAGGTAGCATGTTTTAATTTTGTAAAGATAAATTAATCTAACCAGCATTCAAAAGCTGCTTCAGAGCTAAGGGGATCCAAGGCATGATTAATTTTTCTGTTTTGTATTTTGCAATAGTTCAAACATTTTTCCATTAGTTTGTAGGCTCAGGAATTTATTGTAAGTACTTGCATCATATCTGTGGTAAATGATCCTTAAATCAAGTTCCTACTATGGCTCCATATAGTTTGGGAATTTCATACCATGAATATATGGTAACATGTAGTATGTATATAAATACATGAAAGCTTTAATCATTCGTGTATGTAAAAATTCACTTAAGCATCTTGACAAAGAGAAAGAAAACAAGAATTGTTACTAAGTGTAGTAGACAACACTGCCAAACAGAATCTTCCAAAGTGGTATTGTTGAGTGTTCATTCTACTTTTGAAATAATATGTTATCCTACATGGGTGGAATAATTTGAGTCAGTGTAACTTGGTTTATATGTCACTTTGCATTAGTTTCCAAACACATTTGATCTCAAAAATATGTAGATCGTAAAAGTGAATGTGTTCATTTCCTAAGCACTCTAATACATGTTTCGTTCTGTGGGTAGCAGAAACCGCAACTGCTTGAAAGATTTGTACTGAACTAAGCACATGCAAAACATAGCTGTAGGTTTTGGAGCTGCAGACTGACATCCAGAAGTAATGGAAATAGTCCTGCAATGGGAAGCAGCCAAGTGTGCTGAGAGGGCCAGCCCATGTCACTATGAGGCTGTTCTCTCCCATCATTCAGAGGTTGTGACAATCAGGGGAGACTCTTGGTGACTGGAAAAAGGGAAATGTCACACTGCCCTTTGGGAAGGGCAAGAAAGGGCATCTAGGGAATTACAGGACAGCTGAACCTCACTCTCCATGGGGCAAACCCTCCTGAAAGCCACTTCTAGGCACGTGAAGAACAAGAGGGTGATTTGGAACAGCTGGCATAGGTTTGCATATGGCAACTCATACGTCTGATCTGACTGATTTCTCTGAGGGGGTGTCTGGCTTTGTGGTGGACCAGACAACCGTGGAGTTTTAGTGTTTTGAGGGGGTTGCTTTGGGAAGCCTGGGAGGAGGGTTTGTTGTTTTTTTGCTTTTGTTTTTTGGGGGTTCGGGTAGATTTTTTTTGGGGGGGTTGCAGTTTTTTACCTTGAATTTAGTTATGTCTTTAGCATAGTGTCCCATATTCTTAGACTGGTGAGATATGGACTGGGTAAGTGGATGGTAGGGTGGCTGAATTAAATGGCTGGACTGCCAGGCTCACAGGGTGGTGATCCATGGTATGAAGTCTAGCTTGCAATTATTAATGGTGTTGCCAAGGGATTGGGCCGATATTCCATGGCTTATTAACAATGTGGACAGTGAGACAGAGTGCTTTTTGAGCAATATGGAAGATGATACCAAACTGGGGGACTAGTGGACATGCTGGAGGTTAATGGCTAATATTCCAGCCATCTGGAGAAATGGACTGGCAGTAGCTTCATGAAGTTCAACAAAGGCAAGTAAAATGTCCTGAATCCAAGATGAAATAACACCATGCTGCACGATGGGTGTGGAGAGTTGACTGGCTGGAGAGCAGCTGTGTGAACTTAAGAGGTTTTTTGGGCAAGCTGGTGGACATGAGTCAGCAGTGAAACCCCTTTGCAGTTGCCAGCTGCATCCTGGATGCTTTTAGCAAGAGTGCAGCCTCAGGCGCATGGGAGTGACTGGGGCCTTGTATTTGGCAAGTGTGAGAGTTCATGGAGAGTGCTCTGCCTAATTTTGGGTGCCCCAGGACAAGGCTGACTGATGTACTGCAGCAATTCAGCAGACGACTGCTGAAATGATTAGGAAGATGGAGCACATGGCATATGAGAAATAAGCTTTTGAAGATAAAGCTAGGAGGAGATCTTATTGTTGTCTGCGACTGACTAATGGGAGGGTTAGTGAAGACAGAGCTGGACTGTCTTGTAGTTAGACAGAGACAGGATGAGAGGTAATAGGACAAGCTGGAACATAGGAAATTGCAGTTAGGTGTAAAGAGAAATATTTTGCCCTGAGGGTGGTCAAACACTGGAACAGATTGCCTGAAGTGGCTGTGGCATTTCTGTCCTTGGAAATATTCAAAACACAACCGCACAAGGGCCTGAACAATGTTGTCTGATTGGACCTAATTTCAGCAGGAGATTGGATTAGATGACCTGCAGAGGCCCCTTGCAACCTAAGCTATACTGTGATCGCATGAAAAGACGTTTTCACTGTGTGTACAGAATTGTGCTTACCTTTTGGCTTTCCTGATGACCACATAAAACGGAATTTGTTCAGGCTTTTAAATTAAGTCACTGTGTGTAGCAGGTCTTTCTGTAATACTAATCAAGACTTTGGAGTAATTTATGCTGTTAAAGAGATATTTAAAACCCACTGATTATTACTCTAATAGAGAAAATTCAGATAAATGTTTTTCTGCTCCTCATTCTGAAGTGCACTAATGCTCATGGTCTTTCCTTGCCACTCAACCAGCAATTGCTTCCTCCTGTATTGCCAAGGGTTGGTTACACCAGTCATCCTTTTGCTGGGCTTTCTCTTCTGACAACAGTTTTGGGGATCTAATGCTTTCTCCAAGCTTTGCATTCCAGTAGGTCAGCCAACAATCATGATGCCATTCAGATCTTCAGGAGAGGACAGTTGTTTTTCACTTCCTTAAGACTGTCCAGAAGGGTAAAAAATAGATCTTTTGAAAAGAGGAGATATGTTTGGGCATAATAAAGATCCTGTAGAAGGTCAGGTTATGAGACACTTACCTAGAGCTTTATCTCTCCAAGTAAAAATGAGACTGTGATGGGACCAGTTTGTATGAAGTATGTGGTGAGCAGAGCTGCGGTACTGCATTTGTCTGAATGATACATTGCTGAATGATAAGCTGACCCATTCTTTCCGAAGTATAGAAAAAACAGTGATCGCTTAGATCATAGCCTGGCAGCTTGCCTCTTTCACCAGTTCTTTACCTAGACCTGTCTTTTTTCTTCATTCTACTTTTTTCATCATCTGTTTGCCAGATATCCTGCAGTTTGTGACAGGTGTGAGTTACTTTTTGAGTCTGGGATAGGATGTCTTTGTACAGGTTTGTTAGTCCATTCTCTTTCTCCTGTAGAAGCTCCCCGTGTATACAGGTCAAATAAAGAATTCTTGGTGTACTGGAAACTAACCCTTCCAAACCTCCTTCGGAACTGGTGAGTTGCTCCCAGTTTGATATACTCTTTGAGGACATCCCTGCAATGGGATCTTTCAGTGGTGGTCCTTGTGGTTGAGCTGGCTGTCTCTAAGGGGTGGCCTGGGCTCTTACATGGTGAAGCAATGCTTGCAGAGTACTTCAGAAGTAGAGGAGGAATTTAATTCTTCCTAATCTCAATGTCTGTTTAAACTTGCATTATATTCAGGTTGATACACTGATATGATATGTGCACAGATGTCTTCATAGATTCTCATTTAAGGCACTGATTCAGTGAAGTAATCTGGCACATGCCCTGCATCAAGTATGTAAATAGTGACTGTAAAATACATGCTGAATAAATAAGGGAAAACTCAGATAACTGAAGAGAAAATGAATTTATGTAGGGTAAACTCTTTCTGAACAAAGAGCACATTTAAAGTGAATCTGTTTTTTCCAAGCCTTTCTCTGTCTTTGGCTGTGATTTTTTATTTTTTTTTTTAGATTTAATTCTAAGGGTGTGATTAGGAATGCCAGCATCAGATTGATTGTCCTCAAGTCTGCAGGCAGTTTTTGACAGACATTTAAGTCAGACCTCCCCTTGGCAGATGGTCTTTCAGATTTCTGTGGTGCAGTGGGAGAGGTATTTCTGTGGTCTGTACAGCACTGCAGGTTGCCGTAGGAATTCACTGTTGGAGAAGGAGAAGCAGGGAGGTCAGGCAGTTATGGATAAGCATATGTGGGCTACTGAGAAGGTCAGCACTGGGGTCTCCCAGCAAGGCAGCCTGCAGAGACTTGAGCTGCTGGAGAAACTGCTTCTGTTTGCATTAGCAAATCTCACAAGAAAGAGAAGAAAGGAAGGAAAAGAAAAAAGTAAGGGGATGTTGTGATTAAATTTCATTTGTACAAAGTACAGCAGGTTAATGAATAGGAGAATTTCAGCGGGATTTGTGTATGATATTTTAACATCTTCAGACATTTTCATAGATTGAAGTAAGTTATTTTTTCAGGTGGAGTAGATTTCCCTTCAATTTAAAAGCTGTGTGCAGTCACTGAAAACAGTATTTACAATATTGGCATGAAAATAAAGCAAAATTAAAAATGCTAGAATTTTTTTTATTAAAGAAAAGAATCATTTCAAGTGGTCTCTAAAACAGAAATGCATATCTTGTAGAAGTGACAACTGTAGGATTTCTTGGGGATTTTTTTCTTGTTTTCTTTTCTTTGTATTGAGGCATTGGAGAAGGAATAGGCTCAGAAGCTCCTTCATTTGCCTGGAACCTTTTCCCAACATTTCTCATTCTCAGTCATCTCCAATTACAGCAGAGCAGGGATCAGAAGCCAGCTGTTGAGGTTATTCTTTTGTGCTGGGTAGTGATGGAAGAGTGAGAAATAAACTATGAGCTGTGACCAAAGGCAGACTGGAAATTACTTGAATATAATGATAATTGGCCTTAATACTGTAACAAATGCTCTGAGTTTGCACATCCAAGCTCTGTAGTTTGGATCAATTTTCTTGTTTACAAAATTGCCTTGCTTTTATTAGCAGCAAAATTATCCAGTGACAGGATGGTAAATGATCTAGTGAGCTTCTCTGCAAAAGAAGGGAAAAAAATACTGTATGTGATTAAACAGTGGATTTAAATAGGTGCCTACATAGGGCTAGAGTTTGGAGGGAAAGGGAGTTGAGTGAATATAAGAAGCGTTGGTTCACTTTATTAATACTGTTTGGAAGGTCTGTTGATTTCTCCTCTTACCTGGCAAAAGTTTAGACCAGGTAATTTTTGGATTGTATAAATGTAGGAGTAATTAAATTTATACAGTCCTAAAATTACATTTGGCCCTTTGAAGGCCACCACGAGGCAGATGTGGCCCCCGGGGAAAATGAGTTTGACACCCCTGGTTTAATTGCTTAAACTGAGGGTGCCAAGGACTAGAAAAACCAGCCTAACAACATGTGACACCAGACCTCTGTCACACACCATTATGCATTAAGTTGATTTACCCTGCTTGTAAATACCTAGCCCTCATATCAGCTTTAAGTATTTGAAGATCCATTTTGTCAGCCTGAAACTGGAAAACAAACATTCTCCCAAAATTCAGGTGTTCCCTGGCTTCCCCTCCCCCATGTTAAGAATACATCCTTGGCTCTCTCAGCATGAACTGTTCACATTGCTTGTTGTTCAACACCCTGATCAGAGAGCAGATTGAGATAGTTATTCCTGTTGTTGCTGATTTACTGTTACACCTGCTTCCTCTTCTTGTGATCTAATTTGAAGTTTCAGCCCATCAGGGGCTAATGGTCCCCACCTATGCAGTTTTGAAAGCTCACTGTTGTTTTCCACAGCAATGTTATTTCCATTCCTAGCCATGGATTTATTTTTTTTCCTCAGTGTTCATCTGGTAACTGTAAGGCAGTATTCTATCAGCCATTTTCAACTATTTGTAAGGAAAGTTTTAAAATGAGAATTACTCTGTTTTGGTAGAAGCTCAGCAAGTAAATTACTCTGTTTTGCAGTTTTCTTATGGCTATTGGAGACTGATATATTTTTTAAAATGCAACATGTATAATTCAGTTCTTTTCTCCGTATCTCAGAAAAATGCAGGGCAGGCGGCAAACCCTAGATTATGTTTTGTCGTGTGGTACTGCCTGTGGTGAGATGAATTCTGAAAATATTAGCAACTGCAGTGAAATCCAAGGTGCGATTGTATACTGTCAGCAAATTCTGCATACCTGATGGGGCGCGGGGGAGCGCAGCTTGAGTGTGACTGCAAAGCCGTGACTGCAGGCTGGATGAGCAAAGAGCAGTGCTTCAGGAATACTTTCCACCAGGCTTCTCAGAAGAACAGAATTATGCATCTCTCTCACTAAGTTATTCTTGAAGCAAGACTAAAGAAGTCATAAGTTTCTTCATTTACCTTTAATTTTTAAACATTTCTTAGTTCTAAATAATAAGTTACCTTGAAAACCTTTCTGAACAAACAGAAATAACTTTGATGCTGCAGGAGAACCTGCCTTTATTCTTAGAGTGTGAGTTTGGCAGTCTTGAGTTCACATTTCTGTAAACCTTCATTTTTTCTACTTTCATTACTTTTCATACAGTTAAAGTCTGTATACGTGTTTTCCTCACCTGAAATATATATTTGTTATAGAAACTTTTGCATTTTGTGATACATTCTCTGCTATTCCAAAGAGTGTTTTGATGACTTAGGTGCCTTCTGGTGTTTGGATGTTTTCTTTACTGGTTCATCATCAGTATTAGAAATTTAGCTCTTCGCCGAGTTAATGGTATCTTATCTCAGTGGGAATCAGAGGAGTCTTCCTCCCAGACACTCTCTTTTCTGTGGCCTCTTTCTTGCTTTGGGGTGATGAGGAGGGGGAGATGGGTGCATTGCCAAAGTATGAAAGCTGGGCAGACTGATGGAAGTGGCTGCACGAAACCTCATTGCTTTCAACTATTATTAAAGGGTGGTGCAATCTTTCCCCTCTTTGAGCAGGAGGATGTTACTACCAAATATCAGTGTTCAAGGTCACTACTCTTTATGATACAAATCAAATATACTACTTCCTAAGGCCCTGATTGATGGAAAATAAAGTATTAACTGCCAGGAAACAGGTTTTCCAACTCTATAACTCAGTCACGCAGTGGTGACTAACCTTTTCAACAAAACCTTAATATTGCATAACTAATTGTATTATTTAAAGAATACAAGTTTTTAAAAGTTATTCCAGGAGGAATGTTAATCACTGTGCATAAGAGCTATATTTGCTTACTGGGAGCTTACCAGTTCATAAGTTAACTGCTAATAACAACCGTTAATGCAAACTCTTTGCTTGGGTAGTGTCGTTTGTTCGTTTGTGGTGTTTAATGAATTAGGCTCAAAAAATAGAGCAGAGTACTAGACTTGACTGACTTGCTGTAGAGGCAGCACAGAATTAGTCATTGGCTGTGAATGTTAATCACTCCACAGCAATGATAATTTACAGCATTGTTGTAGCCCTCTTGTGCTCATAAAATGAACTTAATAACCCACTGCTACCCATGGGATAAGCCTTCCTCCTCCTTCCCTCCCCCTTGCCATTGAATACCCAGTCTGGCTGCATAATAGCCTTGTGAAATACTGCATTAAAAAGAGTGAGCAGCTGTATGATAAAATAAACAGCTCCAAACCAGGTTTGTTAATTATCTCTTCCTTTTATTCACAGAGGGTGTTTGTGAGATATGGCTGACCAGTGAAGACACAGGGGCTTATGGCAGAGACATTGGCACAGACCTCCCTACGCTTCTGTGGAAGCTGGTTGAAGCTATTCCTGAGGGAGCTATGCTGAGGCTTGGCATGACAAACCCTCCCTATATTTTAGAGCATCTGGAGGTAAGGAAGAAAAGAGAATCATTTATATGCCAGCATAGACATTCATTGAGTGAGTCAGCATGGAACCTTGTGTATAGTACATTTTATTTTAAGCGGTAGCTTAGAAAAATATGGACTTCAAGTACATTCATAGAATTAGACTGATAGTCTTAAGCCATTTGCCTAACAAAGCAAGTTATTGAGATAATAAGATATTCGGATCATTTTGGAATGATAGTATTATTGAGGTCACTGAGCTTTGTTATAGCAATGTTGTATTTGTGTGTGTCTAGTGTTTTCAGGAACTAAAGCTAATGTCATTAGCAGGCAGTGGACTATGGGCTTGAATTTGTCTTCCTGCTACACCTCAAACAAATGTTTCCAGAAACACACTATGCTAGTCTCACTCAATTATGTATTCATTATCCTATGTCAAATGCTATTCTGAGGGAGTTTAGGGCTTCCATGATAAGAAATTGGAATTCTAAATGTGTATCTCTATTAAAAAAATTGTAACAAAGTAGTTCAATGAGATTAGAAGCAAAAAAGTGTACAACAGTGTGACTGTGGAAGGATGTCATGTATGCAGGGTGGGAAGTGAGAGTTTTGTCTCTCAGGTCGATCGGTTTGGTTAGATTCCTTCATCAGATAAATTTGTTGAAATTCATAGCAACTGTTTATAGAAAGAACCTATCTTTAAAGAGAAGGCAAAAGCGGGGAAAGATACAGCTTAAGGTAAGTTTTGTAACCATGTGCATCAGTAATACCCAGATAAATAGATGATGTCCATGCTGGTTTCCCAAAGATATTATAGAATTAATAGCTGCACTTATGTTTTCTTAAGATATCAAGAACAGTACTTTCTCAATAGACTGCTGTAATTGCACCTTTCCCTAGTGAAGCGTATGGGCTAGAGGAATCTCATCCTAATAGGAATAAGCAGTTTTTCACTTCACCAGCTAAAGAATACAAGCTGCAGAAAACCGCAAGAAATTTCCCAGGCTGTTATTTGACTCTTTGGCTTAACATACTAAGAGTCTTAACAACGTACTTGAATAGAAATCTTTAGGAAGTGGTTTTGTTGTGTTTCTTAGAGCTTTGCATTTCATCTTGAGCTTTCTTATCTGTTACAAGTTTTTATTATTTTTTTTATTTTAACATTTTTCAGCATCTTGTACAAAAGCAAATCAAGCTTTTCATTATTTTCACAGTTAGTGTCTTTGCTTTCATTTTTAACTCACATTATTAAACTTGTTTTTGGATAGGCAGCCACTGTTTTCACTGCTGCTCATCTTATGAGATCTCTCAAAAGATTAAAAAAAATAAATCAGTTGCTAGAAATAAGAAATTGCTCTGCCCAGTTAAGGGTCACTGTAGTAGTCTTAATTTGCTATAATCTGTGCAAGGTGGAAGGTGTATTGCTTTCTTTCAATCAGTAGCCATCTTTGTGAGCATGAGCATGTTACAGATCTCTGAATGGTTTTGATTTATGATCTCTAATTTTCCTGTTTCTAAATTTTCTAAAAAAGGCTGTAGGTAGGACTCTCTTTGACCTCACTCATGTTCAGGAAAAGTACTCTTGTCTCGTTACGAAATGAGTCTTTAAGTGTAATGGCAGAGTAAGAGGATTTCATGAAAGCCTGTTGAAAGTGTGTATCTTGCATGTTACTGTGCAGAACATGCATTGTGTGTACACCAGCCTCTTTGTACAATAGCAACATCTGCTGTTCCTTATCCTCTTCAATGTTTCTTACAATTTCCAGTTTATATTATGTTTTTTTAAGGATTATTTAATCACATTTTTGTTTTTCACATATGAACAAGAATTTCTGAGCGTGTAATTTGGTGAAATGATATTGATGATTTGTCGGACTATATTTGTAGATACTTTTTTTACCTTCTACACTTTTATCTAGTCCCCTCTTCCAAGCTTACCAGACTTGTACCTGAAAGATTTCTAGGGAATGCTGGCGGTCTCCTGTATACATTTTTGCCAGACAAAATAAGCTTTTAATTGGGAATGTGCTTTTAACTTGGCAGTTGAGAAAAGGGTAGAAATATTATTTGTTTTTTAAAAAAAAAAAAAAAGAAAGAAAAGTTGATTGACCGTCATGTCAGTTGATTAGGATAAAATCCAGATGTAGTTCTGCTATCTCTTCAAAAAGGTATGAAGCTGTGTTACTGGTTGCAAACATCTTTCATCAATTGTTTTAAAAGGTGCTGCACTTTATTACTTTATTCTGTTAGGAGTCACATTGCTAACTAGGATGATGTTGGGCTTTCTGCGAAAAAAATTTATGTGAGGAGATGTACTAGTTGTGTGTCACTTTTTACATCCAACAAAAAGGAAAAAGTTGTTCCAATCATGTATCTCTTTTAAAAATCAGAGTTTTTCAGCAGTTGCATACAAATGTCCATATGTAACTGCTGGGTAAGGATTTCTTTCACTTCAGTAATGAACACGTCTGATAACTGACATAGAGCAACAGCAGTCATGTAAAAGCATAAATTAATTTTAAGTTCTAGACAGAGCTTCCCTAGAGAATCAGCCTAAAAGCAATGATTTTGATTAATTTACAGTTTTTGCCATATTTATTGGAGCTTATCTGCAGGTAAAAGGTTATACCAGATTTATGTCTGTTTTATTCTTGTAACGTGCAAAGCTAGTAAAAGCTTATATAAATACATTTGCTTTCCCCAATAACGCTCAGTTCTAACTTAAATGTTTTGAAAATACCAGTTCCTAAAGATATTATGTACATTTTTAAAATACTGATTTGTAGTATCGTATGAACTTCTCTGTCGTTAGAACTGGTTTTGTACTTACGAGTTTTAAAAACATTTCATGAATATCTGTTTTCCTTCAAATAGCCATGTATTTTTAATCTCTGATCATCCAAAGCATCAGGTCACTGGCTTGATTGTGTGCTTGAAATTCACAGCTTTCTTTTACGCTTTGCTGGAGATTCTGTACCTTTCAGTTGTCAAAGTGGGAGGACACTGGAACTAAAAAGAAGAGGGATGTGCAGATTAATACCACGAGTTTTACATGGCACAGCTTCAGTAGAAGCAAAGAATTCCTCAGACCTCAGTGTCCTCAATGAATGAGGGAAAAGTTGCACCTATGAGTAATGTGACCGAATAAAGGACTAAAAATAAAAAAAATGCATTACTTTATCTACACTTGAAGCCTAAGTTGCTCATACTATTCTAGCAGTAGGTGGAGTCATCCACAGAAGGGGGAGGTATCCTGAGTGTTGGGTTTTGCTCCCCTTACCCCACACCTCAGTACTCTGAAATATGTTAAGCTTATATTGTTTATGTTGCTCAGGTGGATCATTAAGATGTAGCCAGACATGAGGTACTTCACTTACATATTAATTAGTGTCTCGCTGGTTCTCAGGAAGATAGATTGTATCCACTGACTAAAACAATGCTACTTTTTCATACGTGTATTTTCTGTATATAGGTGGAATAGTTTTGTCCTTCATTAAAAGTTATTAAGCCCACTTTTTGATCGGCTGCTTGATAAACTGCTTGTATTTTGAAATTTCCTTGCAAGTACCAGGTTCTTATTTTTTTCCTCAAAAAAAAATGATTTCATAAACATACTCTGAGATATTGTCTGCTTAGAAGGTGTCTAGTGGATGTCATTATGACCAGAGATCTGTTGAAGCTGTTGGCAACGTTTCTACTGTGCACCCAGGTCTGTGTCTTCACTTCGGCCCCGTGAGCCTTTTGCCTCATTAATATAATGCCCCCATGCACAGGTTCCCTGGAAATAAAAACAGACGGACAGAAATGCTGCTCACCTCAGCAGTGCTCCATATGCCTGCCTATCTGGGAATCAGCCTCTTAGTATCCACCAAGAAGTGCCAGCCAGCGGCTCTGCTGTTCCACTGATGCTGGAGACTGGCACGGGAGGAGGAGGAAGAGAAGAGCCGCCTCTCTTGGGTTAGGAGTGGAGGGACCAGAGCAGAGGAGGGGGCAAAGAAAAGCTGCAGGGGCTTGTGACTGGCCTTGAGGTGCTCATGCTGGAAGTCTTGGTAGATTTGGGATGTCTGGGCCAGTGGTCATTCAATCTCAGGTTTATTATAGGTAGGAAGTTAGTTTCAGTTTTCACATGATTTAATACACTGAGCATACCCAGTGCCTTCAGATACTGTCAGGTAAATGTCATTCTATCTGTAGAGATGTTTGTCATTTCAGAGGAGGCTGCTAATCTCATGAAAATTATAATTACACTTGTGTGGTATGGTCTGATAATTTAGGACTTTCAGTTTTTTATTCAGTAAATATGGTGGCAATAGTGCCTGTGTACTTCCAGATGCATGTATTATAAGCAGTTTTGGGATGAGAAGCAACCATATGCTTTCAAATGATAACTACTACATTCAGCTGGGCCTTCATGTTTGTAAAGAAAGAATTATTTGGAACCATAAAGTGGTTTCTAGTCATGCAAAATATTAAACACTTTTTGATATGCTGCATACTGAGCTAAGTCATTAGAGAAAGAGCCTTTATCACAATTATTCAGGGTATAATCTAAAATATAATTTTTTTATCTGCTATTTTTTTCAGCTGCAGATGATGTCTGCACTTAAATTAGTGAACAATGTGGAGCAATAAGAGCATATCAGGAAATTGTAGAATTAGGTAGTGAAGCCACTTCATTATCGGCATTTTAGAGTTTTTACTTCAAAATAAATCTAATCCCCTCATATCAAACTTTCCCACCACCCATGCCCAAAGCTGTTTCAGAGGCAGATTGTTGGTCTGAATCCTTCTGTTCCCACCAAGGGCTTGGAGCGCATTTGCTGTGAACCTGGAGTGTGACCACTGCTCTGATTTCTTTGGAAGGGAATTTAGTTTGCCCACCCAAAAGTCACCATGCAGACTGAACAAACCCATAGCTGGGAAAGACATGGGGGAAATTGCACTTCACAATTTCACTGCTGCTTTCAAGCAGGACATGAATGTGAACACAGCCAATGCTAGTGTGACTTCTCCTGCGTGGGGTTTGTTGTCATGACAGGTTGTTTGGTGTGTTTAAAAGAGTTGAAGGACCTGAGACCCCAACATTGTTTCTCTTAATCGTGGTACTAAGACAGAGAGAAGTTGGAGTTTGCAGTTTAGCTGCAGAAGAAATCCTCACTTTTCCTCTCAGAGAAAATCTGGCCAACCAATGGAAATACTTTTGCATTTTTCAAAGTGCTCTGTCACAGTCCTAACAGTCTGTTTGAATGTATACATCATGAAGCATATCGTTTGCTTATTTTAAGTTTGGTCTCAAGGCAAGATTTTGATATATGTGCCATTGTCCAGTGTCTGTCCTCTCTTAATATGGTGATGCCACATGGCATCAAGGAAAACTTGGAATTTTATCTGCACAGCAGAAAGTTTTAGTCATGAACTTTGGTCAGGGAAAAATGTTTTAGCTCAGATTTTCTTTTTGTATGTTATAAATGTTAAAACTGAAGGAAAAGTTAATATCAGGATCCATTTTATAGTCCTAGCAAAACCTGCAGTTAATGCACATGTATGTGTACAGTTACCTTGTGTACTCTTACCCATACGTATTTGCACAGAGCTACCATTCAAATTACACAGACTGCCAGATGGCAAAGATGTTATCATCCTATAGTATAAACATGTACAAAAAGAGACATAAGGTATACATCCTGCATTGGAAGTAACCTCCAGGCATTTATTGTAATCGTATTATGGAGTTATTGGCTAGTGCTCTCATGGCACTGCGTATTACCTCCACTTGCAGTGGCTGATGGAGAGGCAAGGTTGGGAAAAATCCATTAAAGCAGTAGCAGTAGATAAACGGTGAACAGGCGGTAATCTGAAAAGTCAAAAGTGGGACCCAGTTTATAGAAGGTTGAAATGAATTAATGTTAGGGACATAGTGTTAGAGACTAATTTTTGCCTTGAATTTATTTCACTTTTCTTTGGGTTTTTAACTGCATTTTCTTGTTCAGTATCCATATCAGTGTCCAAATCAGAAAGAATGCAGATCATCGGGACTGTAAAAGGGCAGGGGCTCGCATCTCAGCTTTGGCTTACCCCCCTTGCAGATTTAACACTAGCTATATCTTCCAGAGTTGTCTGGGATTTTAGTACAGCACTTTCTGTGAGTGATGGGACGCTTCCAAATCTGTACAAAGGAGGCAGTTCACACCTGCCATTCCCGTAAGTGCTTAATTTCACATGACTAGATGAGTAGTTGTCTTTGTCACCTGTCAAAATGAGTCTGTCTCAAACCATACCATATGCCATCTGTGGGCTTTATCTCTGTTATTAATTCAGGACATTTGAGTGATGCACCAACCATTGAGATGGAGTCTGCATGGCGGCAACGTCTTTAAATGCATAAAGAGTGCCAAGTATACTGTACCACAAGTCACAGTAGTATTTCTTTGCTCTTTTGCTTTGATTTTTGATGTCAGCTTGGTGTTTATGCTCCTTAACCTCATTGAGGCTGATACCCTACAGATGGCTTCCTCAAACGTGCCCTGACACAGCACGTAGATACATATTACAGTAAAATTACTAATTCACTTTTTTTTTCCCATATCTTTTTTCCAATATTTTTTCTTTTCCTCTGAGTGCACCAAACGTTTTTGAGCATTGTGAATAAACTCAAGTCTTGAATAAGCTAGAGTGTAAGCTGATTTGAAGTGTATTTAGAAAGGGAATAATATGCACACATTTTTCATTGGGAAATAAAAGGGCGGCGTGATTTCAGGAATTAAAAGGCCTTGAGGGCGTGTATTTGCTTTCTTTCTAGTATTTTTTTTTTCATTTTCATAGACTGCTGCATTTGAAAGCACCAATTAAAATCTGATGATTTGACCGGAAAAAATGAAAACTGTGGCATACATTTAAATAAATGAATACTTAAGCCCCTGACCTCTTATTACTGTGAGTTGTGTAGTGTTTTATAGTTGGTAGACCATGCAACTTTCATTTGCTGTAATTACATACTTGTTTCTATGCAAACTGTGTTTGTCTTGCTAGCAGTAAAATTGAAAGAAGTTTCAGATACTAAGGGGAGGAAAAGAGGGGCAGTTGCATCTGTGCTTTTAAAAAAGAAAGGCTGGCAGGCATGCTTACTGTTTCCTTTGGTATTATGTTAAACGTTTATTTGCCATATGGAGGCTGTGCACGCATATTGGCTTACTTTGTGTATTCCAGCTTTGTATTCTTTTAGTACTAAAATACTGTTATGTCTCTTGTTGTTCCTCTGAAAGTGTTCTTGGTCTTTGAGGTTTCTAAATAGCACGCCTCCTTGAAGTTACTCCTTAAGACGTAGTGTCACGAGAACATTTTCAGTGGTGAACTCACCACAGAGTGAATGTGTCTTTGGATATTACGGGGTTAGGAAAGGGCTCTGCTGTGCTTTGAGATAAATTTTGTCACACCACTCTCTCTAATCTAGACTTTTAAGATCTCAGACTCAGCAGGTCCTAGTGTCTATAAATGCTTGGTGACATGTTTGCTGCCAGCTGGTAGAATATGATTTGGCTTAATAAATGTCAAAATAAGAAACTGTCTTACTCTTCTTGAAGGTTTTATGTTGTATGTGTGAAACCTAGGTGTTCTTAAAAATCGTATTAAAGTTATTGTATTGGGAACTTCGAGGAGCCATAAAGGTTTGCTTCCAGATAGTATAGAAGGGAATATTGGTGCTGCTGGGAATGAAGCTCCTGTTCTTTGTAACACGAGTAGAAAAAAATGCTTTGAGAAACAAAAAGAAGGAACTGCTTTTATTTATGCAAGATTCAGTTCTCCATCAAGACAGAATATTTTATGCATGCATCTAGTACTGTGCTGTACTTAATAATAATCTGTGCATAAAGATTGGTGTTGCAAAAAGGGTTTCACATTAAGTAGCATGTTGCTTGACCAGTTAAAGCTGTGCATGTTAACTGTACCTTAATTATAATTCACTCATATGAATATTTTTCTTGCTTGTTAGATATCACAAGAATGAAGAGTATTAAAATGCAGACAGCTCCACTCTTAGTCTTGGTTTGAGTGTCAGGTCGTCTGTCAATTACTTATAATACTGCCTCATCCCAGCAGACCTCTGGAGCTGTGGCTTACTTCATTGGTAGAAAATAAAAATCGCCATTAATAGAGCAGTTTGTTCAAAGAACAAGTAGTACATATATGGGAAACAGCGTTATTAATGAATAAAGTGGGAATTTTAGCAGTTGCCACACACTTCAAGGCATTGGGGTAGAAGCTGTTGTCAGATAACTGTGCCATCTTCTTCTAGTATTTCTGCCTTCATTGAAAAACAAATAAGATCTTACTTTCGTAGTTATTTGTATTATAATAAGTAAAGTTCCACCAACTACTCTCCATGCTGTTCCAAAAGCTTCTATTGAGTTCGGATGCATAAACCCTTTGTTTTCTTTGATAGATGAGCTGTCACATTCACTATGCTTTGCAACATCATCTACATAATCTTCAGTAAGACTGCTTGCTTCATTAGGCTTTGGCATGTCTTTAAAAAACAAATCTTTTTTTTTTTGAGGTGATAAGTCCTTAAAAATGAGAAAAAGGAAATACAATGTGCTCTAGAAAGTTTAATAAAACTGCACATCAAAATAGCTTTGGGTTTCTGTACCATTGTGAGTTGAGGAAAAGACACAAAATCTCTTCTACCCAGTTTTTGAATTCAATTAGTTTAGCTATGTCAAATGTGCAAGAGCTGCTAAAGAATGTAAATTCTATTGTATCAGTCCTGTCTTTATGGTTTTGAATGTTTTTTTCATTGTTTTGCTGTGAAATTTAGCTCAGCAAATTGCATATCTACAAAAGAAAGTGATTGCACTTGCCTAAATGTTAGTCTTTGATTGGAAAGCTTCCACTATTTGCCTTCCACTGTAACCTGCTAAAGCCAATGCTACGTCAGGTATTGTACTTGCTGCTTTGAAATAGAGGGAAACAATAGGTGACCTTCTTGGCAGTGATCCTTCTTGGTGCAGCTGAGCTCTGGTGGGCTGTGCCATTCATTCTATGACTTCCTTCTGAGCAGAAACCATAAATTATTTTATAACAGGCAGGATTCTCCTGTTTGAAGTGATGAACAAATGTATATTATGGATGAAACTAGCAATCCATTTCACCCTTTTCAAGGTTTTATTATCATAAAATATGATTGAGACAGAGAGTTATTTAAAGTAGCAGTGTGCTGTTGAAATAAATCACCCTTTTAGGGAACATCCCAGTATCTGTTTCTAATATGTACTGCAAAGAGGAGTATTAATTTACTTCTGGAAAAAAAGTATTTCATTTGGGGAGTACATAATGATGAGAAATTAGCACCATGGAGGAAATGAAAAGGTGTGTATTTTCTTGCACATCAAAATTAATCATTTCACAAAGAATTGACATTAGCTACTTGGTTGGATGGCTTTAAGTCATTAAGACATCACTCTAGCTGTTAATTAAATGTACATTTTACCTTAAAGAAAATCTGTTTATTGAAAATGGACAAGCAGCACTCTGAAGCTCCACAAAGTCTTGTTAGGAGTGTAACGATGGCTGCAGCAGCAACAGTTTTCATCTTTGCAGGCACTGAACCGTTTACTGCGTGTTTCCAACCACACAACTTCCATCAGTTGGTGTGGGAACTGCATGTGCACAATTCCTGAAGGAAATCGGTGTGGTGCTGTTAATGCCGAAGGTGTTGCTGAATCAGATGTGGTTTTGTGACACTTGCAGGGATTCAGATGTTGTGCTTGGGCTCACGTCTCCATACAGACTTGAGTAATAAGCAATCAGCATCTACCCAATGTAGATGCTGATGCTTTACATTTTACCCAGTGTAAAGTCCTACTTTAATATTGGAAGCAGGCCCTGATAGGCGTACCAATTTTCTTATTGTGAAGTATTTTGGTAACCCTGGTTAGGGTATCTGGACTGGGAATTACTGTTTTTATCAGATAAATGCAAAAAATGTTACTCTGCAGAGGCTCTTTGTAGTCTTGGGTATACCATGTATATTCAGGTTGAGTCATATCTTGGAGGGAAACATATGTACTTGTTAACTGGATAGAAGAGTTCTTGATATTTCTGTATTTAAAAGTGAAAATCAGGTAGTAAGTATTTGATGCTTTGAGTTTCCTTGTTTGCCTGCTGACTCATGGGAAGAGATGCAATAAACCTCAACTGAAGCTTTGAACTATGAAATACAGTATTGTGTTGTAGTATTATCTGAATGTCACTTTTTTTCTCAGGAATTCATGTTAGCCTGTCCTGATTTTTAATAAAAGAAAATATGGCAAGTGTTTGAAGGCATGTAGAGGGTTTTCGTTTGGCTTGGTTTGGATTAGGCTTACTCTGTAGCCATGAGGGAGACAAAAACTACTGGTTAGCTGGCTAGGGTTCTCTGGTTTATGAGGTTGGAAGCAACAGAGTGATCCCACGCCGGGGAGAACAGCTGGGAACAGCCAGGGCCCAGCATATGGCTCTCATGGCTTGTTCTCCTATCAGCAGATCACAGCTTGCAATCTGATTTGTGTCCACTTCTAAGGGTGGCCTGAGCTAATACCAGCTTTTTGTTTGGTGATGTAGAAGGCATTTTTCCCATATGACAAATCAGATTTTTACCCTCCATTTGGCAACCCAAAGATTTGCATTTAAGGTTCAAATTACATTGGTTGGAGTTGTGTGGGCTTCTCACTGCTCCAGAGTGACATCCCTTTATCCTAATGACGGGATAAAGACCTGGGCATAACTCATGTCCTATTCCGTGGGGTATGAGTTGCCACTAAGCCTGTCCGTCAGACGGCGTCATTGCATTTCCCCCACTTCATATACAGCTGAGGGGGAGGCACTGTCTTCCTACCAGCATCCCTGAGGAGGTATGCGATTATACATCCCCACACATTGTTCATTTTTTACAGCCCCATTACTCACAGGGGGTGGGAAGCCGGGGAAAGGTTCCCTGTTTGTTAGTTTTAGCAAAACAGTTACGGGCTTTCCAGACTCGATCATGCTGTGTCTTCCTTGCCATGCCTGCATCACTGGATCACATCTGTTTCTGAACTGCACTACAGCAGAGGAATTTATAAAATGGATCACAGCCACTTGATTTTTATCCAGACCGTGCTGATGGTGGCACCACTGGGCTTCTGAAAGACAGCAGTCAGTGGACACCGCTTGTGACAAATTCCAAACTAACATCTGCCACAAGAGGAAGAAGTTTTGAGGGAGTGCCATTTTGTCATGTTTCCATATGGATGAGCATTTCTTTGGGCTTCACTCTTGGCAGAGGACAAAGTCCTTTTGCTCAGAAGCAAGTTGTTCAGATCATTGTGACTCAAACACGAAGCAGAATTCAAATACTGGATTTTTGCCTACTTTATGCTAGGGGAAAGGAATCACTGTCTGAACAGCTTGCTGGTACTGACGTAAAGATGCACAGATATTGATGTTTATTGTCTTTGTGATTTTCTATGGTTGCGTGCGGTGTCATTATAAACAGAAGGACTGATTTTCTGGTTAGGTGGTTAAATTTGTGTATTGTAATTGCTGGGCTAAACCATACTGACTAGATAAAAATCTTTCTGGCAATGTGCCTTCTGTTCTGATGTATTCCAGCTGCTAAGAACTGGAAAAAAATATTTCCTATGTGATCAGTATCCTAAAGGATATTTCATATACATTGTTAGATTCCAAATGTAGATGACTTCTATTTTTTGTAGACTCATCTTAAGACAAATTGTGCTACTCTTTCACCTTTTCATTCCTACGTGAAGTGTCATTTTTGTGTAGTGCTTCCCTTCATTCATATACACATTATTGAATTCCAGGGGATAGCGGGAAAAGGCAATCAGCTGTTTCAGTCATGATTAAAGACAGAAGTTTTCTTTCACAATTGTATAATTTCAAAAGTTGTTCCTTTATTATTTCCAGATGGAAATAAAATTCTATATTGTTTTTTTTTTCTTCTAACTGAAATATGTAATTATATCTAGTAATGCAAAGCAATTTGTAAAAAAATAAAATAAAATATATATTTATAAAAAACAGCCAGAAACAGATGTTAAGCTTAGAATGTTGAGACACTGTAAAGTACAATTATGCATTAGCCTATGATGTCCTTCAAGTTCTCTCCGGGATATTAACTAATAGTTTTATTACGTGATGAAATCCCATATTCTGTGTGCAATCTGTGGTGTGGGAAAATCTGTCAGCATTGAGTAAGTATGTCTGTTGAGTGCGTAGCTGTAATTTCATCAAATCTGTGTGGTAAAAGTACTTCAGTGTACATTTAGCTGTAGGGAGGTTAAAAGGTAAGACTGGAACAATCTTATCTTAAAGCTCTGGGTTAGACCATAGTATTTATATCTGAACACTTACAGTTTGGAAGATTGGTTTATCTAGGTTTATGAAGTAATGATGCAAAATTTTTGTTTAGTTCATTATTCTGTTGTCTTCTGAACTGCTCGCTCAGAGTTTCTCATTCTAAAAGGTAAATTAAAGAGCACTAGTGATACCTAAGGAAACTAATAACACAGAAAGAGTAAGTCGTCAGGTGTTTCTGGCTTGTGTTTGTTCAGTTTGTGTTATTAATTTGTATTCTGTTAAATTCACCAAGTTAATAATTGTGATCCTGAAGTACTTGATGGGGAATCAGTTTATCATTGGGGCCTTTGATTCAGGTCTAGATGTCAGTGCTTAAAATGCATGTAGCATATTTTGTGTAGCTTTAGATACATAAATTAAGCAAAGAAAGGACTTCACAGTAGAAAGAGTTATTTGCAACCTTCTTTTCTCTAGAAGGATCTTTGAGTGTCTGGAACACTCCTGAAACCTGTGACTCCAATAACTAAGCTGTATTAAGGTTTCCAGATATTGTGTAACCTGATCCACATGTTCCTGCTCCGATGTGGGGACTGGACTAGATGATCTTTTGAGGTCCCTTCCAAGTCCTAACATTCTGTGATTCTGTAATGTGTGTGTTGTACATGCATTTCTGGTACAAATGACAAGCAATTTACTTTCTAAAGAATACATGCTCTTTGGTATTAAGGGACTGATGTGCATCTTTCTTAAACAAAATGATGCATTGGAATGATCAGTAATCGTTTTGAGCTTACCTTCATGGCTCTTACTGCACGACAGGTAAAAATTTCAGTCAATTAATACCAGGCATTTTGTGTCCTCTTTAAAGAACAACAATTGTGTTCTAAATCCTGAAAGATATTGACAAGAGAGGTTGCAAAAGCCATATGCCTTCTCTCTTTTGGATGGAGGAGTACTAGAAGAAGCTGTTCTGACTGGAGTCTTGCTTCACTATGGCTGCTGAACGCTATCAGGGTAGTTCCTCTTACCAGAAGTGTAGTTGAAAGTTCCCCCTTGGCCACATCCCGCTGAAGGAGATCAAATGTGAGACCAGTGGGATTCTGCACGTTGCTGTAAGATAAGCAAATAGTGGGTTTGGCTGGGGTTTTTTTGAGATCTTCTAGATAGCAAAACACTTTTTAGATTTTAGGATTTGGTTTTCACTCTTCATACTTTGCAGCAAAAGTTTCATTTCTTAAGGCAAAGAAGTGAGGAAGACAAATGAAACCAATATTTTCATATAACTAGAGAATTTCCTCTCTTATGACTTCAAAACCCGAAACTTTGTGGTAAACCAGGGTAGTTTCTCATGCTTTACTATGTGTGGTTTCTTTAACACAGGTAAATACCAGGTAGTTATGCCTTTTTTCTATGTTAGTTCCTGCTGACCTGCAAAGTGTGGCTGGTTTTGTACACAATTTGAAAGTAGCTACTATCTTGGAAAGAATCAAGCCATATTTTAAGGCTAAAAAGTAACCATTAAAAATGTAGATGTTATTATGAATGCAGTGAGGAAAGAACAAAATCTGAAATTTTTAAACATAATATTCCCTGTGTTTGTTTGGGATAGAAATCTGATTGTTTGGTTGTTTGGTTTTTTTTCCCCCCTATCAAATGATTCTCAGCCTTACAAAAGCTGGAAGAAAGTAACACTTCTGTAAGTAGACATTCTAATAAATAGTTTATTACCTTCAAAAAGAATTCACAAACTGATCACATGCAGAAGAGGCTGTTATTCAGAAGATGCCAAATTTGAGAGGAGTGAGAAAGAATTACTTTTTCTTCTGTGTTGTAGGGTGAGTTATTTTTAAGAACTTGGCAGATTCAGAAAGATGTTATGAAACTTGCCTTTTATCTGTTTCTTATATCATAAATCTGTTTTTGAAGATTGAATTAAGTGCTCTGAACCAAGAGATAAGCAGAACAATAGACTTGTGGTACATAGCTTAAGTTCCAGCCCTTTTGCCATTTCTCGTATTTTAGAAATATATTTTATTACTGATAAGCAAAAGGATCCCAGAAAACTACTAGGATGCTTCATATAAACTACATTTACAGTATTTGCTAAAGCTTAAAAGAGAAGGAAAGTTTTCTTCATTTTGTTGCTTTATTTTCAAGAACTTGTTTTACAGTGTTTCATCTAAAATTGTTAAGGGCACAGGCAAATGGTTCTCTTTGAAATGGACACAAAATTTGCGTAGATACATGGCGACCTTTTCTTTACTCTTTTATTCATGAAGCCAGCTACGTTCAGCTTCCACTGAGGGCCAGGTTCACTGCACACAGCCCTTCTGAGCATCAAATCGTGTGCCCTCCATTAGCGGTATAGTTATTACTGTAATGTTTAGTTTACATACCTGAGATACAGCGTAGATATTCCCCTGAATAATGCAACCACTTCTCTTAGACATTGTTGTAATAGCATATTAGACAGAAGCTTTCAAAACTGCTTTCAAAAGTGATTTCAGAGAGCTTAGGTTTTTAATGCAGATCTTTGTCAGATGAAAGGTCTGTGTTGAAAGCATTTTTTTCTTCTTGCTCTAAAAATCAGTGCTTTTAGAAAGTGAGTACCTGAAAGTTTAAAAACACAAGGGTGTTTGCCTTCTCTCGTAGAAATAGAGAGAAAATGTAGATGCGTGACTAATATTGCTGATTAATGGTCTGGAAAGAATTTGTAAATAGTTGCAACAACTGAATCTTGCAGCATGTGTTGTCAGACAGAATATCTGTGCTGTGGAAGAACACAAGAGAGATGGTGTGAGTGAGCCTGGCTGGAGCTGCAGAACGTACATGGCAGAAGAGCAGCCGGGCGGCGCTCGGTCCCAGGCCATGTCCTGTGTGCTCGCTGTACTGAGAGAAAGGGAAAACCTGAAGCGAAAACATGGCTCTGTATGTGTAGTATGGTTCTTTGTCCAAATCCACTTGTTTTTTGCTGGGTAAAGATTAACAGGCTGTATTGTACCACATTGCACAACTTCTAGATGCTGTTGTGTCTCAACTTTTAAAAATACTTAAACTTCCTTGCTAGACTGTATGTCCTTAATTGTGTAAATAATGAAAATGAAAGAAATGTCACCACCATGTTCTATTCTCCATCTCATGTTCCTTTACCCTGCCAAGCCTTAGTGAGGCTTTGAATTGGGGATTTGTTTGCATTTTGCTATTACCTTTACTTTGTTTTCTTTCTGACCTTTTGTATTTGTACAAAATGTATAACTGTCTCTTTTCAAGCTGTCGCTCTGCTACTGACTGGCCCCTGATTAATTCCATCCATTTTGTAGCCAAACACTTTTAATTCCTGGAATCTTGTCTCTGAAATAACACGGGTAACATTTGAGAACAGTATTGGAGCAGGTTTGTCAATGGCCAAATATACCTTAATTAGCAAATGGCCAAATTTATGGATACTCCAATTAGAGACATTTTCATAATGGTATCTGAGAACTTATTTGACTCTGATCAGAAAGCAGGTAACCCTTGCCATCTTCTGAAATTGAAAACACACTGCCTGAAAGCACCAACTTTCACAATACTTTCCCTCAAAATTTTGTGTTCATTGGATAATCTATACTATGTATGGAATGTCATCCCTGTTTCAAAGGGAATACAACCCCATAGCTTTCTTCTTATTGTCTTAAACAAAATTGAATCCAATTATTTTCACCTGTCCTTACTATTTCAAAATGGGCCACTGCAGCTCAGTGTTGTTTGAGTTTCAGAAGTACTGCTACTGATGCCTACCACATATATTAAAGAAGTTTTGTGTATTGTTTTCATAATTTTTGTGTTTGTTTTTTTTTTCCTTTTGAATAACTCTTAGGAAATGGCGAAGATTCTCAGTCATCCAAGAGTCTATGCTTTTCTGCACATACCTGTCCAGTCAGCGTCTGATAGTGTACTCATGGACATGAAAAGAGAATACTGCGTGGCAGACTTCAAACAAGTAGTGGATTTCCTTAAAGAAAAGTAAGTCTACTAATATTTGAGAAAATAACAGTACTCTTTTTTTTGCAATGTCAAGCGCATGTGGCTGGAAACACAATTACTTGCAACTTAGTAATTAAGGTATAAAAAAAAATGAGCTGCCTTAAGTCTTTGAATTTTCTGTAAGCCTCTTGATGTGGTTTGCCCCTTTGCTTGAGCTTTTGTAAGTATCTTAAGTCTCTACATGACATGCTTTTAATTTGTCAGTATATTCCTAATATTTTTTCAAATAATACTTTTTTTTATGCTTAAACTACTATATATAGGCTGCTTGAAGTTAAAGTAGTTGAAGTCTTCTCTGATGTGGCTTTTGAGCATTGTATACTTTGTGTACTGGAGATGATCCAGCTCCAGCAAATGTGAATGTGCTGGGATTTTTTTTTTTGATAAGTAATATTTTATGTCTTACAGCTGACGTACATTTACATCAATACAGTAATACTCTAATTTTGCTTATGAGACTGAGGATTTCTAGGATAATTTCAAAATTATTTCCCTTAACAACAGAGTTAATTGTGAGAAATAAAAGTGTGTATTCTGATGTGTTATTTACTTACACTGGCCTGAAGATGAAGATTCACCTGCAAAGCTCTTGTAACTACAAGTAATAGTTTAACATCCAAGAAAGTATTTTATTAGCTTTTAAATTTTAGTATTGATGTATTTTGATGGATATTTCTGCACAAATTGTCTTAAACATAGGTCTGTAGATAATTATTTCTGTCACCTCATTTGGCTCCTTTCTCTCTTTATCTGCTTTTTTTGTTGTTAGTGAGCTTTTTTAAATGACTTAAAGGTGGTCTAGTTGTACCTTTAACTCTTAAATTGCATTCTAATACTAGCTCATAAAAGAATCGAGTGTTCATAATAATTTTAATAATTTTTCATTGAAAATTCCAAGTGTCTAGCTATGTAAAATATGTCATGCAAGAGCTGCATGGGAATTCTGATTTGTAAGAAAGAAAATCAAACTGCAACAGAAGAGAATATGTTTTGCAAACTATATGTGTAGTTTGTAGGACGTTCCTATGCATCTAGGGTTACTGATGGAAATGGAGCTGCTTCTCTTTGTACAGGTTGATTGGGTATTAATTTTCAACTCTGAACAATGCACAATAATTCTTGGCACTTAATTTTTATATGACTATGGGTCAGTCTTAGTTTTTAATTAACAGATATATTGTATTCTCATGTGTCTTAATTGGGAACTGTTTCAGTTTATGTCTTAGTTGACTTGAAGCTGATTCATTATTCTCTTCAGTAGTTTTCACATTGGCAGCTATTATCATAACAGCAGCTGGATTTTCGATAACGTACTATAGCTGGCACATGTTGGTGCATATGGGAATTTATTAAATCATTCAGTTCTTGCACACAGAGAAGAATGAATTACTTAATATCCAAATTTAAAACAGCTGGTCATTGAATATACAGTAATCTGTGACATACGTCTTTTTCCATGGGCTTTTGTGCAGTGAACTTAAGAAGGAAAAAATAATTGGCTTGATGTCTTATTTTTAAATAAGCTTTATTTATAATAATAACAACCTTTTTTTATCCTGCTTGTTAAGAAACTACCGAATTATCTAGTATTTCCTGTTAGAAAACAGTCTCCAAAATTCAAGACGGAAAATTCTTTGTGCCATATGGCAGCAGGATGGGGAAGCTATGCAAGGCAGAGAAAATGTTTTGGGTATTTGAACATGTGCACATCTGTAAAACTAGTATTATTTTTTCTTTTGCACTTAAGAGCATAGCATCTTCATTTGTAGTCTCTCCTCTCATGGCAGCAGCCAGTTATTACATTCCCATACAGATATTCCCATAAAGATCTCAGCATGAAGATTGCCAGGGCTTAGCATTGCTGCAGACAACTCCAGATCCTAGAGCCAGAATAGCTAGAATTAAATATGTGTTTGAACTACTTCAATAGCCAGAAGGGATTATTTCCATCTTCCATTTACCAAAAAGGAAAAATAAAACAAAAGTAGAATCTCCTATATCTCCTTTCCCTATTCCTAGGGCCATAAAGTCATCTAGAAGCTTCCTATGCAAAATGTGCAGGGTCTTATCAGTAGACTCCAATTGGCACCTTCATCTCTAAAACATGACATCTGCTCCGGTAGTATCTTCATGTAAAACTCTATTAAACCAATAATTCTGTAGACTGACCTGCTGAAGAAGTAAAGCCACACATCAAGGAATTATGTGGTGATCAGTTAAGTCCTTAATAACTTGAGTTAAAACATCTAAGCAAATAAAGATGAAGTACAGCAAGTGAAAAATTAAGAAAAGATGAAAAAGAATGAGCCATGTCATCTTTTTGGTTTTAGAACCCCAAAGATATGAAGTGATTCCGGAATCTTCCTTTTATCAGTCAGGCCACCAAAACGCTTTGGGGATTTTTTCTTCCAGAAGGAGCAAACACCTTTCCTTCCTCTGGAGAGCCAGGAGGGACTGCAGAGGGATCTCCTGAGACTGGGGATTTCTTCATAGCCTGCTCAGCACAGAACGCCTTACAGAGAAGCTGGAGTTCTCCACTGCAGTTATTAATACTTTTTGTGTTGAAACACACCTTTTAAAAGATTGGAGCATTCTGGACTCTCTGAGACTGTGAAGTTAGACACGTCAGTTTTCTCTTCTCTTTGAGGACTCTTTCTTCAGTTAGGGACCCTAGAAGATAATTTAAAAATTAATATTAATGTTCTAGTTCAGTCTTTTTATATGCAACACTTTGTTTTTTAGGGCCACTCTCCCCAGCCAGGTGACAACATTTTTAGTTTATAGTGAAGACTGGTAGCAAAATATATGGAATGTAAAGCCAGAAACGCAAATCCATTAGACTGAAAACTGAATACAAAATGGCAGTTGATAGGTCCATAGCTGATCTACAGATATGTGTGTATATATATTTACTGAAAATATATTTGTAACCTATTCTAGAGAGCAACAGCATAAAGGAAATGACGATATGCTGATTCATTTAGAAGTTGGTCAACTTGTACACAGTCTGTAGAGACTAGTGCCCCTAGTCTGGAGACTTTAGGGACTAATATAGTAGTCTGGAGGGACTATTTGCAAGACTAATTCCCGGCTGAGATATTAATTTCAATGTGTTTGCAACTAAATACAGGACCTTTAGAAATTGCTCCTAAGTAAATTTAATCCAGTGACCAATTTAGTATTATATCAGAAGGTCTTTTAATTGTGGTGTCATTATATCAAAATGTGAGTTACTCTTCAAGTGGTCTCAACTTTCAAGATGTGGCATACATTGTATTTCTGAAAGGTGATAGTTCTAGCTGCAAGAAGCGTGCAACTGCTTTAATTATTTCGATGTTTTGAAACTTAATCCCCTGAAATTTACTTTTGCTGATAAAAGCAAACAATTGAAATATATTTTAAAGAAACCTGAGTTCTGAGTGTCATATTCTGTAATTGCTTGAATAATCAGCAATGACTATATACCCATTAAAAAATACTTAGACTGGTAATGTGTTTTCCAGATTTCTCATTTGCTGTTGTTGACCATACTACATTCTCTTACCTTTCTGGTTTGTGAAGCAGTCGTGATGTTCATCAAAGTCTGTATTAATCTTGCCCCATTACTGCCCTTTGATAAGAGAATTGTAAAACCAAAATCCAGATGAAAAATAAAAGTAGGGCAATGTAGAACTAGGCTGAAACACTATACCCTTCTGGTTTGGAAAATAGTATAATTACCTTACAGTTTGGTTTTTTTGTGTTTTGAGATAGAAGTGTAATACTAACTGTGGGCGGCTGCTGCTGTTCACCTGAGAAGGTCTCATAATTAATCCAGGAAACATCTGAGATTTCCAGTATCGTCTAAAAGGCAGCAAAGTCGGGCTGCCAGAGGGGAGAGGCCACAGTTCTGTCAGGCACGAAGTTCTGTTCTTTTCTTTTTGCACTATTTCTCTCATGTCCATTAAAATCAGATCTACTATCAAGCTGGTTCTATCTTGCATTACTTTTAGTGGTAATCAAGATTTTATTTTTTGGCATACGTAGAACCATAATTATATGCAGTTGCAAAAAAAAAAAAAAAAAAAAAAGTATGGGACCAAAAGTAAAGGTAGTAAAGGTGTGCAGTGGAAAGTAAATCACAAGCTTGGAAGGAGATTAATCACTCAGGTGTTAACTCAGATCTCAGTTACCCAGCAATTATAGACAACGGCTGAACATCTGAGGAAACTGGAGATATTGTCCAAATTGAGATAAGGTATTATAGAGTCCTTTGGGACAGCTGGCTTTAGGAAGGCTCCCTTCTGCCCTGTTGTTTTACAGGGAGTTAAGCCAATAAATGGTACTTTCAGCAGCTACCTAGGCCGCCTCTTCATTCTGTTTTTAGGGATTTTAGGGGATTCAGCAGTGACTGTCTCATGTTTCTTTTGATGTGCCATGACTTGTGTCTCTTGTGGCAGCCAGGCTGCATCTGCTTGGATTTTTAGACAGGCGGCCTCAGGGAAAAATAGTGTGGCTGGGAGCAATGTCTCCTCCCCATCATGCTGTATGTCCATGTTAGTCTCGTTTTTTACAGCAATATTTGAGTGTCTGAATGAAACTTTTCTTAGTCCACTTTCTCCATATAATTTTGTCCGGTATATTCCAGTGTGACTCTTCTTACCTTTCTGAGCAATTTCATAAGCAGTCATTTGTTTTCCAGGTTCTAGTCTTCTCTTGTGACCTTGTTCTTATTCTGGGCGTCATAACACATGCTATAAAAGTTTATGTGGGCAGTATACCATGGTCCGTGTCTTTATTTCTTGTGCAAATGAATATGTTGCCATCCAAAAGTCTTCTGCTTGAAATTCTTCTCCATTTTCTAATAGCTGATTTTTGAACAAAATAGTGAACAGTGAAGAAATACCTTTGTGAAAGCTTGCCTTTAAATACTGTTATTTGGATGGTCAAAAAAATTCTGAACTCTGTAAATAATTTGCTTCTGAAATATGTCCATATAGTAAGCTCCTGAATGTTATTAAGTCCACATTGAAATATAAAGGGCCAAATGAGTCATCATCAAATTTGCAGCTATTCTAGACAACCTGCAGTTTTGAAACTATCCCAGGCCTTGTGGCACTAGTGTTGTCTTTATTGCATTATCATACCAGTTACTGAAACTAGAATTTGAAGGCAACAAATAGAATAATTTTAAAATAACCATTTACTATTTTTGCCTACATTTTTATAGCCACTTTCAAAATGCAGGTAGTTAAGTAGGCTATAACAGCTCCCACACTTTTTTTTTTTTTGCAGCATGAATGTGTTTCACTTTCTTTCTGAAAATGCATTTTTGTTTCTTGGAGAGAGACATCATTCAGCTCATTTTGCAGATGTGCAAATCATGGTCCTAACAAACTGTGACAAGTCTTTCAGATTTAGGGTTTTTAAATGGATTTTAGTACGTCTGTTCTGTCAGTCTAACTGCTGTAAATGCAAATATCTCTTTAAAGTCCTTGTGCTGTTTTCTGCTGAGGAATTGCTGAATGTATTTGGTACTTACCTGTAATTTTATACCTCAGTCCCTAGACTCTTTACTCTGTCTTTTGTCTGCAATTGCAGTCTGAACTAATCACTTTACCAAATGTGTCTCTTTTTTGTGTGTTTCAAATGAATTGAGTGTTTGTAAAAAGTTTTAAATTAGCACCAAAAGTGAAAATGGGGTGGGAGGAGACACATTCAGCAGATACCGCACAGAAGCCTTGTGAATTGCAACTGATGAACTATGTCTGTAACAGTGCTGAGGGAAAACATCATTTGCTGGAAGGGGAACTAGAAGCTGCAGCTGAAGTTGTGGTGAAGTGGAATTTGCATTAGACTTGTTATTTGTATAACTTTATTACAGGCACTTCAGAAAAAATATTAAGAGCGAGTTACCAGTGGGTCATGTATGAACAACATGAATGTTTATCTCGTTCACCTTACAGCATTCACTTTCTAATATGTGTGGATAGATAAGGAAATTACTAAAGTCTCTGTCTATGTGAGTGTAAAAACCCAGCCTCATCTATGTTAATTCTAGCTTGACAGAAGTCTTCTGAAAACACAGAGAGTATGGCAAAGGTTTTAATGACAGTGATTTCTAGCAGTTCAGGTTTTATTTCTTTTAGAATTCTAAAGAGCAACAGAAAATATTTACCTTGAAATAGTGTGGCATTTTCCTACTGGGAACACCATTTTGTGTCTTATTACACAGGGAGTTATTTACTCTAAAGAGTATACAAGTAATGGTGTGACATATTCTCTGTAGCTTGGAGGACATTTTCATAAAACTACTGTTACTTACATTTTTTGCTTAGTCATGTACCCACAAGAAGAGTTTGGAATAAATCCTCTGTAGTATTTTTACGCTGGATTCTGTGCTTAATAACTGTAATTAAAATAAAAGACAAGTTTTTATTCCTGTCAGTTATTCTTTTTTTAAAACAAATTTCTGATGTTTCAGCGTTATGCTTATCCTTGCTTACCTCTTCCTTCCAATTGCTGCTTTTAACCAAGTGGATTCTATTTTAAATAGGATTGTAAAATGCATGGGCTTAGGACTGTTCCATAAGGAATGTGATTAAGAGTCAACTTGGAGGACTATAGGACATGTTGTAGTATGGTTATAACTAAATAGGGGTAGTACAAAAATTAGAAGGATAGAACTGGGTTGAAAAAAATACCTCTGATGTGTGTGGTAAAATAATGGTAAAAGCCCATGGGGTATCTATTCTGTCATTCACAGTACTTATTTTTCAGAAGCTGTCTTTGTTGAAGAGGATCATGCCTTGTTTGAACAGGAGATTTGGGGTTTCAGTGCGGGACATAACAGTACCCTTTGTATTAAAGGAGTATTTGTTTTCTGTGTATATGTATCCTACAGCTACCATACGTTACCCAAATTCGCAGTAAGAGTATGGCTGCAATCCCCCTTTTCCTGTGGCTTACTCTGTTACTGGTGCATCTGTCAGACTGTTGTTCATGTTGTTCACATTTAGCCCGAGGGTGTACATATGAAAATACTGAAGTCCAAATTGAGTCATGCAATGTGATGTTAACAGAAAGTAATTATGAAGTTACAGAGTGCTTTGAAGATTAGATGGCACTAAACATAACTTCAGCCTATTTATTTTTTTGGGAAGGTACTGTTTAAGAAACTGTAATGTCAAAATTTCTGTGTGCTCCATAAGTTTTGATCTTCACCTTCTGGAGCAATTAATTTCTGCATACTGACCTGTTTAGGCAGGATGTGTGGTGCTTCTGTTTTACAGAATTTTCTTCTAAATAATACAATATTTTTCTGGAGATAGAGAATCATTATGAGAAGGTTGGGTTTTTTTCTGACTCTCCTGTTCCCCTCCCAAGATAGACATACAGACTGGAGGGTGAAGCCTGGGAAATAAAGTGCCCAGGATGAGCACAGCTTGCTGAGCGCAGGCTTAATGGGCACACACAGCATTCACACTTCAGATTCTTCAAGGTCTGTGATATTCTTCAAGTACTGTGATATTCTGCTTTGGCTGAAGTTTGGAGGAATATTTTTTTGAATGGTTCCTTTAGAGAAAAGATAGGACCTCTTATTAAATGTAAAAGGCATTTAGTCTTATTATTATGCTTGTCAGAGAAGCTGGCTTCTTTTACTAACTATAACTAACTAGCAAGGTTGTTAGGAGTGATAATTTCTGTATGTAGTCATGGTTAGGCTTTCTTTTTTCTGGGCAGTCTTATCTGCAGTTTTCTTCTGCAAAATCCTAATGGGAGTACTGTTAGATGGTAGAGTAGAAATTAGTAATGTGCACCCAATGCCCAGTTTCTTAGGTATAGCAAGATGGTGTTTTTTTCTTCTACTTTCTCCCCCTGGGGACATGTGAATGTGGTTTTTTGGAAGTAATGATATAAACTCCGTAGTAAGGTTAAAAGGAAGGAATTGTAAGCGTCATGCAGTATTGGAAATTAGTCCTCTTAAAACATTTAATATTTATGGGTTTTAAATGCTTGATTTTACTTACTGAGATACCGTATTACTCTAGTATTTTAAGACAAAATAACTGAAATCAGTTCCTTGATTTTTATGTGTATGTTTTGTCATTGTGTTTCAATGTCTGGGTCAGAACTTAGAATGGAATCAAGGGGGGAGTATAATTTGTTTTTAAAACAATAATAACTAATTCATGTTTATTTGCTTAATAACAGATTGATTTGACATCTAATTCTCAGTTTTAATTTATTCCTGAGGTTTTAAGTCTATCCAAACATATGTTAAGATACTTAAGTATTTCTTGTATGCACACAAATCCAAGACGCACCATGCGTACACCTTATAGTGCTCAGATGTGAAAATTCTGATGATGGTATTAAGTTTTCAGATTTGGTACATTAGAAAAAAAAAGTATTCATTTATATGTGCACATTTTCTCATCTTCGGCAGAATTCTAGGTAATAATTTTATAAGCCATATTATTTTGATCATACGGAACAATATAGCACAAAAGAATTTTTTATTGAGGTGGTGGTCAGCCAGCTGATACGAAATGAACAGAGTTACATTTGTGTCAAGCTTTCAGGGAAAATATGTTCCAAATAATGATAGAAGAAATAAAAAGTGCAGTGCTTCTATAGCTGATCAGTACCTTTAATTATTTTCTTTAACCCTAAATTACTTAAATAAAGCAAACTGCTATGTGGAATTACACAAAAGTTGTTAAATCTCTTTAAAAGTTTAGCTGTACGATTATAACACCACTGCTTGCAAGAGACACAATAATTCTGCTACCCAGAAGTTTTTTGGGTACATTCATTTGGGGACTGTGATGTGGATTACATCAGGGAAGCTCAATTTTTTATTCATGTGCAATTTATATGGGTCTGTAAATCGTACACATGAGTTGATGATTCATCTCTTTAGAAAGAGAATGACATTTATAGTTGTGAACTTCTCATTTCTTATATGGCAAATTAATGGCAAATCAAAGATTTTAAAAGGTTTGTACATGAAAGTAGTGGCTATAGCAGACGTAAGTTTATTTTCCACAACTGAGTAGCTTATCTCTTGCACTTGGCATTTTTTTTTGGTTTTATATTTTGCTTATCTTCTTGATGTAGAACTGTCATTTTGTTTAGTAGGAGAAATTGCCACAATACAGCTGTTAAAGTACTTTATAACAGCAAGACAATATTGCAAATATGTTTGTATGTAAAGGCATAAGAAGCAAAGTAAATTCTTCTCAGTCCACTTACCAGAAAATTGTGATTCAGGTGCAGTTTCAAGTCAGAAAATAAGTTATTGTGTCTGAACGCCTTATGCATAGGAGAATATAAACCCAGAGCATCTACATTTCTTCCTAAACCTAGATAACATATTTATTGGCAAAACCCAGAGGTCATAGAAATTAATCGTCTTCTGGCTTGCTGTGTAAGGTGCTAAGGTGCCTCCCTGCTTGGCCTTTGAATGAGCCATGACCCTTAGCAGGAGAGTCAACTTCTGAGACCTGAAAGCCATTTTGTACAGACTCACAGTCAGCTCTGGGGCAATAACTTTTGCATGTTACTAACCCAAATAGGTTTGAATCAGTCTCCTACAGAAAGCTTTGTATTAAAATAAATACAGATTGTTTTAACTATTTAATCTCGGTTGAAGGATTTTTGTTGAGTAAAGGTTTGACAGCCTTCAACTTACTTACAAAAAGGCTAAACACCATGTCTGGAAAATGAGTTGCATTGTCATTTATAGATCTACTGCTGAATCTCTGTGTGTGTGTGTGTGTGTATGTCCCACAGTAACTACTCACAGTTATTTTTTTAGCCTTAGTGCTTGGTGAGAGGAGAGAGATCAACTGTCTGTCAGGGACTGGCTGTTTCCAAGAGACTGCAGAGACACAGACAGATGGGCCATGGGTTCAGGTTTGAACAGCAGACTGGCGTGATTTCTCTGCAGTGGTGAGATGGCCACTCCCACACTGTTGACTTAAATTTTTGGGAGTGCTTGACTCACATACTCAATCCTAGAAATTTGTAAGGCAGCCAGCTGAGCTCTGAACTGTGGCCAGCAAACTGTTTTTCCATGTAGCATATTTTCATGGACCTCCCTCACCTCTGCTAGACAGTATACCTAGAGACTCTGATTATAACACTGAACACATAAAGAAACAGATTTCTGTTTCATTATACCTATGTCTGTTGTTTAGTGTGTAATACAACTGTGCTTTGCTTAGTTGTGTTAAACTCAGTTTGTAATTGTGTGATTGTTGACATCGATTGTAAAATCCTGACAGCTGGGAAAAAACACAGCAGTAGAGATTCCTCTTTTTTTTTTAATGGTATGATACTTAAAGATGTTTATTGTTTCAAAACCAGGGCAAGCAAATAGAGTTTCTGTTAAGTCTTCTTTTAATCTTTCATTCTTTCCTGTTTCCTTACCTACGTGCTATCTTCCTTTAAATAGGTCTTGTAGTACTAGGCTGGAGCCACTTTGTAGTGTAATGTGTTTTACCGTCAGCCAAGAACGATGGCTTGCAAGTTCTGCCACAGCATTGTATCAGCTACTGGGGTCTGCATGTGAATTTGACTCTTAAGCTTACTTCCCCTGTAGTATGTTATGATCGTACGTGCTAATTAGAATAGAAGAGAGGACGCAGTCAAGGGAAAATTGGAAGTTAAATACACCAAAGCGGATTTATTTTTTTTTTTTTGTGATTGCATATACTAAGTACAGTAGATATGCCTTAGTTTTGTGTGCATCATTGTATAGAACAAACGTTGTTGGTGTGCAGCAGTGCATTGTAATTTAAATGTTGTGGGAGATAAGTTTTATTTAACCAATATAGTTATCAGCAGAAATATCTTTAAAATAACTTGTAAATGAAACCCTGTAGGGTAAGGATCTACTCTAAATTTTGGGCATGGCTTTGTGACTTTTATCAGCATCATACTTGGGTGCAATATTAGAGATTCACTTAATTTTAGTTAAACATCTAATGATTTCACTGTGGTCACAAATTACGACTTAAAGCAGTAATACTAACTGTGCTTGAAGTTCTTTAAGGCTAGAAGGGTAAAATGTTTTGGAGGTTGGATTCTCAGTGCAGAAGCTCTTATAACAAAACTTTAAAAGCCTACTCAAAATGGTAAAGTATATTTTAATGACTAAAATAGATACTACCTAAAATTATTTTCTGTATCTTTCGAACAAAAGGAGGCATTTTCTAGCCCTAATTTGCAGAGCACTGTTTTATAGTGCAGAGCACTATTTCAGCATTGACAACCTGGTATAATTAAAGCCAAGTAACTGTGAGTCATTCCACTTCCTAATCCATGTTGTTCACAGATGCCGTAGAACAGGGAAACAAAGTTCAAAATAGTTTGCTTTTTCACTTTCTTTATTTGTCTGTTTTCATTATACATTTGAACATGTACCCATGCATGCAGATATCATCTTCCCTTAGTTTTTATGTTAGGGCCTGCATAACTGTGTCCATGTACATGGGAGACTGTTGAGAGTCAGGGTTTATATCTTATACAGCAGAACGTAATTTTTGCCTTGTATTCTCCCACAGGTATATGCCTGTGATCCCTGAACAGTTAACATTAATTAGAAATTAGCAGGGAACAATTGTGCTTCCCCTGGAGAATCATTTTTAGCACAATTTTTACGATAAAAGAAAATGAGAAGCTGTCTTGTTGCCACTCGTTTGCATTATTTCCTTACGTCCTTATGATGGTAAGTGATCATTAAATACTTGTTAAACTCCTGAAGAAACTATTATGAGATTTGTTGGCACTTTTTGAAAGTTAACTACTTTGAAACTTTTTGTAGAAATATGATTATTTTCATGTATTTTTTAAGTGACTTTGTATTAACCACTCTCAGCACATGCCATGTAAACAGAATATGGATTAAACTTTACTGTTTAATTTTCCATATTTTTTGTCTGTCCTAATAAGCACGACAGTTCTAAATCTGAACACAAGCTCATTTAGAAAGAGGATTTTTCCTCCATTCAGTACATATCTAATTGAGTCCATCTGCTCTAAAAATGGTAACAAGTCATACTTACCAGCTACCCACCAGCATTCTATCAGCTTTTCTGTATATTAGATTTAGTTTTTAAATGGAAGCAGGGTAAATTTATATAAATAAAACATTTAAAAAATTGGAGCTACAGATATAAAAACAATTCTTACAAATTGAAACAGTTCCGAAACTTTGCATTCACAATAAAAATAAGAAATATGGATATATGGAAAATTATACTCATAGTGAAGGGAAGTTTACATGTGTGGCTTAATTCAGAATCCAATGGACACAGTAAACAAAAGTTACAGTGAATTATTTAATTCTACCATTAGTAACTGAATTTTTGTACATTTGCCATTCCAGATCACTCTAGATTTATGACATAGAATTTTTCCTTTCTGCAGGAAAAAAAAAAAAGCCCTTATTGCCATTTATAATAATTTTGCACTTTGGTGAACAGAATATTTAGTTCCTTGCCAATGTATTTGAGAGTGCTGTACAAAAAGAATGTCTGAGTTGGCTGATTTTCGTCTTCATAAATGTTTCAACTTAATGTAAGATCAGACATGATTGGGTTAAGATTTATGTTCCTGATTTGTTTATGTCTTCAATATTCTATGGACTTATATTAGTAAAGCATAACATGATTTTGTCCTCTTGGCTACCTGATATTACTTAGTCATACTTTCTACAGAATACAAAATTATTTGAGGTATTTTGACGGCTTTCATCATTACGAGAATAGCAGAAGCTGAAGTGTGTCTTTTAACATATGTTTTCACAAATTACATCTTTTATTTGACAATATTAAAGTGAAGTACAGTAATTATCTCTTAAGTGAGATAATATTTTCACGTTTTTGTTAATAATACAAATAAACATTTTTTCCCAAAGAAAATGTTCAGCAAATTCTTTAGAATAGAAAATTGTTTCATTGATAGAACTAAATGTGCATTGAAACTATGATTATATTTATGCAGCAATAGTGACTGGGGATTGTTTTATTCCGTTTTGTAATGCAGCATCTGTATGGGATATTCTCCAAGCCTCCTATCCCTTGCATAGAGTTTGCGGAGTCATTAATTGTTCCTTCAATTTCTCTTCAATTCCAGTTAAGTTAGAACATCCTGCTTTTACTTGTTAACTCTGGCACAAAAATTTGTTTCATATTCACTTTAAACCCTCTTCTAATTATTTTTATTAGTTTATCCTTTCATTTTTAAATTTCTAGCCTGAGGTTTGTCCTCTGACGTTCTGGGTTTTTTTTACCATGAAACAAGAATGTAATTTCTGAGCTGGTATAGATTTGACTTTTCCTATTTGCCTCAACGTGTTTTTTTTTTCATTTTCTGAAAAGTCCTTTAAAAATAAATAAACTGCCTTACTTTCTGAGAGGAAAACACATTGCATCTAAATATCCTATCTTTCTGATGATTGAGCCCTAAGCCAGAAACTCACAATGGCGTCTTCAGAGTTTTCACTTCTTAAATTCAGTGTATTTTTTTATCAAAGAAATCACAGCCCAAGTTTTCAATTACTGCAGTAGCACGTACACTGGCTCCACAGAAAGCCAAACTGGAGGGGTTTGGTGAGGCACAACCCCAAGGCACAAGAGTGTGTGTTCTCCTTATGCAGCTTTCTGCCGAGTTCCTGAGACTTGAAGAAGGCCCAAAGAAATGTTTTCACAGTGGAAAATGGTATATTCGCAAGTTAGATAGATGCTCATAGCCCAAGGCTATACTGAGATTGAATTTTTGGACAATACAAGCTTCTGTGGGTAATGCAAGATTACCTTTTCCTCCAAAACAAGTTTGTTCTGAAATTATTAGCTGTGAATCTGGTGCATAGGATTTTAAAATCTTGCACCTTTCTATCCACCTGTCCACAAATACAATGGGTTTTAGACCTTTCAGTATCTTTTGGGAGTTCACTACCATCCTTGTCTGTGAAGACAACTTATCCTTTAGCTGGAAGGAAAAAGGAGATGTGCTCTCATGGTTGATTCTTCTTTTGTTGTTTGTTTCCATAAAGGCAAGGTCACCCATGTAGCATTTCTGAAGTCCTTTTCCAAAGTGATTTCCAACTTTCAGTTATTTTAAGAAAGTCAGTATGTCTTGCTTTTCTTAAAATTCATGCTTTCCTTTACAGATGCTTATTTTTTATCCTGCCTGCATTTTGCCTTCTGTGTGTTATGGAAGAACCCTAAAGAGGAACCCCTGAACTCCCTGTATCCAGTGATGAAGAGTTCAGAGAGGCTGGCAGACTCCTCAGAGTCTCACAGTAGATGAAAGGAATATTACAAAGTCACTAATAGGGATCAGCTGCTTCTTAAAGAGCTCTTTCAGTTAGACCTCTGCACAACTATGCTCTGCATCATACTTTCATATTTTTTTATATACGAAGTGGACAATAGAAGCTTCACTTCACCGTCTTTGCTAAGTGCAGCCCTACTGAGGAGGCTGCCTAGGTGACGGCTGCATTTGCCATAGCTCTCCTTCAGCCTGGGTTTAGAGACTCCCATGTGCCTTTCTTCAGACTTTCCATATTCTTGGATTATCTACAGTGACTGCTGGTAGACCAGCTGAAGAAGAGAGATTATTTACTTACCCATAACTGTTTTTACTTTGAGGTACAATATCTACACATTTAACTCTTCAATTTAGCTGTGTTTCTCAGAGTTAAGTCTGATCTGTGGATGCTGTCTTTGAAGGGAACTGAGCCCCCCCTGTTACTATATGAACTACTGGCAGAAAGAGACAGGCCTGAAGGGTGCTCCTTTGGATACTGCTGTTGTAATGAACATCATACTTGAGAGTGCTTGCATATACCACTGTGTGATTACATGTAGATAACTCATCTTCTCAAAGTGGTATATAGGTAGATAACTGATCTTTGTGTTCATGCTAGAACATGGTTGCTTTGTTATTACAGATTCACAGAATCGTTTAGGTTGGAAAAGACCCTTAAGATGATTGGGTCCAACCATTAACCCAGCACTGCAAAGTCCACTGCCAAACCGTGTCCCTCAGCACCACACATGTGTATGTTTCTTTTAAACACCTCCAGGGATGGTGACTCCACCGCTTTCCTGGGCAGCCTGTTCCAATGCCTGACAACCCCTTCCATGAATAAATGTTTCCTAATATCCAATCTAAACCTCCCCTCGCACAACTTGAGGCCATTTCCTCTCATCCTGTTACTTGCTACTTGGGAGAAGAGACCAACACCCTCCATGCTACAACCTCCTTTCAGGTAGTTGCAGACAGTGATCAGGTCTCCCCTCAGCCTCCTTTTCTCCAGGCTAAACAGCCCCAGTTCCCTCAGTTGCTCCTCATTAGACTTGTGCTCCAGGCCCCTCACCAGCTTTGTTGCCTCCTCTGAACTCACTGCAGTACATCAGTGTCCTTTCTTGTAGTGAGAGGTCCAATCCAAATGCCAAAGAGATTTTTTTGTTGTTGTTTTGAATATTCAGTTTTCCCCTAAAGTGTGAAATATTAACATTTAAGCGTATTTTTAGGCTGAAGACTGAGGTAACTTCTAGAAAACACAAGTGTCCTAGAAATCAAGAAGTGTAAAATGAAATCAATATTTTCAAATGGTGCTCTTTACTACTCTGTCTTCTGCAATCCCTGGAATTTCAGCACTGGCACTGAAACTGGGGGAAAGGAGGTTTTGTGAATCATAAAGGCTTATAATGGATTACAGAGGATGAAACATTTTCCATAAATGGACTCAAATTTACATCAATAAATGATTTCTAAATATAGTCATGTTTTTTCTATCTACTTAAAACATGTCTGTACCTTCCACCCACATGAAATAAGTGTTTTTGGAATGCTGGTGCATAGGTGCAGCTTTGCATTAGTAGTTCAATATTTTGTACATAATAAATGAGCTTAAATTGTCTGTGATACAACTTGTTTCTTCCTCAATGATCCTCATTTGCCACTTTCTTTAAACCTCCTTTTATACCATATCTCCTGTTCTGCTCAAAGTTGAAAAGCCAGTGTCCATCTTAGGCCCACCAAGTTATACCAAGATGACTGATTTCATCTTGGAAATTTACAGTGTTTGGTTGTGAATAGTCTGCCTTTGTGCCTAGGAATTGTTCATGACTCGTGTTGGTGTTGCAGAGCCAAAAAGGAACCGTTGTGCCTGGCAAGCATTTGGCTGCCTTTCCAGGTTCTTTAACTGATGCCCAAAGGCCATTGTGGAACATTATGTGATTTGATAAAACCAGTTTCAGTTATATGGTCTGAATGCAAACACTCCTCTTTCCACTAAATTGATTTGATTCCATTTTTGTATTCTGCTCCCTCTGTATGATAGTTCATTACATTTAAGTAGACTTTAACAAGGAGAGTTCATGGTAACTATTAAATTCAAATTTGTCTTCAGTTTGCAACATCATTCCATTCTTTTGAAACATTTTTCAGGTCTTTCAGTATTGATTTAGTTTAATTCTGCAGCTTAAGCCTGATCTAGCAGTAACCAGGGAGAAGTGTGTCACAATCTGTTTTGGGGAAGATTTTCCCTCCCTCCAAATTATACTATGATTCTCTGATTAGACTATTGGGAGCCTCAAAAATGCCGTTTGTTCCATCTCTGTCGGTCTCACTGTCAAGGTACTCTCTCTTTGTTTCTGTAATTGTCTCTTTAGTAATAAAATTTGTTTTTCTTTTCCTTTATCAGAACTATTACGTTTAATATTCTTATCTGGGGACATCACTGTTGTCCTTTTATAATGATGTCTTTAGAGATTTTTCTATTCTGTTTCATCTCTTCTATAAAATTTCATGAATATTGTTTTTTCTACTTTTACCAACTCTTTGGGAATTTCCTGAAGTTTATAATGTTCCTCATTACAAGACTGGTGTCAGTTCTCGAGCAGTTGCCCTGCTTTGTGCTGATTTTCATTTCCTTTTCAATAGTAGTCATCCTGCCTCATCTTCTGCTTGTGGGAGCCTCAGAGACTCCAGGTTCTGTGATTTCATGTGCCAGGTCTTTCAGTCTTGCCATTTCAAGGTACAAGAAAATATGTTTCCCTTAATCTTCAGATACTACTCTTGTGCTTTGAATCAAGTTGGTAGACTCAATTGGTAGTGAACCTGTCTCTTGTCTATTTGCATACATTCATGTATGAGAAAATACATTATTCTTCTCAGCTGCATCTGAATAATCTTCCACTGCTATTAAATTTACCCGAAACCTTATTCTCTAAATAGAGTTTTCATGCATCACCTATTCCAATTGTAATGGTATAGTGATGCCAAAGAGCTTTGTTCCCATAACTGGAATGCTGTCGTGTCTTTTAATTCTTCATAAAACATGTTTTTAATTTTGTTTTTGCTGTTTCTTCAATGATAACAATATTTTGTTGATTTTGTGCTCATTCTCTTTTAACCTTCAGTTGTATATTTGTTCTCCAATAGGTCAAAGCATGAAACTGCTCACAGTGTCAAGTTTCCTTAATAATTATTTCTCCACATTATGAGTTTAAGATATTCATTTTCTGCCTATTTTACTTGAAAATTTAATAAAACCTTTGCACTGCATCTTCTCGACTGTGTAATGGAGGACATCTGACACATACAAACCCAAAATATTACAGGCGCCCACCTTCCAATCTTCTGTTTGAATAGCTGGGGTGGTTTGATTTAGCTTTTCAAACTTCTAAATTGTATTTAGAGTTCATGAATAACTTTGGGGTTTTGTGGGATAAAATAAACTGATATCTCTCCTTATATTGGTGTGCACTATTCCTCTTAAGTTTGTCTGAAATGTTCTGGATTGTCCTGTTTAGGGAGTCTACTTTTAGACAGCAAAGCTAATGCTTAAAGTACTTTGAGAACTTTGAGAGTTGTGGCAGTGTACTACTTGTCGAAATCACAGTCCTTTAAAAAAAAGGCACCTGAACTAAACATATATGTTTAACAATCCTTCACTGTATTTAAAGGTTTTGAACATGACAAAATATATTGTTGTCCTGATAACGACATTGTAAACCATGCTGACTATAATTTTTAAGGCATCTGCAACTTAGTATCATATTGAAAGAGTTCACTGAACTGAACAGAGAGAAATGAGTAAGAGCATCCCTGAGGCAACAGCATCTATTGAATTTGTATTAACTTTGTCATTGACAAACTAATTGTCCACATTTAAAATATCATCTTGTTCTGATATTGCCTATGATGTCCTGTATGTGTACTTCTGTGTGAATGTTTGCATCTGAACATTCTTCATCAAAACTTTTCAAGGAATACTTAATATTGATTACTTGCAAAGATCCCAAAGTACCAAAATTATTTTCCCTTTTACAAAGAAATGTTCTTAAATTACTGACAATTCTAGACAAGGGAAACAGTTTCTAAATTGTTAAGAACAAAAAGTGTGTGAGAACCTGTTTAATTGAGGCCGTCTTTCTGAAAGGTGAACTAGGAGATTTTAAACTTGTTATCCTGGTGATGTGGCTTTTTCTGCCCAGTGTCCTCAACTGTATAGCAGAGTAAGCCCATTCCTCCATTTGGAAATGAAGCTACAATATTTTGCTCTGAGTTATGTATTATTAACTGATATATAAAATAATATTTCATTGTTATGGGCTGATCCTGTGCATTTAAGTGAGTCTTTTATATTCTGAACTCACCTGCTGTTTTGGCGTACCTGAGGAGAAAACAGATACTTCTCACAGTCATTCTGCTGCCTTCCAGTCAGCTGAATGAACTATGCTTGCATATAAATATTGATATTGTTTCTGCTGTGATTTCTTTAAATTCAGGTTGCTATCAGAACATATCATGAATTAGATGAGACAGTGATCTACAGACAGTAGTACAGACTGTGTGCTATCACTCCAGTAATGCCCATTAACAGCCATGCCCAGGTCTTTCTGTATATCATTCCAATTATGTTTTTACACAAATGAATAATTCTTTATACACACACATTGGAAAATTTCCTTCATAATTTCTTTAAACTAATTCTTGCAAGGTAAATTCTGTGTTTCCCAGTGATGCAACTTGTGTTGGATTGCATTGTGTTCATTTGGAGCATAATTTACATTATCTTGTTCTGCTTTCATTAGTAAAGCACACCAGGTTTCTTTGAAGTTAAGCTCATGGGTTTTGACTTAGCGTTGCTTGTGAGTCTGAATGCTACCTCTGAAAATCTAATTCTGAAGCTGTACAGGGTTGTTTTTCAAGCACATCACAGTGCTTGTGTCACACTTCATTCTGAAGTTTTAAGACCATATTGTCACCTTTGGCAGTATAGCATGGAGTAAAACTGCAAAAATTTGAAGTTACATGATAGGAGCTTTGAATCTTTAAGGGGTGGGGAGGGTCTATATGTGAAATTTTGAGCAAAATGCTAAACTTACTCGTAGAATGGAGAATTTTTATTATTATTGTTATTCAAATTTGCTTTTTATGCTGCTCACAGAAGCAGTAGTTCCCTATGCAACTTTTTTTCTGTATGGTCATGTACAAATACTGTTCCTTAAAGAAAAAAAAAGTGTTAGAGCAGTGATAGGAAAAGTTTTTGTCCTACTAGATCTTCCTTTTATGAAGACATAAATCTGAAGCCTATCTAGAAACATTGTCCATGTTCTGTGCAGCTGTTTGTCCTGAAGGCTATCTGGGCCACAGGTGTTCAGTCTGCAGCGATGAACATCTCTCAATAGGAATGCAGAATTGTAGCTATCGTAACATCACCCTCCAAAATGCTCCTCTCTTTTGATATTTTCCTGTTTTAATATTAACTTAGAAGTCCATCCTCTTATATATCGAATTACCTTTGTACACTGTCTTTGCTGCTATATTCAGATATTCAAAGCCTGTTGTTTTCAGAGGTAGTAATGTCCTACACTTGTTTGGGGAAAGCATCTCTGCAAATTAGATGGTTGAATTTCATGAGGGATACTACCTCTAAAAAAATTCACATTAAGGAATGTATAGCAATGTACTGCAAAACCTGTCTGATGTAAAACTGCAGCTCTTTTTAGTTACCATACAGTACAAGAAAATGGCTTACAGCTGCTAAAACCTTCCCCCACCTGACTTGCCTGCCATTTGCTCTCTCCCGAATCTGTGCTTCAGATTTTTAATTATAACAACATCTTTTGTAAGTACTGTGTTGATGAGGATGTGGCATGTAAGCTGCTGTGTTTTGGATGTTCAGTTAGTGTGGTATAAGTTGTTCAGTTAGTGTGGTATAAGTTGTATCTTGTTAGGTACTTTGAAAATGGAGTGGAGGTTATGTCAAGCTTAGTGAACATTGTGCACGTGTTGTTAACTGCTGTTTCCATCACAACCTTGATCCTTCCCATCTAGATGTTTGTGACTGGAACACTTTTCATATCACGATTTCTCAAAAAGGCGTAGGACAAAAAAAAAAAATCCAGCCAAGTTTTTTGTATGGCATATGATGTGAGAGAATTATGTCTCTTTTAAATCTGTTAGCTGTTTTGGGGTAACTCATTTGAGCTGAGCACGTTTTCCTCAAAATCTGCTTTGCTTTGATGCCTGCCTCCTCTCTCTTGGCTGCAGAAGTTCTTAGTGTAAGTGATTTTGAACCAAAACCTTGGAATAAAACATCTGGCCCAATGGCAATTTTGTAGTTCTTAATTTTCTTCTTTGATCCATTCTTGATTCTACTTCACATATAAGTCTTAAATTCTCTGGCAAAGTCTTGCAGCATGTCATACTAGTACTCCTTTGACAGCTTCTTTAGTTCCCCACCGCCCCGCATTGCTGACTGTGGCCTGTCTTTGAGACATGCTTGGCCTTCCTTTTTGTTGCCAATTCTAGCTTATTTATTTTCTAAACTTCACCTATGCAGTGTGTTTCTGCAAAAAGTTATTCACTTCCATCAGATTCATGCCTTAAGGGGAAAGAATTTAATAAGGAGAGGGCTATTGCTCCCCAACTGTTTAATATCCAGGTGAAGTCAGCTGCACAGTCCTTGACTTTTTGAGAAGATCTCTCTGCTGAGCTTTATTTCTGAGATAACATTTTCATCAATCAGTCTCTTTTAATGACAGTTACGTTTTTCTGAATTTCTATTAAATAATAACTTGGAAAGAAGCAGAGGCTGAAGGTAGGTAGCTGGTAATGCCAGGCTTCTCCTATGAAGCAGGTAAAGTGGGATTCAGCATGATGTTTGTATCTATATAGAGAAGGGAATTTGCCTCCATCTTTCATTTGGCAGTTTCTGTTCTCCCATAGCATGGGAAAGCAGTAGTGTGAGTCCTCTTTTCCTGAATTTTCACTCTGATTGTATCGGCAAGAAATTTTTACCAGTTTGTTGTCCCTGTTGCAGACTCTGTTCTCAAAGTAAATTTCAGAAGAAGGCTGTCGTAAAAGTAGTGAATTTTAATTATTTGGGGGTGTAACATTTATCTAGGTGTGCAATGTTTACTAATGGTGTACTTGCATTTTCCTAGAAATAAACAACTGTCATTGGCATTTCTCTCTTGTCCCTTACCTTTTGCAAGGTCCATTGCTTTTTTGCTACCTGCTTACTAGAAAACTTGGTGCTGGTGAGGTCCCACCTTGAATACTGTGTTCAGTTTTGGGCCCCTCATCATAAGAAGGACATTGAAGTACTAGAGAGAGTTCAGAGAAGGGCAACGAAGCTGGTGAGGGGTCTGGAGCACAAGTCTTGTGAGGAGCGGCTGAGGGAGCTGGGGCTGTTTAGCCTGGAGAAAAGGAGGCTGAGGGGAGACCTGATCGCTGCCTACAACTACCTGAAAGGAGGTTGCAGCATGGAGGGTGTTGGTCTCTTCTCCCAAGTAACAAGCGATAGAATGAGAAGAAATGGCCTCAAGTTGTGCCAGGGGAGGTTCAGATTGGATATTAGGAAAAAAGTCTTCACAGAAAGGGTTGTCAGGCATTGGAACAGGCTGCCCAGGGAAGTGGTGGAGTCACCATCCCTGGAGGTGTTTAAAAGGCCTTTAGACAAGGACATGATTTAGTGCCAGAGTTAGGTTATGGTTGGACTTGATGATCCTGAGTGTCTCTTCCAACCAAAATGATTCTATGATTCCATGATTCTATGATTCTATGAACCCAAACCTAATAGAAAAATTAAAAAAGCAGACCACTTATCGAAATTCTGGAAATACTTTCAGAGATTTTTGTCTCATCGTGCCTGTATTGTTAAATGCTGTCAACACCCCTCTCAAAAAGGATATGGTACAATGAGAAATGTTAATGTGAAGACTAACAGAGATTATCAGAAGTATGACAGATTTGTCACACAAAAGAAAGTAAGGATTCTTCAGTCTGGAAAAGTGCTAATTGAGAGGAACTAGAACAGCGGTCCGTAAGATAGTGAAGAGTATTGGGAAGGTGAGCAGAGTTGTTACTGGTCTCTCCCAGTGTAGCAATTAGAGGACATCAAATGGAATTTGCAGTCTCAGGAGTGACAGGCTCTGGAAAGAGAGAGAAATTTTTTTCTCTTTCAATTAATTACAATATGGAGAGGTTTAGAATCAAGGGGAGACTGGAGAAGTTAATGGAGAAGTCTGTCAGAGGCTACTGGTTCACAAAAGCACCTCTGACAAAGTCCAGTTGTTGGAAGGAGAAAGGGACTCTGATAGACTCCACATTTTAAATGCTTCCCTTGGCTTCTGCTGCTGCCCATTGCGAGCAGTAGGCTACTGGCTTAGGTGGACCTTTGGGCTGGTCTATTTAACACTCAAAGTCCCTGAAACATTACAGAACTGTAGGCTATAGAGGGACAAAAGCACAAGTTCAGATATTTTTTTTTTTAATTAGCATTTGTTAATGGAGCTCTGCTTGCAATTTTTTCATTTGGTTTCATCATGCCAAAAAGGCATGTTAATCAATTTGTTTAATCTGCCTGATTTCTGTGTCAGAGTGAAGAGCTAAATGACTGTCGCTGAAACAGACATGGATCAGTCCTCAGAGCCTGGGACATTTAGTATTGGTGAAAAGCATTGTGTCAGACTGAGAAAAAGTGTATAATATTCTAAGTTACTCATGGCTAGATCCTGGTTATTTCTGACCATTCCTGACAGCTCTAATGTTAAACAGTGAAGGGTCATAGAAAATTAGTGTAATTTCAATGGCTGCTTTAGTGCAGCAAACATTAAGTCAGTTCCCAAGAACAGTTCCCTGGTGCAAACCTTAATAAATTCAAACTTTATTTTTAGTGATGACCTTTAGTAATGTGAGCCTTGATCCATTGAGATGCTGTTCACTTTTGATGCATCTCCAAATCCCTTTTTTATGCATTTTAAATCAACACACGCTTATTCTGAATTTATGCGTGTGGATAGACAGAGAGATGTAATTTAAACACATCTGTTCAAATATGCATTTCAGATCAACTTGGTGCCGGTTCTCATAATACGGCTGAGTTTTTGACGGGTATTATATCCCTAAAGTACACAGCAGATGGTATTTATTAGAGATTGAATGGAAATGAAGTTTAAGGATGTTGAGCTTTTTGTCTTAACTCGTTCGTTTTTTAATCATAAAACAATAATGATCTGAAGTTATAAATCTGTAATGAAGTTCTGTAAAATGTTTCATATTTATGGCAACAGTAGAACGCCTTATATTTGAAGAAAGTTACTGCAAGCCTTAACTGTTTGGGTTTTAAAAAAATAAATGATAATGGGAAGGATTACAGTGTTTCTTATAAAACACTTGGGGTGCCTCTAGTAGGAACTCTAGCAACCTTCTATATAATTGTTTAAAGAGAGGAAAATTGTGTGTACTCTTTCATCCTCAGGTAGTGAGCCATGCTAATTATAAAACATACTTTTAATCTAGGTCACTATTCCCTGACAACAAGGACAGATCCAGTCCTTCCTCACAGGGTGCCCTTCATACCTGTACCTTCTCCAGTTGAGTTCTAGCTGCCTCCAGGTATCATTCAGCCCAGTTTCTCTAAGAGCTCTTTTGGGGGCAGGAGGTGGGCTTGCAAAAGAATAGTCAAAAAAAATACCCATTCTCACTCTCCGTTAAACTCCAAGAGCTGTTAGATTGTGCATCATGATCACAGCTACTATTCTACACCCTTTGTAGGGTGACTTGCATCAAAAACACTAATGACTCCAGAGTTCAAAACCAACCTCTTAAGGTGCATTTGCAAATCAGTTGGAAGCTGCTGCAGATCACAGAGCTCAGGTGTAATGAGTTCCCTGTGGGAATCACCACCGAAGCCGCCTTCAGTGCTCTGCAAGGTGTGTAATGCAAAAAGCAGAGTGCATGCAGTGACTCTGGAGCTGTCAGGCTGGGCTTAATATGCAGTTTCTGCTACCCTTGAAATCTGAAGTGTTTCACTGTGGACCACCTCCAAATTAAATGGTAGGATTTATGGTCTTGCCAATTATTCTCTCATGTGTGTATGTGCACACACCCTTCTTCAGGGAAATCTGCATGGATACTCTGAAGAAATACTCTTGGGGTTTTTCTGTGGTCATGTCTGGGTTTTCTTCGTCTGTTTTGTTATGTAAAAAAACCCCATATAAACATTATGGCATTACAGTTTCTTTGTCTGGTTTGTTGTGTCTTAGGCATCACTTTCAGAGAACTAGGATCCAAGCTGTGAAAACAATTTTTAAAAAAAGGTCTTAAAATTATGCATTTTACACACATAAACAAAATATTACTTACTTAAACATCTGCTAGTATTCAGTGTTCCAATAGTCAAGTGAAAGTAAACAAGTAAGTTGACTTATAAATGAAGCCATTTTAGACTTTTACAAACAATGACAACATAAAGTTATCTTCACTTTGATGCAGGCAAACTGTGAGATGAAGGAGAACTGATTTGTGAAACAACCTGGAGTTGTGTTAGATATTAATAGAGAACATTTTGAAATATTTGAAATAATATAATTGCTTTGCAGTGGGAACACGTACATAAGTAAGTGATGCTAGCGGGTGTCCTGCCAGAGTGAAGTGTCATGCAATTGTATTTAATAGAAATATATACACTGCAAACAGGTCTAAATTTGGTAAAACTAATCAAAACAGAAGGTCTGAATAACTAGTATGCAACACAGTTTAGAAATAATAAATTTTAAGCATGATAGTTTGTTAAATAAACTTTTTTCTTGCACTGAATATAAGCAGATTGGTTTTTTGGAGAGTGAGGCCACTGCTTTCTCCTATTTCTCTCAGTATGTGATTGTATCTGACACTATTGGATTTAGTATACATTTAGGTGTTTGGGTTTTTTTCCAATAGTTTATTACACATTTAATAGAAATTCAAATAAAATGCAGTGAATTCATCTTTTCAATTGGCTCAGTCTGATAGACAGCTTAATAGAAGGAAACATAAGGTCCCTCAGACTTAAAGCTTGATAGTAGTACTAACTGTAGAAGAGTGGATATGGATACTACTTTTACATTATTTATATTTATTTTATTGAAGTTTGACTCCTTGGCCATGTTCACTCTAATATCTGGTCATCTCTTTTAGATCATATTGCAGTCTGTGAAATGTGTGTCCTGTCTTGCCATTAATACTTTTATTGCTAAATTTTATAGTACTATTTTAAAAATCTTTCTTGAGAGGCTGTGATTGGATCTTCCTTACCCTACATTTGCAAGATCTCCCACTATTTGCCCTGATCATTTCAATGGTGTCATTGTGTCTAGAGCAACTAACACTGGGAAAGGAAATGGCAGTGTTAGATAGAATTTCATTTAAGAACTTGCAAGATCTGTGGCGATCTTGATAGTACTGCTCGTTTTCTTACGACATTTTCTTAATATGAATGTTCATGACATATATATATATAGCTGCATTTGGATAAGCAGCCTTACCAAATGATAGTTTATATCCAGCCATAAAGCTCGGTCTGTTATCATTTAAAAGGCTTCACACAGAAATGTTAATGAAATGTCTATTGTCATGGAACTGAGATACTTTCCAGTTTCACTCCATCTGTAAATCAGTTGAGCAATTGATATGAGAGTTTAAAAGAGCTCTTTTTTTTCTGCCACAGAGGTTTTGAACTTGTACATCCTGGACTGCTTTTAAACACATATGGAAAAGATTACTAAGGAAAACATTGTCAGTAGATATCCATTTATTAGAAGTCTGTTCATCCATTGCATAATTTAGGGCAAATCATAAACTAGAAAAGATGGAAACCCCCCCTGCTTCAGAAATTATGTTCAGGTTTACTCCCCCAAGTCCAGACACTAAATTAGGAGTCTGTTGTGCTGTGGCCCATTCATAGCCCATGTAGAGACAGAGGATTTTAGATCAGAAGTTGGCTGATTCCCCCTCTAAAAGTGTGGACATCTTCCCGTGGCTTAATTCTCAGGCTCCTCTCCACGTAGCCGGGAGAGGGGCAGGGTGAAGTTTCATGTTGTTACCAGCCTTTGAAAGAGGCAGCGCTTCCAGCTGGGCACTCTGTTTCTCTTGTGCTCGCTCCAGCTCATGTGACTCCTTGGTGACCAATTCAAGTGCAAGTCAGAAATCCCACAAGACCAGGCCTTGTAGGGAAGAAAGAAAGGCAGGGTGAAAGGCTTATGAAGGACTGTGTGTGGTCATGGGGACCTAACCTCATCTCCTTCAGCTCCAACACAAAATGGCACATTGAGCTGCCTGTTTGGTTCTGTAAGTATGCTTGAAACACCAGCTCTCAGGTACCTTCAAATGATTTCATCCATTAACTTCCTTTCATTTGCACTTTCCCTAAATGGGAGTATACTGCAGAAAGGTTCTAAAATATAACATGAGGCTGAAATAACATTTCAAAGAAAACTGTTTTCATTTTCATGAGAATTCTGCCTTTTTTGGTAAAATTTTTCATTGCGAATTTCTAATTTATGAATCAAGAGATTGCTAGATCATTGCATTTTTTTGTTTTGACCTTACTCTAGATTTCCCAGGGAGTTCTTGTACCCTTCTGTAAGAACATACAGTGTTTTAAATTTATTCACATAGCCATTTATTCTAATCCAGTATTTTGTTATACTGGAAGGGGTGGAGGTGAGTGATCCTGTTTAAGAGCGAGTTGATGGCTTTAAGTCATTGCTTGATTTAAGTGTTAATTGCTGAAAGGAAAGTGGGAAGAATATGTGATCATGCAAAAGAATTTCAGATGGTCAAATAAGTGAAAGTGCTGATGAGTTTTAGCTTCTTTACATAATTTCTTCCCTGAGCATTGCATTTCATTTGTAATGGTTATTGCTAAAGGAAATGTTTTCTTTAACTAATGCCACATGAAATGATCTGTGTAACACCTGAATCCTCGCAAGTTTCACGCTTTTGCTGCTGGTTTTCGTAGACATCTTGCTCTGTGAAAACAGGTGGGTTTTTACTGTTTTATTTTTAGCAGCCTGACACGTTTATCTCAAATTACTAGGGATTTTGCCTTTCACTCCCAACTTACATTCCATCAAGAGTTCTCCAGCTTCCCTCTGTTGGTGGATTGGTCTGTGGTAGCTGTCACTGTAATAGCCACTGTACTTTATTGTTACTGCCAGTCCAGTTTCTCTTTTCTCTAATACTGGTGTGAACTGTGGGGTTGTCCTGTGCAGGGACAGGAGTTGTACTCGATGATCCTCGTGGGTCCCTTCCAACTCAGGACATTCTGTAATTCTGTGATTGGTAACCAAGTCCCCTGGGCAGAAAGACACAGGAGACGTGTCACTGTGAGAATCTGCCTACCCTGCATGCTGGTTAATAATATGCAACAAAGATACCTAAGCAAACACCTCGGACTGATTTTGTCTTCTGAACTTGTTTAGAGCTGACTCAGATGACTGTGAGCTCTGAGGAGGCAATTCTCAGGGCCGCAGTTACCCACAGCACATTCTGTACTTACCCACCACTTTACTTCCAGGCATCAGCCACTCCTTTGGGAGATAGAAAAACTTTTTGTTTTCTCTGACCCAGGAGGCTGACTTGGTTCCTCTTCAGGCAGAGGGTGAGATGTTGCATCTCTTCTGTGTCTTTTGAAACACATTTGTTCCTCCTTTCTGTGAGATTTTGGGTATCTGTCCCGTTAGCACTTGTTAATGATCATTTCCAGGTGTGCTGGTCCTTACAGCATCACACCAAAATGGACACTTCTCTACCGTAAGAAGAAGCAGTTGCTTGGTTTTGGATGGTCAGAACTGCCCAGCATGATGGTGATTGTATTGCTGGGCTGGTTCAGGATGACAAATCATAAATCTGCTTGAGCAGGTGGAAGGGATTTATCTATGTAAAGGGACACAAAGGAAAGAATGTTGAGGAACCCTAAGTATTAGGGTTGTATGGTCTCATACATGGCATTAATTATTCCTCAAATTCATATTTTTCTGAAAGTCCCCAATTTTATTGTAAAATGTCCCAACTGAGAGTCAACTTAGGACTCTGTTTTTTCTTGTTGTTTGGTGTTTTTTTTAAGTGAATGGAGACAATAGTATGCCTTCAGAGAAAACATCCTGCAAGATTTATGTTTGCCCAGAAAAATGATTGCACACAGTCTTTCTAGGCGTTTGTCAGGATTATGAGGGTTTAAAATGGCTGGCAAAGTTTAAGTCATTTTATTCTCAGAAGTATTGAAACAGACTGAACACCTCCATCAGCTGAGGTATAAGGAACATCCAGATTTCTGTATGTTTGAAGCAACTTCCTGCTTTTTTAAAATAATTTTCTCTTCCATAAGGACCACTGTATGTTCTTGGTTCACTAAACAATGTGTTGTCGAGCTGGAGCTTCCCTGCTGACCCTAGAAAATATTTGCTGCAATTTGATTTTTAGGCTTACTGCAAATGCATTTATGTAATAAATGTTACAAAATGCTTACTGGGGATGTTCAGCAGTTTTTTCTTTGTTTACTTCAGAATAGAAAAACTGCATCTAATTTCAAAAAATAATTTTATATTTGCCGATGCACAAAAAATTGTTCTTGTATAATTTTGCATCATATTTCATAGCTGGGACAATTTTTTAAACATAATCTGCCTGTACACAGTAATAAGGAATTTTGTACTTCTTGCCTTCACACTGTCAGAATAAAGTTCGCTTTAATTTTCAAGTGTATAGGTGTTCTATATTTTTCTGCAATTATATTTTTTTTCTCTCTTTTTTCATTAATAAATTATGTTTCACATATGGAACCAATTGTACTTATTGTTGTTCATCAGTGCTATGAGAAAGGCTAAGAGCTTGATTTTTGTGAGTAACTGGATCTTATTCTGAGTGGAAATCTCATGCTTTTCTCCCTTTTAAAACTATTTTTAAAACAACATAACCTATAGTGGTATAAAAATGCACTATTCTATGTCATATTTTAGACAGTCATACTGGATTGAACTGTAATTAATTGTTGTTGCTGAATACACTGTGGTCCTTATTCTCTTTTCATACTCTAGTTTTTCTTTGTTTGTAATAATTCCATCCAGGAAGAAATCTAATTACTAAGATAATTAACACCTTATCACCAAATGGAGTTCAGACATTTGTAGAGTTTATGAATTTTTAAAATATGTAATTTCCTTTTAACTGAATGACAACTGGTGTTATGGAGAAAAAGAGCATATCTTATTGTATCTAGCTTGATTGGACCTTATAATTCGTGTTGCTATAGAAACAACAAAACCCTTATGAAGGATAGTATTACTACTACCATTGGTAATAAATGCTTTGACTGTTGCCAATGGTGTCATTAAAATGGTTAAAATAACTTCGTTATAATGGTTTTGTCAAAGGTAATGAATGTTCTGCTCATGTTCTGAGAAATAGCAGCTGATGTTATGTGATATTCATTTATAAAGTAGTGTACTTTTTCTTCCATGAGCTTTCCATTACTGCAGAAGATATTTGCGATGTGAACAAAATCATGTTGCAGAATACAGTGATCCTCTGTTCACTCAGTCCTTAAAGCTAACAAATTTTATTGTTACTTGATATCAAGCAGAACTTCATGCCTTGCAGTTTGTCAGTCTTAAGAAAGCAATGGTAATTGAGGCTGTTTAGCCAACAGCTCTGGGGATTTTTGCTGTTTTGTGCAGTGTTCAGCTTGTGTTTCCCAGTTAAGATTATTGGACCAAGTCCTTGAAAATGTTCCGTTTAATACTAGTTCTGATTTGGCATTCAAATGCCATGTTTTAACTTCATCTTAAATGATGGAGTCTGAATTAACGAGCTCAAAAAGGAATTGAAAGAATTTGTTTTCTTTTGTCGGGATTTTTCGTAAGGAAAAAGTGAAAGAAGGTTCTAATAATATAATGTCTAATAAATTCTTGTGCAGCTAACTATACATACAGACATGTAAAAAGGAGGCTAAGACATTTGCTTTAATACAGGCTTATTTCTGATACAAAGATAAAAAATAGATTTCTTAAGTTTAAAAAAAAATAATCACAAAGAATATTTACTACCATACACTGTTTGTATGAAGGCTGTGGTGTGTATAAACTATGGATGCTCTAATATTGCACCTAATCAAATTACTAAGAACAGTATTCTCTGCTTCCCCTTTCTTGGGTCTTTTGCCAACAGATTCTCCTGTTCCAGTAGAACTCATTGTTGCAAGAGGTTTTTCTTTCAGCTATTCAAACTCAAGTTTCTTCACCCACTGTGACCACGGCATTATTTTTTCTGCAGTGATGTACTCTCTAGTAAGAAATTACAGTTCTCTTTGGCCATTCAAATGCTTTATAAATGTCATTCGGATTCCTTGTGTTTGTATTTACAGTTTTGCTGTCTCTTGTCTTGATGGAGGAAAGCCACTTCTTTAGGTTGGAGACCCCTTCTCAAACTCAGGTGTGAGCTTTTCTTGTGGCAGTGGTCTTTATGCCATTCAACCCTGAAAAAATCTGTCCCAGCAGTTCCCTTGCCTGTAGCCTACTTAAGAACTGCAGAATTATTGAGGTTGGAAGGGACCTCTTGGAGTCATCTCATCTATTCCCCCATTTGAAACAGGGCCAGCTTTAAGTCAGGTACCACCAGTATAGAGTTCTTAGTTTTCTTCATAAATCATATTTTCTCCAGTTTAGCATTGTTACTGATAGTATAGAATCAACTCTGTGTTGTGGAAACAGTCTCATCTGTGTCAGTAGGGAGCACTGAGCACTTGTGAGCACTAGACATTTCTGCCTCTGCCGAAGAGGTTAAATCGGTATTTGCACTTTATGCCAGCAGGCTGGATACAAACCAGTTCTGTGGTTTCACAGTTTCTCATAGGGCACTTGGTCATCCAGCTGGTTATTGTCAGATTTGGAAGACTGAGTTAACATCTCCTGAGTCCCACAGAGTGCTCTGTAAATACTATGCAGTAATCTCTTGGTTGTAGGACTCGTTTTTCTCGTCAGCGTCACAGAATCACAGGAGGGCTGAGTTTGGCTGGGACCTCTGGAGATCATCTTGTCCAACCCCTCTGCTCAAGCAGGGCCATCTAGAGCAGGCTGCCCAAGACCATATCCAGACAACTTTTCAATATCTCCAAGGAGGGAGACTCCACCACCTCCCTGGGCAACATGTGCCAGTGCTCAGTCACCCTCAGTAAAAAAGTGTTTCCTGATGAGGAGCACACCACCTGAGCCCCCATGCCTTTCACTGCTGCCCCCCAGAGCTCTGTAGTCACTTCTGATACTGTCCAGGTTTCCACTCACAGTTACCATTTGTGCCTGCATGAAATAACATCAGGGAGTAGTAGTCAGAGGGCCAAGTGAGCCCCACAACATCCCAGATCCTGGTCCCTGGCAGACAACAGGCCTCTCAAGATGGTTGTTTGGGTTGACCTGTGTCCCCCACAGCAGGGAGTCACCCATTACCATGACTTGCTGCTTCTTCCTCTTCCTAGCCTTGTGTGGTTTAGGGGTTAGGTAGAACAGATACTTTGCTTGTCGGCACATCTTCTCTTTGACTTTGAGGACATGGAACCTGTTTTGCAGTTGTAAGCTCTTAGGTGGGGCAAGATCCTTCCTCTTGGTGTTAGAAGTCATCTGCCTCCATCCTTTCCATCTCCAGATGTTTGGCTTCCCTTGGTAGTGGGGGTGGACAGTACCTGTTTCTCTACCATAGATGAGGGCTGAGGGTCTTCAGGCTCTTGAGTTGCAGAGAAGATTCTGTCTATGTCCCTCCTCTCTTCTGTGATGGCTGTTGACATCCTCCCATAACTCCTCCACTTGGAGGGACAGCTCCTGTGCGACAGAAGGCCATCTCCCCTGGCCTCAGAGGGAGCCCGCAGGGACTCCCTGCAGCCTTGCACTTGGAGGGCTGCAGCCACGGTCCGAAGCTCCGTCTGGGTGCAAGCCTCGACCCTAGCAGGGACAGCCACTCCAACATCTGCTGGGGAAAATGCTCAGTGACGTGTGACGACCATGTCTAAGACTGTTACTGTGACACAACTTCAGCTGAGGCCCCCTGATGTCACCTCCTGCTGTGCATCCTTCGGCACAACCTGTGGCCTCTGTTTGCTGCCCTCTCCTGAGCTGCTGTGTGTGGGGTTCTGCATTTTCAGTCTGAGGGGAACAGTAAGGAAACATTGACCTTGCTGCATAACAACAGAGCTCAGTGCTCATGCATTTGTAACCTTAAGTATTTTGTTTTCATTTTAAAGCAAGGCATATGCTGATGTTATGGAATACTGAGTTGTTATAGAAATTAACTTGTGACTAAGAGATGTTGTATTGGCTCTAAAGCCAATTTTGTTCAAAATGGCTAGGTTATATGGCATGTCAGTCCCCTCTTTTGAATATCCTGTTCTACCTCGATACCAGCATCTTATAAAACATAGAGTAGTTTACAAATTCTAATGACTAAGTCTTAGAAGTTTTGTGGATTAAGCAATCAGAATTCAATAAATTGCCAAGCTCTGCTGATCACCTCTAATTTGAATCAAAGAGGAGTTGGTCCAGATGTTTTACTCTTCTGTCACAATCGTAATCGAATAGTTTCTGCAATATCATTCTTCTGTTTCGTTTGCTCTCGGCTGAGTACCAAATGCATTTTTCATTACCAAGCAATGGTATTAAATTCTCATTATTTTTTTTTCCAAACACCATTTTAGATCTCAATTTCTGTAGGTAAAGTTGAAGAGTTATAAGTCCACACACACCAGCTTTTAAGGGAGCAAGACTCTTCCATTTCCATAGTTCAGTGTTCCTTTCTGCTTTCTTTACAGAGTGCCTGGTATAACAATTGCTACAGACATCATCTGTGGTTTTCCAGGAGAGACAGATGAAGATTTTCAAGAAACAATGAAACTTGTGGAACAGTACAGGTTTCCAAGCTTGTTTATTAATCAATTTTACCCACGCCCAGGAACCCCAGCTGCAAAACTACATCAAGTTCCAGCTGCAGTGGTAAGATCCATTTTTTTGTGCCACTGTACATGGTGCACTCAGATGTCTTTAAATATATAAAGCATGTAATGAAAATGTAGATTTTCTGCAGAGCTATGCTACAATTCAGTTAAAGTGTTTTTTTCAGTCCCATAAGTGAAATGATTGTTAAATTGCCTTTAGAGGTTACCTAGATGACTGAATGCATTTTCATATATAAATTACTGTTCAGATTTCAGGAAGGGTAAAATAATTGTTACACTGAAGTCATGTCTTCTTTCTAGCAAGTTGGGGCTGAATAAGTACCAAAAGTGTTAGCTGATTGATTATGCATATTATTTTTTTTTCCATTTTAAAACTTTTGTGACTCCAGCAATCTCAAGCTTATTGTGAATTATTATGTGAAGTATTAATAATAGAGCAAAGATAATCTCTGATTTGTCAAAAATTAAATTTGCAGGCAACTTCTTCTTGAGACTCTCCTTATACACTGCTTATAAACTTGGCTTTCTTCAACCTACATGTTAAAGGCCAATGATAAAATTGGCATTTAATCTTTCACTTTTCAGGTTTTCTTTCTTTCTTTCTAAATGAGAAGTGTAACCCTTCCTGACTACCAGCATTGTTACCTCAGATTCCCATAATGGTAACAGTCTGATACACAGTTTGATATAGATGGTAGATGGCTGTTGACTGTATTTTGCTTGATATAAATAGCTATTTATGAGCAATAACAACAGCAAACACATCTGAAGGCGTGTTTTGATTTATTTTTTAAAAAATTGAATTTGTAATTTTTGTAATCTGAATCTCACAACAAGAAACTATACAAGACTGGTGCCTGTGCAGTAATTCATTACTATCTCATTATTGTGAGCATAAATAACACTTATATTTCCTTTCAGTATAAGAATGTAGGCCTACAATGTAAATCAGTTTAAATAAAAAAGCCGTTTCTTTCAATTTATATATCCTAGTACACCAACACAAAGTCAAAACTACATATCAGTACTTATATCCCTTTGCTTATACATCTGAAAGCTAAACAAAGTATTTCTGCTTATTCTCAGTGTATACCACAAATTTCATAGAATGTATCAGCTGCTGAAGGCATAAAATGAGATATGACTTCTTCAGTTTATTTTATTGTACTTGAGCTTGAGCAATGATTGCTCATTTATTGTAGGCTATCTCATAATGCAAAATCCTGAGTTCTCAAATATAAATAGCCGCTGTAGAAATAGTCTACTTAGTGTAACCAAGTCACACTGTTGAATTATTTTTATTCGTTTCAAATGCTTTTTGCAAACTTTTGTAAATTAAAACAAAAAAAAACCCCACCAAACTAGAAATGTAATTTTTGGAAGTTAGTAAGCTTAAAAATCAAAGCATTGATTTATGTTTCAGGTTTGCATTCTTTCAGCTACAAGTTTTTAAGTGTGCTATTTTCACAGGAGGGAGGTGCAAAGAGCTTAAGTTAATATACCCTCCTCTGTTTAACTGAGTGCCATGGGAAGACAGTATGTGAAGAGCTAAATTATTAAAAGAACATTAGCTGTTCTGTGGTTAGGAGTGTTACTTGGAAAATGGTAATGTCATTTTAACCCAGTTTTACATTCTTTCTTCGTATTTGTAGCGCTAGTACTTATTGCTTTCAGTGAATTAGAACCTTCAAAGAAGATGGGGCCTCTAATCCAGGGCTGGTGAAAATCTGTAATTAATAGATTTTGTTTCTTTTTTTTTTTTTCTCTGTAGTCCCTCAAAAATCCTGTGTTATGAGATCCTTTGTTCTTTTATCTCTTTGTAGAAATGGAGAGTAACTAGTCAAACAGAGCAGGAAGAACTTGTGCTAATCTCTTATGGTTTATATTCACATTGCTTCTAGACAGAAGCTGATGGTCTTTCCTGTGTTAACAAGGCTGGACAGGCATTTCACTTGTCATTCCTTGCCAAGAGTAACTTGTGTATATTTCCCTGCTAGAACAATTAAGTAGCACCTTGCCATCAATGTTATCCTCTCTTACCCCTTCATCCTTCAATAAAATACTATTTGTGTCATCTTACTTTTAATTAATTCATTTTAGTACATTTGCATAGGGAAAGAAATAGCACATAAGGTGACATACAGCTGTTATGTGCAAGCACCTGAGTATACCTGGGGTACACTATATTACCAGCCTGAACTTGCGAGCTTGTGCTTTTAGAGGATCTTCATAACATTATCCTCTGCAGTGAATCTGTTGGTAGGATCTACTTCTATGAAAATAATTTTGGCTGTATTATTTAACTACAGATGCTGAACCAGTGAGCAAGTTGACAATTTCTGGTTTTGTCTTTTTTTTTCTGAAGACCGAATGGATTTGCTATGTAATTTCAGGGTTGCAGTAGTACTGCAATGGATGGACCTATTGCTGTTTGCAAACTGTTCCACTTTAGTGAGTTCTGCTTCTCCAGCTCTGGCTCGAGACAGCCACAGTGAGTCTGCCCAAATATCACAGCTGCAATAATTACATATTTGCCTTGTGAGTTCCTTCTAAGTTACTCTTTTCAGGAAGCACTTATGACTTTTAGGGACCAAAATTAATATTCTCTGGAGTATTCAGCATAGTATCATTTAGTGCTTTTAAATTTTTAGTGGATAGTTTTGACAGAAGTTGAAAATAGAATTGCCTTTTTGGAGAAAACCCTCATTTGAGTTTACCTTAATAGAAAAAAAAATCAGTAGGTCAACATAGAATCTTCCCTTCACATAGATAATTTATCTTTGAAAGCCTTACAGGCACTGATATTTTTCTAAAAGGGCAGATGACACTAATCCAGATGGACAGTTCTGCCACCATAAATTCAGAAAAGACAGTTAAAGCTGCAGGCCTTTCTTGTTTCTACTGGAGAAAAAATGTCCATGGAGAATCAGACATCTGTCTAAATGGTCTCATCATTTCATAGCCATCAATTACGCTTACCATAAATGTTGTCTCCGGTTCAGAGAGAAGTTAGAGCACAGTTAAGCAAAACTAGTCATAGTTTTTTGTTGTGTATTGTTTGTGTTTTATTTTGCTTTTTAATAAGCACTTGCATTGATGCTGACTCATGTACATGAAAAACAAGCCAAGATATTGTTCAGAAGTTAAATGCTACTCCAAAATTCTGTTTTTCTTGGCTTTTACCCCCATTTTATCCACCTACTGCTGAATACATTGTTTCAGAGGGGAGTCTGGATGCTCCTTCTTTCCAGTGGTCTGTCTGTAGAAAATTCTCACTCTGAAGTGTGAAATGCTATTTTGTAGATTATTATGATGGTAATTATTATTAATCTGGATTTCTCAATTTCCCAATTGCATTCAATCGTAAAAGTGATAGTACTGATAGCTGCATAACTCAAATTACAGATTCTAGTCAGAGAAATATTTTAATAAGCAATGTAAGAGAATATTATTTAGATGTGTCTGGCAGGGATTTTACCTTTAGCTTCATTGCAAAGGATCAGAATGCTCTAAGTGTAAAAATTACTTTTTTTTTTCTAAAATTAAGGATCTGTAGTACCTTATGTTCTTGATAATTTTAATTTCTCTGTCCTTCACTTTTTCAAGGTCACTATTACTTGTCTGGGGACTTTTGAGGAGATTTCTCTCTCCATCCTTGAGATTTGGTCCATCACAATTTCTGAAAGCGTTAATGGACATCTCATCTCAGAACAAGCTTGATTTCTGTCACAGGGAAACAACATGAAGAAGTAGCTATTTTGAAAACAGGGATTGTAGTAAGGTACAATTAGGTTCATCTCTACTGAGAATAGGAGATGGCAGCTGAATTGAGAGCAGTAATGTGACTGCAGCTTCATAATTACACTGCCTGAAACTGCAGTGTGGATTCCAGTCTTTCTATATGTATTTTCAATAATGTAATCAATTAAGTTTCAATTATTGGTGTAATTATTATATTTTTTTAAAGTGATGTCTAGGTAAAAGACTCTATATTCACTTTCTCTTACAATCACTTTCCTTCTCTCTTTCTGTATATCATCAAATAAATATCTTGCTCCCAGCTATAAAATTTTGCCAGTGAGCTACTGAACCTGTCTTTTAATTCCTCTGAAGAGTATCTTCTTAAATTTTTCTCTCTGCATTAGCTGTATTAAGCACTGTGCTTACTATACTGAGGTGAATAACCAAGTTACAAACTTCATAACTGAACTACTGTTTGATCTCAAAAATAATTTGCTTTGGAAATAGAAGTAGGTACAGGCTATTTTCACTTACAGTACATGGTGGGGCGTTACTGAAGTCTTTCAGTACATAAAGGGCTTGGTGGGCTTGCCATGTCCATGGTGGACAAAGACATGAGACTCTGTCTCATATCTGAAATGTCCACAGAGTCTCCAAAAGCTCAGTTTTCAGCAGCCTTCATCCTAGGCAGCACTTGACCTAGCGTAGCAGTTGGTTTTGGTTCAAGGATGGACAAGCCTATATTCTGTACAAACATGTACAAGCCATGACTATTGGTAGTCAATGGTGCGGAGTCTAGTTGGAGGCCAGTATCTAGTGGAGTGCCTCAGGGGTCAGTACTGGGGCCAATATTATTCAATATATTCATTAACGATTTAGACGAGGGAATAGAGTGTACTATCAGCAAGTTTGCTGATGACACTAAGCTGGGAGGTGTGGCTGACACGCCAGAAGGCTGTGCTGCCATCCAGCGGGACCTGGACAGGCTGAAGAGTTGGGCGGGGAATAACCTAATGAAATTTAACAAGGGCAAGTGTAGAGTCCTGCATCTGGGCAGGAACAACCCCAGGTTCCAGTATAGGTTGGGAAATTACATATTAGAGAGCAGTGTAGGGGAAAGGGACCTGGGGGTCCTGATGGACAACAGGATGACCATGAGCCAGCACTGTGCCCTTGTGGCAAGGAAGGCCAATGGCATCCTGGGGTGTATTACAAGGGGGGTGGTTAGTAGATCGAGAGAGGTCCTCCTTCCCCTCTACTCCGCCCTGGTGAGACCACATCTGGAATATTGTGTCCAGTTCTGGGCCCCTCAATTCCAGAAGGACAGGGAACTGCTGGAGAGGGTCCAGCGTAGGGCAACGAAGATGATTAAGGGAGTGGAGCACCTCCCTTATGAAGAAAGGCTGAGGGAGCTGGGTCTCTTTAGTTTGGAGAAGAGGAGACTAAGGGGGGACCTTATTAATATTTATAAATATATAAAGGGTGAGTGCCATGAGGATAGAGCCAGGCTCTTCTCGGTGGCAAACAATGATAGGACAAGGGGTAATGGGATCAAGCCCAACACAAGAGGTTCCACTTAAATTTGAGGAAAAAACTTCTTCTCAGTAAGGGTGACAGAACACTGGAACAGGCTGCCCAGGGAGGTTGTGGAGTCTCCTTCTCTGGAGACATTCAAAACCCGCCTGGACATGTTCCTGTGCGACCTCACCTAGGCGTTCCTGCTCCAGCAGGGGGATTGGACTAGATGATCTTTTGAGGTCCCTTCCAATCCCAAACATACTGTGATACTGTGATGCTGTGTCCATCCAACCACACTGCAAGTGGTTTGCCCCTCTGCTGTCCATCCCACCAATATTGTGCCCAGGCAAAACTCCTCCTGAGTGTAAAACCTTGTCCAACTATATACTGGGCATTTTATCTCTTAAATGTACCCATTGTTACTAGAAAAAAAATAAATCTATGATCAGACATTTTATCCCACTCCATTTAATCAGATCATCACTTAGGTCTGTATTTACCAACTGTAGGAGCATGACATAATGCACTAAAGGACTTTTTACTGTCAGCATAGCATAATGCCATATGCACCTTCTCAGTGTTGTCTGCCGGACAAGTTGTGTTTGACCATTACTGTGGGAGCAAACCAACCACCTTATATTTTATGCCTTTATGATGGTTACTTATTTTTCTTAAGCTTCTTTGCTTTTGCTTCTTCTCAGAGGTCTCTAAGAACTTTCCTGACACCCTTTCATGTCTGGCTGCAGATTGTTCATATCTTTCTTCACCATTAAAATTCTACAAGGCACTAGAAACAGATATTCTTGAGTACCAGCAGATACAGTATGATGTTTAATTCCTCCTTTGCTGGGTGGATATAAGTTTTGTAGTTCTTAATCTCCAGTCACAAACAGTTGAATCTTCTGTGGCCACACATGTGCTCTTACCTATTCAAAATAACTAATGGTCTCTGTCACCAAGCTGGCCCTGGCTGATTGAGAAATAACCGCATTCCTGCATCAGGCAGTATCAGCTGCCTTCTATCAGCACTTCTCAACTCCAAGCAACAGGACAGCAACTGGAATAGCATCACTAGTGCAAGGGACACCTTTTGTCATGTTCACAAAGGGAGCACAGCTATACCTTGCAGTTGTACCATCAAAGAAAAAGTGAGTAGGCTCCCTGTTGAGCAGACAGTAAGGAGAGATGGCAACTGAGGGCTGCTTTTGCCTTTGAACATGTGCTTCAGGCGTTAATGGGTAGTGATGTGGCACAATGTGCCTAGGGAAGCCAGGGTCAGAGCTAGGGCAAGGAAAGTATTCGTCTGCTGTCTGGGATGGATTTAGAAATAACTTTGTAGAGTTTCGTGTACTCGCTGATATGCCAGAGAACCAATTGCACTGTTAAGTATTTGCAGGTGACAGAGTGCAACTTTGGATGATGTTGTTTAGTTAATGTGATTCAAATGCCCAGAAAGGTCGGGACCATCTGCCTTGTTTCTAATACTTACAGGCACAGCAGAATCAGTAATACTTCTTGCCTTAGCTAAATGGCAGACAATCCAAAGATCATACAGTGGGAATATATAGGGATATTCTTTTTTTAAAATTAAGGAAGAGAGCTGGGAAGATCAGGAGGTGGGAGAAAAGGAGAAGAGATTAGGAAAAGGAACAATACCCCTTATTCAACAGTACTGCTACTCTGGTCCACCACCACTGCCTTTGAGCTCCCTTGTTAAGTTCTGTGACTAACTGGCGTTACATGCCCCAGGAATTAGATGCAGCTGTGATAACTGCTTCTGGTGTATCAAAGATGCTTGGCCCCTGACATCCCCCCCAACACATGCAATGATGTGTGGTATAACATGCAGAATGTACTTTATGTGTAAGAGAAGCCAAGACTGATTAATGTCTGAGTTTGACTGCTGAACCTCTGTACTGTGCTTTGTTTTTTCAGCAGTGTGCTTTTATTTACTGCTTGCTACTCTGCCAGAATGAAGACCTGAGTGAAGACTTTTAGGGCAAGTTTGGAACTAGGGAGTTAAAAATGTGAAAGCCGGAGGGGGAGGCAGACAATGAAGGAAAAATCAATATATAATCCTTTGTGTTTGTCACTGAATCATCTAAGTATTCCAAGTTAATATTTTTCAGCAAGTTTTGTACTTGCTCCCTAGTAGTTTTATTTACACTGTGTTTCCTTATGTTTTTTATGAGAAGAATGTGTGAGGTACTGCAGAAAGCCTTACAAACCATCAAGATAGCTATGATTTCTCTTATCTACAAGCCCAGTTATTCTCTGATGAGATTAATTTTGATTGATATAACTGTTGGTTAGAGGCTAATCAGTCTTGGTTCTTTGTATTGCTTTCTGGATTCTTACAGATAGTTTTGCATATTTTCCTCCCTGTTTTTCCAGGAACTATATAAACTCGATGACTTATAGAAGCTGGATCCTTCCTTCTTCCCTGTTTTAAACATGATTAAAACATTTGACTTCTTTTTACTGTATCTTTAAATCTACCACAGTGCTCACCGTTCGGTGTGCAGCCAGAACTGTGGGTTTGTGCAATGAATTCAAAGGAGGGTAATTACCTGTGAATAGATTTTTATGTGTGTGTGTGTGGTTAGACAAAGCTGCTAAATAGAATTTTACAAAAGCTTAAAGACAGTTTTATTTTAGAGCTAGTTTCAGCTCAATTTCAAACCATTTTAAGTTATTTGACCAGGTGGTGAGATGGAAATCTGTTTTTGTTGTTGTGGGAGACAGTTGAGCCAGTAGGTTTTTAAATAAGTGATACCCTTTTGGAAAGCTATAATTGATCTGCCTATGGAGCTGCTGAAAATTCAGTTCATAGCTGAATCTGGAGAATGAGTTAAATTGCACAGTCACAGCTGGGCTGTGCAGCCAGAGCCCCAAGAAGGACAAGAACATTTTGACTCCAGCCTGGAGCCGTGGCTCTTAAGTCTTAAATCTGGTGTGTACTGCAGGAAATCTTACGCTTTCAAGGAGCACAACTCTCTTTCTTGAGAAAGCAAGTCAAAATTCAAAGCTAGACAGGAAATACTCTTGGGAAACCAAGCTGGTGTTCTACTTTTTTGAATTTTGTTTTTACAGCAGAAACTGATTGGAATGAAAATTACCAACAGCTTCCTCATAAACTTTATACAAATTGAGTTTGAAAATTTGAGCATCTTGAAGTAAATGTAGAGCTGTACGCTCAGTCTAGACCATGTTGTTGTAAAAAAGAATTAATAGACACTGGAAAATAGAATGTGGACAATATACATGTGGACGAAGAGGCAGAGTTCTTACTAAACTTCACTGTGAAGCCAGAGATAGTTACAGAATTTGCAAAGATTCTGAAAACACCTCCAATCTCATATAATTTTGTGGGTTGATACTTGTAGCCATGTATAGTCCACATGTTGGCCATCCAATATAAAAAAAAAAATGAAATACTTTTAGTAAAGTGTAGTCCTGTAAGATCTGTAGCGTCCGTGAGCATTCATTACACATCCTACTTCCCCTCTGAGTCCATCTGGAAACCTTGATGGAATTCTGAGATTTTAGTTGCAAGGAAGCTGAAATAGCATCAGGAGTTTTGTATACCACATACTCCTGTGCTGAGTAGAGGGTAAGGAAGGTACTCTCTGTAGATAAGGTAGATTAGTCTTTGATTTTAAGGGAGAAAACAATTTTTACCTCCAGTATAAATATGTATGTAATCAGCATCTCAGGTAAATTTATTCTTTCACTATCAGTCTTTTTCTCGGCAAGTCAAAAAATGAAAATGTAATTTAGTGAAATTAGTTTAGTGGTGTCATGGAGGTTTGTTTTGCTGTTTGTTTGTTTGTTTATGTGTTTTTGTAGGCTTTTATGGTTTAGCATCCATTGCAATTGCTTATAAAAATGCAGAAGAGTATCTCATTCTTCTGTATTTCCTGCATAAACTCAGTTCATTGAAATTTTCAAGGTTATGACATTGCTCTTCAAGAGAACTTCATATAAAATGGCATCTGGATAAATTCAGTGCAGAAATTTATTTTACTTCTGTTACATTTAAATCACACTACAAACTGCATGAATACACACAAGCATGGAATATATTGGAAGCCTCTGCCGTTAATTACAAGGATTGAATCACTAAGGCAGGTGTCATGAGGGAAAAAAAACAGCTGAAATTTTGCAACTGTTTCCTTTGCGAGTTATGTACTCTGATCTGGGGCTTCAATTTAGAATGGTACAGCAAGTGTAAGGACTGTTCTGTAAATTCCATCTTCCCTGATAGGGATTTGAAGTGACGCAGAGAGAGCAACAAAGATGTTTTCAAACACCTTTTACTCATTAAGCTCTTATGAGTAGAACCGAACCATTATTGTTAAAAGCAGATAGCTATTTGCACAACACATTCATTTAGTCTCCGGTGTTCACTCGCACGCTCACCAGTGGTTCCCGGTGGAGCAGCAGCTGGAGGCTGGTCCAGGCTGTGCCCTCAGACATGGAGGGTCGGCCTGTGGCTTCGAGGTGGGTGCTTGGGAAGTCGCTCAGAGGGATCTTTGTTCTTTTAGGTGTTAATATAAATGTAATTCTGCAGTCTTCAACTGCACACAGGAGTCACCACCCGCTTGGATGTGGTCTGGGTCTCTTTGTCTGGTGTTGATCGTGATGGCCTTGAGCAGATTGAACAGCTCGTTGTTGTCCCGGGCTTGTTAGTTATTGCAGATTTGGCATGAGTACTACTCTCCAGAGCTTATTAGTCCTTGGAAAATTTTTGTATGCTACATTTTCAGCAGATACTGTTACTGATTTTGGCCTGCTGCTTTCTGTTAACAACTCCATCCAAATCCATAGAGGCCTATGGAACCCATTCACACAGGCTCATAAGGAAGGGACCTCTGTGGGTCATTCTGTCTTCTCATTTGGCTCAGAATGAAGCAGAAGAACCATGGAAGCAGTTTTAACGGTGTCTTTTTGTAACTTTTTCTTGAATTACAGTTAGGTAACTTCTGTAATACTGGAAATTTTTCTCTAATTCAGTATTTTAATACACTTTATGAACCAGTGCGCTTAGAGCTGGAAATAGTGCCAGCAGTTGTAGGCATAAGGAGGTATTGCCCTTAACTTAATCCCTGAAATTGGATGTATGCAGCAGAACAGAAAAATCTATTATAATAGTTTCAGAAAAATCCCGCTTGGCTTTGGCAATTCACGACTTCCTCAAATGAGAACATGGTTTAGATTTAATAGTTGGTGACTTAACACAGATAGCAAATTAAGAACCTATCCAGGTCTGATATTATGTTACTGAAATCATTTAAGTTTTACTACTTTACTATATTTGTTGCTTGGCATAGATAGGCTCTGCTTGTGTGTGTTTTCTGGCTATCTGTATCTGTTATTTTAGACTCCAGGAATAAAATTTGCCAGTGCTGTAAATCTGGTTTAAAATTTATTTCTTTTTTTTTGAAAAAAATCCACTATAGATTTATCAATATAATTCTTGTAATTTTTTTATACCTTCCCGCATGCATTTAAAGTTTTTTAATGAGCATTTGATTTTTTTTATATATATAATGGAGGTGATTAAGTTTGTCCATCATTTGCAAATCATGGCATTTATGATGGCCCATTAAATGTGCTTTGGAAGAAAAGGACACTGAAATATCCTGAGGTGGGTTCTTGGTGACCCTTTCTTGAACTTCATCTGTCTTTGATAATCCAAGTACACTCCTTCAAAGCCATCACAGTCGATCAGGTCACTGATGGCTTTGGAACTTGTATCTTCCACTGTTTTCATTGCCGTGCCTGCACCTCAGGTCACTGGGCTGAAAATCCATGTGGAACATGGAATGTCTGAAAAGTGGAGTGGAGGACTGAATAATAGATTATGGTAAAAGAGAGAGGGCAATTTCTGTGCATCCAGTGAATTTGTGTGGTGTGGGTACATGAGTGCTCCCTCCCACACAGCAAGCACTTGAGTACTGTTTACCACTCTCTGTTGGTACCACACTGAACCTTCTGGAGCACTTCTGCTCTTTTTATTCTTTCTGGAATGCTGGAAAACCTGGTGCTTTCAAAACTGCTGTTGTGCAATAGAGCACACAGATATCTTACCGAATCATAAAAAAGAAAAGAGTGTACTGCAGACAGGCTAGTCCTGAGTATATCTACAGAAGCCTATAAATATCCTGAGCTTGACATATATATATATATATATAAATTATAGTTCCTTGCTAAAATGTAGTTTGCAGTTCATTCTGGTTTATTTAATTGCATAGCTGGGCGCAATAATGAAATATATCCAAAATCAGTCTGTACCTTGTGACCAATCACTTTATTTCTGATGTAGTGTCAATCTAATTTGAAATGTGGCTGATACTTCTGGCCAAGTTTCTGTCAGATACTCTTGTTCTACAAAATCTTCTCGAGTTAAACAGTCCTACTAATCAGTTATGGTGACATCCTTAGAAAATACCCACCATGTATAGATTATGAAATTTCAGTATGAATTTCAGACATGAAAATCTACCATAAATGAGCCAGAGCATTTACAAATTATACCAAATTTAAGGACTCTCAAGATGAAGTGTTGAAGGCCTCTTTTGAAAGTAAGGATTTCTTTGTAAAAGTCTTAAGAATAAATTTTGCATAATTTATCCTCTGCTAAGGGGCAGGTTTTTTTATGAAAAATGACAGGAATAACAAACTTTAATACTTTAATCCTAAACTAAATTCAGGGAACTCAAGTGTACCAGATGGAATACAATTCAGTAATTTTTGTAAAATACATAAGTTTTAAGAGTCTATATTACATAGCTGAAATTATGTGGGACGTGAGAAGGAAGAAATTGTGGTAGCAATGGTTCAGTTGAAAATGTCTCCTTCAATAAATAATTTTCCATTAGGTTGACAGGTGATCTAATAATGATCCTATGCTGTTTTTTGAAAACGTTTGCATATTTCCATAAATAAGAATCACAGAATGCTTAGAGTTGGAAGAGACCTCTGAAGATCATCTAGTCTCTACTTAAAATGTAAAATTGACTAAACCATGACTATTCTTGTTGCCATAATCCTGAAGACAGGATCACTTTAAAGTTTGTGGTCATTTGCTAGATTAATATAGTTAGTAAAGGTGTGTTTACTTTTATTTTCCTCCTTTAGACAAAAAACACATTGCATGGGCTCATAAAACTTTGTTCTGTTTTTTTTTAGAAGGAATCAGTGATTACACAAAAGACTAAAGAGTATGTAAAATATGAATATATAGGTATGTTGTTAGAGCAAGAAAATATGTCCACCATCCTGTAACATTGAGTTAAACTTCTGAATATAACACATTGTACACTAAGTGATATTTTCTATGTATGGATAAAAAAATATTAGAAAGCAATTTCTTAAACCTAGCTAAATAATGAAATGCACAACAGTGAATCTATTTTAACGTAGTAATTCATGTAGGTTAAGTCAAAAAGACTAGCTGATCCCCAAATGATTTTGTGTGTCTTGTTACAGGTATGACCAGAAGGACAGCAATAATATCATTAGGAGTGAGTGCATATAGGAAGTAGAAAACTTGTCAAGCCTGTATTGTCACTTCTGCCCTTTCAGACCTTACAGGGCATGGACACAAGAGCATAATGAACACCAGTTACGATTTTATCAAGGAATCTGGCTGGGGCACAACATTTTTTTCAGGATCATTTCTGAGGGGGTGATGTACTGAATAACTCAAGGTCAAAGAGAACGGTTCACTGGTTTCTGATCACTTTTTTTAAAACAGTTTTGCAGAACAAAAAGCAATCTGTCAGCTTTGATAACATGGCAGTTTCACTGGCTTGGCTCATATCTATATTGTGGTTGTAGGCACACAGATTTGAGGCTTATGGATTGAATCTCCAAGCAAGGGTTTTAAATATACCTCAGTTGGAGTAGTAACTACATCTCTCTCTCCGATGTTTTGCCAGGTAACTCATTGGAGAGTAAAGTTAGGCCAGTCAGTGCCTTTAGGTAGGATGCTCCCAACTCCATTCTGTTTTCTAAAAGTTTAGAGTTTGCAGCTCCTCGAGGCCTTTGCAGTTTTGCGATCACAGATACAACATGAGGGAAAAGAAAGACACAGCTTCATTATTGCTCAGAAAATGCATGTCGCTGATGATGAAGGATACCATAACACAAAATGCATTAGATGTGCCATTTCAGGAAAGAAAGCTCGGATGTCATGGTTTCCGCTCTTGCAAGTGTCTGTTACATTGGAGCCTCCATGATTTCTCCAAGAAAATGGAGAAAATACTCGCAAAGCTGCTTCATTCTTTTCCCAAAGTTTGTCAAAGTTATTGCTAAAATCTGCTTAGGCTCACAAAGTTTCATGTGGTTTGAATGAAAAACATTGGTTGCTAGCATGCTCACATGTGCGAGGTGCTTTTAAGCTCTAAATTAAGGTTCCTGTGGTAAAATAAGATTTAATTTTAATGCTGATCAGCAATATGTAAAAGAGAAATGGTAGGTGAGGGAAGAGAACGGAAATAAAGATATCCATCTGGTTGCCTTCACACATTACTATTCACTGTGATCATAAAGGAAAATAAATATTTGAAAGGAAACAGATAGGGGTCCCTCTTACTGAGAGGGATTTTAAATTATGGAAGCAGGAAAACAAAAGTAGGACAACTTTCCTGACAATATGTTGAGCCTGACACCTTCAGTGGAACTGGTAAAATCTGCAGATCCGTTGTGGTATTAGACTGAAATTGTTTAGAATCTTGAAGGTCAAAATAGACTCTTTAAGACTGTAAGTGGAATCTAAAGGAAGTAATTTAGTCCCTTTTACTCCTACATGAAAAACTGAGAATATTCCATATAAGCTACTCCTAAGTAATCTGTAATAAAAATATCTCAGCAATATTGTAATTCTCCTTCACAATAAACATCATTAGACCTACAATAGCGTGCTTGAAAGGAAAACAAACAAGTTTTAGGCTACATTAATATCACCTGAAAGACAGGTAGTTGTCACCTGAGTATGACAAGAGGATCACCAAACAAGTGCAATATGCAAGTGTGAGCCCACAATGTTTCTAAACTTACTTTTCTGAAGTATTTTCTGTTTATAAAAATGTATTGTTAAGATACCCTTACCTTTTATTTTCACACCATTATTTGGGGAAAAAATGTTTAGCTTTATTTTTCTGAAGTAGTGAATAAAAAATTCTACATTATTAACTTGTTCAGAAATATTTTAAACAGTTTTAGTGATTCACTTATGTGTACATGCATATATGATTTTACAGTATTTAACTCAGTCCTGCAGCGGCACTCTGATCCATTTTTCATCAGGCTTTCACATGCTTTTCCAGCTAAAGATAGAAATAAAACATGTCTTTGTTGTATGTCCCATCTCATGTGCCATTTTTAAAACTTATTGAAACAGAAAAGTGAAAAATGGTTTTTACAGTCATATGCATATATTTTTAGTGGCCCACTTTAGCATACTTTCTGAATGTATCTCTTTATCTATTTCGCATCCCTAATCATGTTTCTTTAAGTGCTACAAACTAAGGAATATGGGTTTAAAATTTAAATCAGCACATGATTGAGTCATTAGAATCTTTCAACCTAACAAAATCTCTGCCCCTGTAAAGTGTGCATGTGCACACACATACATACGTACATACATCTGTCCATTGGGGAACTTCCTGTCCAGAGTCTTGTGTGTTGTAAATTTAGGGCTCCCACAGACTCCAACACTGTTGGCTGTAGCCAGCAGTGCTGCAGGCAGCACCTCCACCCAGGAGAAGCTCCTCCTTCTGTACTCATAGTGTGCTGCTCTGGGGTTCCCCAGGTGACCTGCTATCAGTGCTTTAAAGAACCCCGACTTCCTACACCGCTGCTCACTTTGATGCATGAGTGGGAAATTGCACACAGTTCTCAGACCGAGGCTCTACTGGTCTGGTTAGTCATATGATATTTATCTCAAGTGATATGTGACTCTGACTGTCCTGTTGGCAAACCAGTACCGGAAAAGTTGTGGAAGAATCGTGCATCTCTGGCTTGTTACGTGTCAAATGCTCTTGCACCAAAATTAAACACAGCCAGGCTGAGTAAGCAGGTAACTACAGACTGAGTATTGGTAGTAACCCGCTGCCAAGAATGACCTGATTTAAGGAAACATGTTGTGGTCACTGAAGATAGACAGCATCAATATATACAGCAGGCCTGAGAGAAATATGGAAATTAGTCTGATTCTGCTGTCAATCTTTCTGTTTTTGGAAATTCCTTGTGCTAATTTGTGTGGTGACTTTGGAGAGACTCTTGAATTTTTTTCAGAAAGACAATAGATTTAAATATATTCTGTGTGGATCTGTGAGGATATTAGAGAGCGGTACTGCTGCTGTATGTGGAACAGTACAATGGGATGCTGCATTTGCCTAAGTTCAAAAGGATTTTTTCACTGTCTTTTTACCATGTGATTTTGTTAGCATTATTGGTACAGAACAAAGGAATGGAGAATCAGAACACAAAAGAGAGCAAAAAGACAGGTGAAAGAAAAGTATTTTTATATTGGTCAAGAAAATACTTGAAAGGGATGTTGGACTAAGCAGAGGAAAGAGAAATAGGAGTATGAATCTGCATCAAGGAAAGAAATTCTGGGGAGATACAGGGCAGTTTAGAGACCGAGATAGTCCGCTGGAGACAATGAAGGAGAAGGAGCTTTCACGCTCCTTCTTTTCCGCTGTCACATTTCAACATGAAGAGGCCTGCTTTACGCTGCGCTTTACACTTCTTGCAGGTGAGCTGGGAACTGTGCCTGTTCTTCAGGTAAAAAACTTATTATTAATACCCTGTGGCTAATGCCTGGTGTAGGAGTTCAAGAGGTTACCATTATAGCAGCATGAATTCCTTGTCCTTTACTTAGTTTCTGTGTTTTGAGAAGTTTTATCTTTCTGTTTTTTAGAGATCAGAGTTAAGCTGAGCTCAGTTTTCTAGAAAGACACAAATTACCTGTAAGCAACCTTAACTCGGTGCTCAAGACATTTTTGTCCCTATCTATTCAGAGTTCCCACAAAGTAGTCAAATGCTGTTTAGATTTAGATGAGCTAAGCATACAGGGCATCCTGTGAATTTGGAGGCAGCATTTTTTCATGTGCATCTCCAGAAGCTTCATTCCATGTTATTTTCTGTCATGAATTTCCAGCATTTCCTCAGTCAGGAGTATTGTGGTTTTGTACAAAAAACAAAACTTCTACCTTTCATGGAAAGGTAGGAAGGAAATCATAATTTCCTATAATAAAAAGTGGAAGACTATGTCAATGTGTTGTGTAAGGAAAGCCATCTTCATCCTTCATCTTGTCCATCTGAGTGTGTAAATAACATTTTGGTCAGAGTCAGACGGTGAAGGATAGGAGGAGGGTTTCTGTCATATAGTTTTATTAAGTGTTATTAAAGCTATTTCAATACAAATACTCAAAATCACTTTGTGTGCAGTCAGAATGATACAAGATAAATAGTCTTTAGTAGAAAAAGCAAGAATTAGCCTTTTTCTGGATTTTATGGCGTTTTTTTCCTAGAAAAATTAGTGGAGGTCTCCAGATTCCAAACTAAAATGCTTTTGTCTACTTCTTGCATCACTCGACATTAAACTAGTTTTTTAAGCAACCTTTTTTTTAATAATTTTGCTGTCTCTTTTCAATTCATTATATTTCTCCAAATCCTTTTTTTTTATTTTATTTTAAGCACTTTCATAGTGTTTAACTGTACTCCCAGGAAATAAGTCATTGTAGGGTGGTGATGGAATTCAGGTTGTGCTACCTGATGCTTTCACTTGAGTGGGTTTTTTTCCATTGGAAATAAAAGATGTATTAGTGGGGGCTAGAGAACCAAGGTTCCTCTACTAAGGCAGATCTTTTCTTTGGCAAAGGCATGTTCAGTTTCTGAGAAAGTTTATACTGACAGAAATGTCTTCTTTAATATCACATCTGTTGGTTTTAAAGCCTGTTAGTAAACTCAGAGAAACAAGTCATGTTAGGTATTACTTATGGTAAACAAATAGAATTGTCTATGACAGAAGTAACCTCATAGTGAAAACAAAATTTACTGCTCATGTATGAAGAGCGACAGTGAGTAAAAAATTATTTTCTTGACTCTTTAGTGGTCGTAACTAAAACTTAGGTGGGGACCTTACAGAAGTAGTAATATTAATCTTATAGCTTTAATGACTCAGAAATATCCAATGGTCTTGGATTTGTACTAGTAACTAAAGTTATAGCTTATATGACTAAGTTGCTGCATCCAGACATTTAACTGAAAATAAAAACTGTGTAAAAAAAATAAATACACAGGTCATTTTTCATAATCAAAAATTGCCAAGTTGTCCTATAATTTCGAGAAATTAAAATAAATACTGCAGTCATGCAGCTGTCTAGTTCATTCCCAGCATGCTGGGAATGTGAACAGATCCTACCAGTTTGGTTGGAAGACAGATTTCGCAGAAATGATGGCTACAATAAGTCAACGGTGGAGACTACAAGCAAAGAGTTCTTGTAGTTGTCTCCCCTTTACACATTTTCCAACAGGCAATGCTTTGCCTTCCCAAGCTATGAGATAAGTCAATGTCAGTTTTGACATAATAGAACTTTGAACTTTTTTGTGACTCATCCCTGCATTGAAGATGAAGGGTGTTTTTCTCCTCTCTCTGCCCTCCCTCCATAGGATGCAGCTGAGAGATTCTAGTTAACATCTGCTGAAATCACTGAAAGCTCTTTCATTGATTTCCATAGAAGCTGGATTAAGCAGGTTTTGTCTTTGATCTTTGCACTTAACAGAAGAAGTTGCTTTCCCTTTGCCATAGCATTAAATGGCATACCATCTATTAATTTTCCATAATCAAGACTATGAGAGTATTAGCATCAAAAGAAACTGAAAAATAATAAATGATTCTTCTTTAAACTGACTTCCTTTAAATCTAATATGCTATAAAGCAAGACTGCATGTACATGCTAGAATAGTAGACAAGTCTTTGCAAGACTGGAGCCTAATCTTCAAGTTTTGTTATCTGTATTCTAAGACTTTATTTATGATTTATTGTGCAGAAATTAGAACAAATATGAATTGTTTACACATTCCACTGATGTTCCATAGATTAGTGTTTATTATTTGTTAAGGATATGTTTTTAACATTGTTAATATATATGTTAATTATATATGGTAATTATTTCCTGTGATATTTAATATTGCACTTCATACCTACAGTTCTATTAACAAAGTGCGAGAGAATGTGTTTGTACCTGCATGCAGCTTTTTCAATCAGTAGTCTCTTTCTTTTTCCTTTAACTTTGCTAATACAATTTATTTATTAATATTACTTTTCAGAAAAAACAGAGAACAAAGGATCTTTCCCAGCTGTTTCATTCATACAATCCATATGATCATAAGGTAAGAAAAATACTACCTATGTTTATTGCTTTAAAAATTCCAAACATTCACAATAATTAGATTTCATGTTTAATGCAAAAATGAGAGGAAATTATAATATTGAAAGTGCTAGGGAATTCATGTTACTTAAATTATGCTATCATATAAATGTTCCTTTGTTTCTTCAAGCCAAGCTTGAAAAGCTGCATTTTCTGATTTGTGAAACAAATGACTCACATTAACCTCATAGAAGTGTAATTTATAGACTGACACTAAATCCTGCAAAGTGACCATATGTGGTATCAGATTCCCTTCTTTTTTTCTCTCTGTTGAGAAACTGTTACCCTTGAGTATGTTGGCTTAACCTGTTGTGTCAATTAGGCCCTGAGATACATGATACTAATGAATTATCTATTGATTCTGTAAGCATCGTTGGAAGAGGCTGCTTTGCTAACAGCGTGGCGGTTGTCTGGGGGAAGAAGAAGAAATACACATCATCATTATAATTTGAACCTTGTTTATAAAGTCTGGTAACCCTCGTAAAAAATCCCTTTATTTATTATATCCCTTAGTATAGGATAAGAAGACAAGATCACTTCCCTAGAGACATTACAATGTGAAATAAAGAATTAAAGCTGTTACAAGATGGTTTTGGAAAACGAGGAGGCAGATCACAGCATTTCTGTGCTATAACTATGTCATGGGGTCTTTGTAGACATCATGCAAAAGAGAGCATTAAGCAGCAGATTGAAGGACAGTTAAGTAGATTCGTAAATATTTTCAGGGAGTTCCTCGTATTTTGGATGCATTTGTGGACATGTCTTTTTAAGCAAGTGTACTACGTCCTCTAACACTTTGTCAGCCATAGAACGACTGCCTTTTCTGCTTCTGTTTTGCAAAGTGTGTGTTATTTTGCAAGTATCCACTTCAAAAAACAAAGATTTGAAACATTTTTTAGTTTAGACGTTTCAAAGGAACGTTCTGAACTCTACCTCTTCTTTTCCTGGCCATGTACCAAGTAGCTATACGTTGGAAAAATTACCCAGGTTTTATATTTGGGGAAAGAAAGTGGCAGAAGTGTATGTGTATATATGTGCACCTGTTTCTATGGCTGAACACGTGTCTATGTGTGTAACTATACATATGTCTGTGAGAAGGAAATATGTTGTGTAAAGATCAATGAATTAAATTTATCAGGTAAGTTATTGCTATGAGATTTCCATAGTTGCCAGCAACTTGAAAAGTTACAGTTTAAAATAAAATTGTCAAACAGTATGTACATTCTATAATTTTAATGATTGTATAGCATTTCAAGTTAAATCCATCACTTCAAAATATTTTTTTGTAGACAGACTTTCATTGTTTACAAGAGCTGGTAAAGCAGATAGTAAGGACCTCTGAAAATTGAGAAACATGAAGAATAAAGGAAATTAGTGTGACAAGATTTGGAATGGGATCATTGCTTTTTTTGAGTTGAAGCATTTTAAGTTAAATGTAATAGCAAGTCAATTAAGATCTAATAAGCAGAAGCAACGGATGAACCAGAAGCTTTGATATCCCTCTCTGTGTCTTAAATTCTCCTGCGCCAAACACTTTTTATTCATAGTACAAGGAAATTCCATTATTCTTTTATTAGCACTTTTAATGGAGCTTGGCCATTTGTAACTCCTGCTGCCTTCCTGCCCATATCCTTTGTGGCCCTATATCAAAGTATCCTCAAATGATTTTGGCTTCAGTTGTGAAGACTTGTGCACTCTTTACAAATTAGTCATCAGGCAATGTGGAATTGAATGTAAATGCTAAGATATATTCCTTTTTGATCTTTGTTTTAGAACCTGTTAAAATACAGTTATTTCAAGTGGAGATCTGTACTAGTTCTACTCTGGTTCTGCTTTGTTTGATTTACACAGCAGAAGGCTTGGCTTTTGGGGGGCTTGTTTGCTATTTTGTAGATTATTTTCAGTAAGCATGGAAAGATTTTATGATGGCTTTGTGAAAAAGCTGGTGCTACAGGATCATGGCACAAATGACGTGAATTACTGGCTTTCATTATTCTTAGTTGGTTGATTGAAAGGTTTTTCTCTGAGAACCTTTCTAAAGTAGGAAAGAGAGATCCTTAAAGGATAAGTTGGAGCTTGGTGGTAGTAGTAGTTCAAACAGGTGTAAAAAGGAAGCTTGTGAACTACAGTAGCTGGAACAGGACTGTCTACCAAGATTTGATAGTGCTTCATCCTTTTGTGATGGGATATCACATAGAAAAGAGGAAAATCAATCAGAAGGTGCTTGCTCTATACTCACTAAACCAGAAAGTAATGTTTTGCTGGTGTAACTACACTAACCTTACTAACATTATTACTATTTATGCTTGGTCAGAAGACTAATAGCTATTAGAAATAGAAGCTATTCCTGGAAATTTTACCTCAACATGTATTTACCTATCTAGTGGAAGTTGCTACATTTTCAGTGTTTGTGGTTCTACATTTCTAGGTGAAAAGCTATCTCTTTTATGGAGGGGGAAAGCAAGGACTTTCTTTTCCTTCCAATTCCAGGTGTGAAGTCTTACCTTGTATCTAGTGAGGCCTTAATTCAGCAGTAGAGGGGACACATCTTTTAAATTCTTCTGTGCTAAAAGGATGGAAAAGTCAGAGATATTCTTCCTCTGCAGATAGCTGAGGAGGAGTAGTTAGGCTCCTGTATTCTTTAAAGTCTAAATGTGTATAGTTTACCATCTAGCTGCCCTCCTTGTTGTTCTGATAAAACCATACAACAGCAAATCCCAAAAATTGCCCTTTTGTTGTGTACTTTTCCTATCGAGGGGGATTTGATCCTGTTCTGTTTTCACCCAGTGTCACTGTAGTGCTTGCAAAGCCTCCAGCCATGGAAACTGTGGGTCTTTCAGAGACAGTGCCACTGACAAAGCTCGTAGTAGCATCAGTCTCGAATGTCTGGTGAATATATCGAATTACTGATGTCAGACACATGCAGAAAACTCATTTTTCTCTCTTTTTTTTTTTTTTGTTGTTGTTAAAACAAATATCTTCTAAAAGTCTTTCTTTCCACAACTGAATAATTATTTAGGAAATTCTGAGATCTGTCTTGATTATGAAAAGCAGTTCCAGGTGGGTGTTTACCATTCATTTAAATTTATTTCAGTTAGCATGTGTGAAAATACATAGAACTCTATTTGTAGACGAAGCCATTCCTTATTCTGAAATACTTGCTTTTTCCTGTGTTTATATAGAGTAGGAATATGTATAGTCTGGCTTTCTTGAGAGTCGAGTTCTGACTGCTGTGTAACTTTTCTCTAGTTACCAACAGAACAACCCTTCCAATTATATGTATAGTTTATCTCTTTTTAGGATCGTCAGAAAAAAAAAAGATAAAAATGACATCCTCTTAAAGCTGTACCAGCAACAGTTTTAGTAATTCAAAATTCAAAAGAAGATAGTTGAGAAGTCTCTTTTTACCCTTAGCTATAATCTGACCAGTTTTTTTACTAGCTCTAATAAACAATTCTATTTGTACACAAGTGATTTCTGCTGAATCTTTGGTGTGTGCCACTGTGAGGTTCCACATTGCACACAGCAAGGACTTTATTCTATCTGCAATGGATATTTAACTCTGTTTGTATCTTTCTCCCAAGTGGTATTTGTCCTTTAAAACTTGTGACCCAGTTTGTTGAAAGCTCTTAAGGCAGCTGTGAGAGCAGGTTACCTGGTCAAAACAATAGGACTGAGAAGCTTAATACGAGCTTCAGGATCCAATATGCTGAAAGTGTCCAAATTCAGCAGCACAGAGCCCTAGTTCCTCTTTCTCTTTTTGTCAGATCAGTTAAGTATTCAGTCTAGCCCTGGAGCAGTTGTTTAAAACTGTAATCCTCAATTTATGCTCTGCAAAGGAATGTTTTTTATGTACAGTAAACACAGTATAGCAGAAGTACTATTTGTTTTGCTGCTCTGCCTTGTTGAGAGAATGACCCAAGAGAGACCTTGGGGCATGTCCGTACATGCCTGTGGCAGCATCGTGCCGGTCCACTGAGAAATCCTCTGAGACTTGTGCTTAAAACTCAGCTCTGGATTCGCTTCTGCCTTTTGCAGCCTGAATCTCTTGCTCAAGAATAGGGCATGATCTGTGAAAAAATAAGGTCATGTCTTAGAGCGTTAGTGATTTATGTTAGCATGTATTGTGTCCAGCCGAGTAAGAAATAAAGTCAATGTTCATGTGATTTGAAAAGAGTTTTTTTGAGAGATTTTTTTCCAAATTGAAAGTGTGCCAGATTAGAAAAATATATTAGTTTCAAAATGTGCTCTAATTGATACAATACTACTAAAAGACTTGTAAAATCTTAAAGCCCTATGCTTTCAAATGTTCTGTATTAATGTGTTCTGGAAATGTTAAAACAAAATGTCAAAACACTAAAACCCCATAGACAATATCCTGTATTTTGTTTGCTTTGATAAAGGTAGATGTGTACATAACTGACTTAAGGAAGATTAATAACAAGATCATGTATGGCTGTCCTTAAGGTGCTAGTGGCTGCTGTCACTTAGAGACTTACCATCATAACTTGTTTCAACCAATTATTTCAATAGTGCACAGACTCTTGCTCTAATATTTAAAAGAACATAAATAATGTCAGCATCCTTAAACCGTGGTTGTAGGATACCTCTTTCTTCTGCTGGGCTCTGTAGCTCTATCTGGATGGTCTGAGTGGTTTTTGTTGGCAATAACACAAAATATTAATCATAGCAATGCCCAGGACTATGGCATTGTTTGAAAATCATCATGGGCACCTGTGTGAAACATGAAGTATCCAAAAGCAAGTGGAAAGTCCCAGGTAATGTATGAGGGATTGGAGTCAGTTGGCTTCTGGTAGCAAAATCTGTCAAGTTCTGCACTCCCTCCAGCCCCTGTGCTGGAGCTGGTGGCCTCCGGGGGCACAGGCTGTGGCTGGCCAATGGAGGGTGCAGTGGTGACACTGAGAGGCAGTGAAACTATCTTCACCATGATGAGGTTTGCTTAGTTGAACAGCAGAAATGAGGAGATGGGGAGTTAAATGTTTCTGCTGGGACCAGTTTTTCTACCAGTGAGCTACTTCCTTTCCTTTTTCTCCCTTGTTCAGGGAAGCTGGACCTTCTGTGGATTCATGTTTATAAATATGTAAAGGGTGAGTGTCACAAGGATGGAGCCAGGCTCTTCTCAGTGACAACCAATGATAGGACAAGGGGCAATGGGTGCAAACGGGAACCACAGCAGGTTCCTCTTAAATATGAGAAGAAACTTCTTTACAGTGAGGGTGACGGAACACTGGAACAGGCTGCCCAGGGGGGCTGTGGAGTCTCCTACTCTGAAGACATTCAGAACCCGCCTGGACACCTTCCTGTGTAACCTCATCTAGGTGTTCCTGCTCTGGCAGGGCGATTGGACTGGATGATCTTTCGAGGTCCCTTCCAATCCCTGACATTCTGTGATTCAGTGGATCCTTCACAAATAAGTAAAACTGAACAAAAGAAATTCTGATGTCTACTGAAAGAGAGAACTATAAAATGCCTGATTTTGGCTAACTTTCTAATGGCAAGCATCACTCTGTTAATTAGATCCAGGAAACTGTTTTTGAAGATGTGTTTGCGCTGTGGTATGAGGTGATTACGTGACAAGATGCATAAGTTGAAATGCTGGACGCTTCTAGAGATGGAAGTGTTGCTATGAGGGTAGTTTCTTAAAAGAAGCTGGTGACAGACTAAATCATAGTTACAGAATTGAATATATCTGACAGGTGAGATTTGCATTTTACAGTAATCTATGTTTGTACCTTCTTAGTAGTTCCTGACCTCACAGACTTTGCCATCTTCTATTTCTGTACTTGTTGCTGGCCATCTTTTATAGCCACTGGCATTAGGAAGCAGTTTGTTTTACATATGAGGCATGTCAGCTAGCATGTTTAAGTAAAAATAAAACAGGATTGGATGCTCTTCGGAGTCTGAAAATGGGAAGTTTCAGAACCGCTGAAAAACACAAGCAATTCTTGTTATTTTTCCCAAGGATAGTAATGTTTCTTAGATATTAACTGTGTTTTGTAAACTGTGCATGCGCAGTGGAGACACCATGAATGTGTAGGTTTTACTTTTGAGTGAGACAGCAAGCAGTTGTGAGATACTGTCTTACCCTTCACATTTTTTGGGTAATGACTTGGATATATGATTCTGGAAAATGACAAAAAGCCTTTTGACCTGCTTTTCATTTATTCCAGGAACAGCATTGTACTAAATCATAAGGCAACTGTGAGGTTGCAATGCCTGTGATATAAGCCATAGTCTGAATTTCCTGAAGCAGGTGCTTTGAATTGTTTTTCTGTAAGATGAAAAAGATTTCTAGGTTATTGCTGAGAAGAGACAGAGACTTTTGCTATCGCCCGCCTCAAAATAGATTTCAGGTTTAATTTAATAGCTCAGATGTCAGATATGACCGCGTTTTATGGAAATATTCTTATTGTAACCTACATCCATTCTTCTCTTTTCCCTTCCTTCGTGTTCAGAACTGCTTTTTGGAGGAGGTTACATAAAGCTATTTTGTGCTCTTGATATGATGTGAGGCTTCAAAGAAGACTGCTGAAAGAGAAAAGCAATTTCTGTTTGGCAGTGCAGTGGCCTTGTGCTAATGGCACACTTCAACATTACTTGATGATAGTGAAGAAAATCTAATGGCCTGAAAAGCTGCTGCTTTTTTTTGACTTAACTCTTAGCTGTATTGAGGTTTGTGACATCTGCAACACAAAGTGAGCTAATACACAGGCTGTTTAGAAATGGCTGTTCAAATACTAGGAATTGTTTCAGGGTTTTGTAGAGAACAGGAGAAGTAACAAGGAAAACAATGCAATGGAAGGGGTTACTTCACTGTTGAATAGGCTGTATAGAAAAAGACATATCTGCTCTGTCTTAATTCTGTAGATGAAGTGTTGGGCTGAAGGACTTGCAATCTTAATTGACGAGTATATTGCATCCAGAAAATAAATAAGTTTCAAAAAAACTTGAATTGATTGTTGTAAAACCAATGGTTTGGTTTTGTTTTACACAAAACCTAAAATATATATAAACAGGTAGTGTATAGATGCTTAATACTTTGTTCGAAACTGTATTCAATGCTAATAACTTTTGCTATAGTTGCATATTTAAAGCATCTAACCCTGTTTATGCTAACCGAATTGTTCGGGGATGTTACCGTAGTTGTTAAGCAGAAGGGAGGCTTTTCATGTTTTACTTTAACTATTTCTTCTGTCTTTTAAAAATAATCTTTCTAAAAAACATTTTAAAATAGTTTGTAAAATCAAGTTTGCGTCTATACACAAAGATAATGCTATACGATGATGTATGGGCTGAGATTTTTAACAAGGTTTCACAGGTACCAATGTAACATTGAAATATCTTAATTAATGATCTTGAGAACACTTTTAAGAAAGAAACTGATGTAATCCATGTATAACCCATCTCTCCTTGTAAAAACATCTCTACATTCTTTTCAGTTAAATCATCATGAAAACACTGGCCATTTACTTTGCAGTTTTTCCCCTTGGTGTGCTGCATGCTACCTGGTATAGCACATTGCCTCAAATAAGTATTTTCTACCTTCACAAAATACTGAAATATAAAATGAGAAACAAGTTTTATGGTGACATGAGGTATGTATCATGTGAACTCTGGTAAAACTAAATGAGGCACATTAATCCTTTTTTTATTTTCCAGAGAAAGGCATTGCCGTTTGCTTCATGTCTTGTATCACTTATGTACCTTGCCCATTGTTACTGTTGTACTGACATAAAAGTAGGAAAAAGAAAGGTATTTGGGGTTTTCTAAAGCTAGTTACTGGCAAACCTTGACATCACAAAAAGTAAACAAGCCTGGCCCTGTTAAACTTTCTTACAGGTGCTCTTTAATCTTGCGTTGGCAATGTGCTGAATTGTATAACTAATAGTCCTATGGTCATTCCAAGTTCAGACCAAGTTCAGGTATCTTTCCTTCTCCAATTCCCTAGCATCTTATTTGACCTCTGTCTCTCTGTGGCTGTGCAGTTTGTAGTGGATTAGATTTCTCAGTTATCTTTCATCTTCTCTCATTTTTCCCCTCCCTCTTTCTTTATTCTATTGCATTTCTCTCCCCCCCCCCCCAAAAAAAAAAAAAAATTATCTGTGTAGTCTACCTTCTTTATTCTGTTTCTTCCTACCTAAATATTTTTCTAGTAATATCTTCTTCAGGTATTAACATCATATTCTCTCTCCATTTACTTTAATTCCCCTGCCCTTCCATTCTTCTTGGGTTTTTTCCTGTGTATTTTTCTGGAGCCCCTTAGTTCCACAGCCGTACTTGGCTGTGGCCTTGGGAAGCAACGTTGGTGTTGGAGGGGAAGGCATCAGTGCAGCAGGTGTAGCGGTGCATGAGCGCAGTGTCATGGGAGCCCACGCCTAGAGGTGGTGGTAGAGTTCGTCATGATTCAAGGATTTATACTTTGTTTTTGACCTAAGTGTTCCGATGACCAAGCTCTTGAGCTTGCTTCCTTTTAATTGATTGCATATCCGGAGACACAGGTTTGGGGAACTTCGCTAACAGATGTGAAAACTAGCTTTACCTTCTGTTCCCAGTCTTCTCACTGGAGAATAATAGTTGGTTTGCTTGTAAAATTGCTACAGTCTTTCTGTGTACTTGAATTAATTTGACATCTTATTTAAAGTTCTGGATGTTAATGTTGGCATCAATGTTTTTACTACCAGACGATTTGGTATAATCTTCTGGTACTGAAAATCTTGGGTAAGATTTTGACTTTCTCACATGGAGTGAATATACTCCATTTACTTTTCTTCTTCATTATTCCTATTTAAAAGCTTGTTTTAATGACCCTATGATATAAAGCTGTGAAGCAGGTGGGGTTTTTCTGGCTTCGTGTCTGATATAAGAGTATGGAAATGTTGATCTTACCCTCTTTTAAGATTCTTCTGCGTAGCCTTACATATACACACAGGCACACACACACAAAAACCCATCATCAACAGAAACGTTGGTTTGAGATTGATTCCCTGGTATCATCCAGAAACAATCTGGTGTATTCCAAGTAAGTCAGGGAAGGATGGGATCACATTTTGCCCAATTCATAGTAACTCAGCACTAGCTATGATTCCCTCTTCTGCTGTCATTTAAATGCTGAGAACTAAAAACCCTACTTTAGTTTTTATTTTGTTGTCATTTCCTCTCTGTACTATAGCCCACTTAAAAGAGTGAAGAAGGTTACATGTACAATTGAAAAGACAAGTCTCAGTAAAGTGACCACGTAAAACTACAGATAGTATGTGGGCTTTAGGTTGTTCTGCCTAGGAAACCCGTTCTCCTGAGGGCGTGGTGCAGTCGTCCCGCTCCCTGCAGGAGCTCCAGTGCTCTGCTTGGAAGGGCAGCTGAAGGAGGAGTCTGAGAATCTGGCAGCAAACCATAGGGATTTTGAATCATTAATCTAAGTGGTTGTCACCTGCAGCAAAGCATCTCTCTTAGCTGCACATGAAATCTGGGCTTCCAGCAAATGTGCTGTTGGTCTGCCTGTGTTCGAGGGAAGGGCTCATGGTCTTAGGGGGGAGAGGGTGTTTGTGTTTAGATATAACTAGAAACACATCCTATGGTTTTTACCAATTGCTTATCTATTTTGAGAATTGTGGGATGAACACTGAAGGATGTCAGTGATTTCGTATGCATGCCTACAGTAAAACCAGCAACATTCAGTTAAATTACCTCGATACTAACGTATACTCTACTCATGTAAATTAGGGTAGGCTTGAAAGACCTCCAAATCTAGTTCAAGGGTGGAGGCTCAGAGTCAGTAGATTTTGAGTTCACCCTGCAGTGTAGACATACCATGGAGGTTTAGGTCCCAGTTCAGGGCAGAAGAAAGGATCTAAAACGCATTATTCAATTTCAGCTGTACTTGAGCTTTAGACTGTTGGAAGGAGTGGTGCTGTCAGTAGGAAGAGATGTACAAACCTGGATCTTGTTATAAATGCACGCTAACAAAGCATATTTCATCCCTTAAATATGCCATGTTCTTCATATTATTTTTCCCCTGTATTCTGGTATTTTATGAACATGAAATAGTTTTCATCCAAAAAAAAAAAAAAAAAAAAAAAGACTTTTTTGTATTTGTCCAAAGATGGATAAAATAAATTATCCATTCTTCCATGCATTTTTTGAGGGAAAGGCTCCAGCTTGAGAGCCTTGTATGGCACCATCTTCTTTGGAATTTATTTCATCATTTCAAATTTTGGCGAGATTCCAACTTCAAAAGAATCATGTTTCCAAAAAGCTGTAGCTTCTTCCTGTAATTCTAGAGACTGCCTCTATTTGATTTGCAGTATCTGAAGTATAAGAGGCTTGTGGGGCCAATGCTGAATTTAAGGTTTGGTATCTCGTGATCCATCAGGATAAAAATGGGGGGTTATATCTCCTTAAAGGAACAGGAGCATTAGAATTTATTTGTGATAAATGTGGCATTTTCTAATGTAATTGAAAGCAACTAAGAGGCTGATCTTTAAAAATGAATTTTAGTTCATATAAATGCTGCTTTAGGTCATACAATCATGATAGCCATACCAAGTCATCTAGCCCTATAGAAAAAGAGGTGAATATGCAAGTAGTTGACGAAGGTCTTTAAAATACAGCATGAGATGTTTCTTCCAAAATATATTGCTGTGAAATTTGATATATGTAGCACACATAAGAGTTGTTGTGACAAAACCCTTCAGGTTGTAAATACAAGCAGTCATGATGACAAATCTTTTATTTCATACTGTCATGCTTTTTCCAGGAAAAAATACCTTTGCGTCCTTACTACTACTCATTTTCTCATCTCCTTTAATACTGCTAGCATCATTTATGAGGCATGTGTATGGCAAATTGTGCTCCTTCATGCCTTTTATTTCTACAGGTTTATTTTTTATATAAAAGGCCTGCTGGGTACAAAACCTTACAAGACAAGCCATCACTGTTTTGTGTTGCAAACCCCAACATTGTTTTCCTTGGAATATTTGCAGAAAATGTGTAATATAAACCTAAAAATACAAACCGTTTTTAAGTCTTGTGCAGGAACAGACATTAAATACCAGTTCACGTGTCAGACAGACAGTGGCAGCTGCATTGTTAATGTATGGCACAATCCCATATTAAATCAAATGGCAAGTGCACAGTTTGACAGATACCGTCATCAGAGCAAACATTATTAAACTCATTAAAGAACTTGCGTTTATTTTTTTTAATTTAAAGCGCATGTATTTGGCTTGCAGAGCCTTTCTCAGTCAGAGCCTACAGCAGCAAGTCCTACTTCTCCAGGTCTTTTTGCCTAACAAAGGCTGATGTGTTTCTGGCGTTCCTCGGGGGCAATGCCACGATGTTTATGGCTTCCCCTGCACATCGCATGTTAGGGTCTGTGACCAGAAATTCCATCTGAGAGCACATCGCTCTGGATAGCGCTCAGTGATCTTTTCATTTTGATTGATGGCTCTGGTTTTACACCATCTGGCTTCTGATAGGCTGCATTAATCATATTCCGAACCAAGAAAATGTAGACAGGATTTTTTAATAAGTACATGTACGTGGAACATAAAAGTGTGTGTATATATGTGTTTGTGTATTTAATTTCTCTACTCTCCAGTCATAGGAAAGAAAGCAACAGTCCCAGAATATAGTTTGTATTAGGATAAATAGGTCTCTAAATAAATCTCTACTTTAAAATGCCCTTATTTTGATTTTACTGCTACTGTTTTAACTTTATTTTATTTTGCTTTCTAACAGCCGTTTATAGTCACTGCCTTATGTGGGCATTGTTTTCGGTGAGGAACAATGGATTTGTCTAAAGTATTTGAGTTGCATCTCAGTTGTTTTAAGTAAATCTTAAAATATCTCCTGCTGCTGCTGTGGTGATATGCTGAAGTTCCTTGCTTCTTTGTAAATACAGTTTCTGAAACAGAATGTTATGAGGTTCTAAATTCTATGTGTGTAGAACATTTTAAAACTCATTAAATTCACATCTTGGGGAAAAATTAAGGGTCTGAATTATACATATAATATACAAAGGTCAGTAACCAGCCATACTGAGGGCTTCTGATAGAGTTTGACAACAGTGTATTTAAGGTATTTACTGTTGGATTAGCAAAATTAATAGCCTCGCAACATGTATGCAGAAATTAATCAGACAACATGCAGTTAAGTGTTCCAGATTTTATTTGGGTTTCTAGTTTACAGCTAAGCAGTTATCTATACTCCTTCTCCTTAGGTTGCTTTCATTCTGTGACGTTTTACAATATGACTTAAGATATGCCCTATGGTATGCCCTGTCACATTGAAGCCATGAGTTGGATGTTAGGTTTCAGAAGCTATTTAATCTTTACCTTTTAAATTTTCGAAGACCACAGGATGAGAAGCTGCCCTGGATTCCCTTCCACCCATACTGCTGTGGATATAACACTCCTTGAAATGGTGGGCAGACACTTTATACTCTTATTGAGAAATCCAGTAAGTGCATTTGCAATATCCCCAAGTCCGGCATTGACTTGTTACAGTGGGTGTACTTTCATAGGTGATCCTCACCAATCAAATGGTGTGGAAGTGTCACAGCCACTAATTTTCCATTGACAGCTACAAACTGGATTATTGTTATGGGGTTTTTGTGAGTTTTGTGTTTATTTTGGTTGGTTGGTTTTTTTCCCCATTTTCTCTCATTTTTTTTTTTCAACATTCATTAGTAGAGCTTGCAGGTACTATTTTTTTTTTCATTCTCTCTACTTTGCTTGTGAAAATACCTTCAGAATGAGGTACAGGAGAATTCTATGTATAACTTAGCAGGAAGGTGAAGCAACATTCGTCCATAACCCCACCAACTAAAGCAAAACTTCCCATTCTCATTTTATTTCTGCCAGGCTTGATGATGTCTCTCTGTAGAGTAGAGGGCGTTTATTTTGAGACATCTGGCCTGAATTCTTTATAACTCAAAGCTGCACTTAGGGTTCAAAACTAATGGCGTGTTAGAAAGCTGTTTGACGTACTAAAGCAAGAAACAGTTCTTGAGGAAGAGTTTAGAAAATTCGATCCCTAAATTTAATAAAGATGTAAAGCTCCTTAAAGTCTAACACTGTACAGGTGCTGAGAGCACCCTGTCTCATGTTGTTTGTTTCCACAGTTTTCTGCAAGACTCTGCATTTTCTGTTGTCTTCCTCTAATGTGTTCACGTTTTCTTGTACGTTTATTTTAAAGACAAGGCTTGTTTGTTTGTTTACAGCCTCACAGCTTCCTAAACTAGACATCTGTGGTTGAGAGAATCAAAATTCAACAATAATCTCTGTTAAATTAAGTATAGATGCTGAAAAATAGGATAAACAAAACCTGCTTAATCATTATTACAAAAGCACAGTCTTCATTTGTGTGCCAAGGAGGATTTTAAAAAAATTCTTCACGGTCATACTATTGATCAGACTGTGCCAAATGTTTGAATTACAGTTCTCTAGTAAATCAACAACTGATCTTGAGTAAATTTGCCTTGCACCTCCCGGATATAGAATTTCCACCTTATTTTGCCTGAATCATTGTAATTACAGTTTACCTTAGAGACATTATGAAAGTTAAAAAGTTAAAGTCTTGCCAACAGGCATAATCAGGGAGCTGCTGAGCTCCCTGTTGGCCGTTCACAAAAGCCTGGATCCTCAAGCTCGGAAGAAGCCTTCGGTACCCTCCTGCTCCCCAGTGTTCTCATTAGCCAGCTTCCAACCTGGAATAGCAGCATCACTGCACATTCTTGTGGAGGCTGGAGCAGCACAAGACTTTGTTGGTAGCAAAGATCTGCAGTGAAAATAGCAGTTGTTTATAGTAACATTCTGCAAAGGATCTGCTCAACTTTGTGCGATATGAACAAGATATATGAAGTCCTGTGTTGCGTTTCAAAACGTTGAGGAAAAAGGTAAAATATATTTGCAAGTGTCTTCCTGAGAACTGAAAAATCATTTATATTGTCATTTAGACACTGCGATGTAGTGTCAAAGCGTGAGTTCAGGGCCTGCAGGATGGTTAAGAGAAATCCCTGAAAAGTGAAACATTTATACTGTGGATCTCCTTTCATCTCTTTCCAAAGTTGTACCTGCCAGCTTAGTAAAATTGCCCACAACAACTTTTTATCAGAAGATGCAGACTACTGGTGTTTTCATCTGATGACTTTCAGTAAGCAGCTCAGTATGAAGAAACTTTATATCACCGTATTTTCTGAAATGCAAAGCCTGCCTACGCTTTTCAGCTGAACAACTCCAGTCAATCTTATCTTAGTCCATGCAGGTTTAATGACAGCTTCCTGAAGTCAATGCCAGTCGATTAATTCTGTAGAAATATGCCCTGCATTGCTGTAGTGATGCTGCATGTTATCGCATCTCGACTCTGGCTTTTGTTTCTGTTTTGATAGGCAGAACAGAGGAAGTTGAATTTTGGGTTGTATTTTTGGGGTTGAATTTTTGTTACTTTCTTTTTTAGTTTTATTATCACTATGTTGAAAGAAACATAAAGAGTAAATACTTCTCAATTTGTTAAGGTTTACCAGCTTCTATATGCATATTCCATTCTTTATGAAGTTTTCCAATAACAAATCAGCAAATCGGATGACTGAATCTTTTAAGAGACTTATTTCCAGGGCTATTTAGTTTACTGGTATCTGGTTTTGCTGTTGAAGTGTTTATTAGTAACATTGTATCAAAGGATATTTTGAAAAAGATACCATTGGTAGTTATTTTTAGAAAATCTTATTTGTAATTAGAAATCTACAGGATTTGAATGCTAATCTGGGAGAGCATACGTAGAATTACAGAATCATTTAGTTGGAAAAGACCTTTAAGATCATCAAGTCCAACCATTAATCTAGCACTGCCTAGTCCACCTCTAAACCATGTCCCTCAGCACCACATCTACACGTCATTTAAACACCTTCAGGGATGGTGACTCCACCACTTCCCTGGGCAGCCTGTTCCAGTGCCTGACAACCCTTTCCATGAAGAAATTTTTTTGTAATATCCAATCCGAACCTCTCCTGGAACAACCTGAGGCTGTTTCCTCTCGTCCTATCACTTGCTGTTATACTTGGGAAAAGAGACCAACCTTCACCTCGCTACAACCTCCTGTCAGTTGTAGAGAGCAATTATGTCTTCCCTCAAACTCCTTTTCTCATGTGAAGATTTTCAAAATTCTTTCAAAGGATTCTTACTTCTGTGAGACTACATACAGGTTTTTGCTGCTTTTAAACTTACTTATAAAACTGTCTTTGAGTAATTCTTTTCTTGTGTGTAGTTTTAAGGGGAGAGGAGACCCTTTATCGATTGTATTCTGTGGGTATCTAGCATGCGTTTCTCTGTTAATGGTTGGCAATGGTGTACACTGCAAGCTCTGTGTGTTTGCTAGGAAATTGGGCCTGTACATCAAAACATTTCATGGAAGTAAGGAAAGTGAAAGTACTTACTGTAAAACCTTTGCAATGCCTTATATCTAAATCAAAGTAATACAATCATTCATCTTGGAAATCGGATAATGTTATTGCCAAGAAAGCTATTTTGTCTTTAGTGGTAGATAATATGCCATTGTATCAGATGCATGCACGTCATTTCTGTTGAAAATGCTCTCAAAATTACCTTTAGAAAGAGATCTGCTGTGCTTTAGTGTGGTTTTTTTTCTTCACTACAGTTTTCCATGGTTCTGAGAATATAAGTCCAGAAAAAGAAAAAACCAGAGCCGATGAGAAGAGAATGCTAGTGACCAATGAATATCTCTATGGGTGTGTATTGTGGTGGTGGTTGTGATTTTTGAGGAACAGTCTCCTTTTCAGAATCTTGCCAAAATCCCAGTTCCACTGAAATATTTAAAGTAAGGAATATTTGAAGTAAGTAAAGTAAGAAATTAGGCTACTTTCTTCTTGAAGCTGAAGCCTATAAATTATCCAGGATTAAAAATCACTATCAGCTTATTTGGAGGGAAAAAGGAATTTGCATTTCATAGGAAAAATATCAGGCATGTGGGGATATAGGAATGTATGGAGAAGATTTGGCTGGCATGTATTTGTGTGTCTAAGTCAAATACCAGTCAGAAGTCATTGTTCTGTTGAATTTCCTCAGCAGTGAACAACAAAGTGACAACTGGTGTGGTACTCAGACACCATCTGTCTTGTGAACCCTGCCATTCTGTTCTTGACAGAATATGATAAATTTTACCTTATTTCTCCAAGAAAATAAAAATAGTACTTAATCTACAGTTCAAAAGCTGGATAAATTCCAAGTGAGGCTCTGTTAGTAGTGATATCCCTTGTCTCTGGGGGTGTAAATTTGGGCTTACACCTAAGTGTGTGTGTATAAATATTACAGATTTATTGCTATGTGCGCTGTACTATGCCATAAACACAAGTCTCTATATGAACATACTATATAAAAATGTCCTTTTAACAAGCACAGTGATTTGTATCCACAGTAGAGTAATTATTTTTAACATATATATATATACACAATTGAAGATTTTAAAGGTACTCTGATGATCACAGGAGGTAAGGGGGAATCAAGGTCGACTTTTCTTAGTTTCAGTGTTTTGAACTCCTCTTTGCTGGTAGTATGTAGTGGACAATGTCTTTAGGTACTTTTAATTTCAGAATAGCAAGATTTTAAATTAGTGGATAGTTTTTCAAATGCAACCTTCCTGTTTTCTTCCATGTAAATACCTTCATTTAGAGTAGATTGCTTTTTTTCACAATGCCCAATGAAGTAATATTTTTCTGACTGTCTTACTGCTGATTTTGCATTTTCAAAAATTTTCCTGATCTTCAGTTTTCTTAGTGTTTAACTGTACTTAGGGTCTCAGCCCCTGAATTATTATGCTGCACCACTTCCACAGTTTAATACATTAGACAACAGCAAAAGTACCTGAAAGCCACCTGGCTCTGTGCACGGCTTTGTCGTTTGAAGATTCTAATGAACTGGCACTTAAAAATTGTAAGCAAAATTCTTCACATGTCTCTGCAAAAACTTGAAGCACCTGCTTCACTTTTTAATTTTAGCATTTTTATGAAGTCTACGCATTCATAGTCTTTCTGTCAGAGGTACAGGATCTCCAGCATTAACTAAAGACCACATTGTGCCTTGAGAAAAGGTGACCTCCTTTATTTTAAGGAAGTGATACCCACACTGAAACTGTTTGCAGTGAGCATGCATAATGCAAGCACGGGGTGTGAAGACATGAATCCCAATTATATGGTGCTTGGTTTAATGTACCATTCGACAGCAAACTGTAACTAAGAACTAAACACAAGCTCTCTTATGAAATTAGATAGCATGTACATATAGCAAAGAAAGCTTTTGTAATGGCACAAATATATAAGATTATGGCATCATTACCTTCATTACCATTTTCAGTCACTTAGAGTTTTTCGGTGAATATTTTGTGACTCTTTTTTATCTTGAAAGTGTCTGTCCAGTATAATTAAGTATTTTTCTTATACAAATGAAATAAATCCTTTATTGTTCCTTAAAATTTAAAAAAATATTTTGAGAATTTCATACAGGAATTGCTGGGGGAACAGACTGTTTCGAATGACAGAAGTTAAGTTCTTGGCTGAGATTTTCTGGCTCTGCATGCTCAGTTGTGTATCTACAATAGATGCTGTTCCCACTGGAGCAGGGAGGGTGAGAGAGAGGCAGAGATGGTCCAGGGCCCTTTCTGCATCTCCATAAAAAGGCCTGACAACAGCTGGCTGAATAAAATAGTCACTTTAGGGGTAGAGATAGGGAGTAAATCTTACGTCCCTTCAGATGCTGAATTCCCTGTGCTCGTGTGGCATCGGACAGAGCCCAGATGGCTTTTCCCACAACATGCTGCACACATCCCAGCCATGGAGAGGTTCCCTCTGGGATCCATAAAGGAGAAAAAATTGGTCCTTTAATACACTTAGATCTCCAGTTTTATTAAAACACAAAAGGGCTTTTGCCACCTTTTACTGCTTTTCCTTTAAAGTATTCTTCAGAGTAGAACTTGTGTCTATATATGGTAGATGCTCTCTGCTCTCAATGAGATATTCCAGGTACGGGAACCCCAGAAAAAGTGCTAGTGATGAAAGGAAAAGTGTTGCAAATGCAGTCAGATTAAAAAAAAAAAAAAAAAAAAAAAAAAAAAAATTAAACCCTTCTAGTCAATAAGAAACACGCATATGACTTTTTTTACTGTCTGGCCCCTCTACTGAAAAAGTGGTGTGAATGGGGAAATGCCCTTGTAAATGGTGCAACTCATATAAACATTGTTTATGAATACCAAGGTGAATGTGCCTTCAGATATACCTCAAGAGACTTATATATATGAGAAAACCAGCAAGTGAAAAAACAAATGCCTGAAAAAAGAAAAAACAGTCCTACCAGACTCAATGTCTGCTTCACTTGGAGGAAAGACATAAATATTGTTTGCCACATGGCACTGAAAAATGTGTGATGAATGTAGCAATTGTAAAACCTTCATTGTTCCTTCAGCTAAAACAAACAGAAAGTGTAATTAGTTGGCTGCTTCTGCCTAATCCTAAATCCCAAGAAGATTACATGTGATTTGAATCATCATCTCTCTACCTGTTTTTCACAGGCATATTTCAGTTGTTCCAAACCATCTCCGTGTTTACATGCACCAGACCTCTGCAAAGCAATAGAAAACACTTAACGATGTCCTGACATGCCACATTTGGATTGTTAAAGGGAGGCTTCCTGCTGTGCTTGTAATTCATCGACTAAAAGCCATACCAGTGATTTCCAAATGTTTATATTTTTGTCATGCCCTTCAACTTTGTTTGTACACTTAGTTCTATCGATTAATCTCGATACTATTTTTTTTAATTCCTGCTTTGATCAGGCAGTTAATCCATTGTAATTTCTATCTTCTGAATTGAAATTCACTTCCAGTTAACTGCCGTACACAAGGTAAAATTGTTTTGGTTTTATATTTGCAAGGTTAAATCAAAGTCTTTTTGTAGATGCACAGTAAATTATTGATTTTATTTTTGTATCGGAATAAAAGATTGCATTAGGACTAATATGATGTGAACTCTTGCTTTAACTGTAAGGACTCCTGAACAAGAGAAAAGCTTTCAAGACATTGCTTGGAGTTTTTGTCTTTTTATATAAAAATTGCCATGAAACTCCATTTTCTTCTTCTGCACCATCTTGTCCAAGTTCAACTGCTATATATTTTAATAAGCAGTCAGACCTTTGCTTCATTGAGAAAGCCCAGAGCTGTTCACTGGCCTTTCATGAACCTCATGCAGAGAACGTGCAAACGCAGCACAGCCCTGATTGTGCTCACAAACACAGCGTCGTGGAAGAGGACGTTTGTTGAAGTGATGCATCAAATGTCAAATATGCAGGTCAAAGCAATAGTTCTGAGTTTGGTCACAGTTGTCTGAAAACCCGAGCTAAATGCCACAATGAAGTTGCGGATCACTGCAGAGGACACATGTAATAGTCCCACAATATTCACACATTTCCACAGGAAGAAAATCTTGGATGGAAAATATGGGGAAGTCCCTCAAAGCCAGTGAAGTTGATAGATGTAGAACTGGTGTTAAATCAGCTTCATCCTGGTCAGGCCACATGCTTTGTGCTGTTCAGGAAAGCTCTCTGGATAAAGACTGACTTCAGAGTTCATGGAGACAGTCTGTATGCAGACATAATGTTCTTTATTAGACAAATTACTACTGTTATAAAAAACAGACAGATCAGGCTATTGAAAACTCTGTTTCTCCCAACTGTATCAGCTAATATCATTTTATGGTTAAAAAAAAAAGCAAAACACACAAACAACACACTGTGGACTTTGCTTTTCTTCTGTCCTTAGACTATTGTGGTTACAGCACCAACGTTTTAAATCAACAGAAAGATAGGGTATTGCTACCCATTTCATTTACTTCAATTTTCTGAGCCATCTCGGATTTCCTGAGCTATGCTACAGCTTAAAATGACAAAACTGAGTTTTAAAGGAACAAGGAGGATTCTCTGATTTCTACCTTGCTGCTTTCTTATGAAGTACCGAATTGCAGCATATACAATCAACTTCCAAATTTGTGTAGGTTTTTGTAGCTTTTATCTTTTTGTAATAATAAAAAGGAAGAACTACGACACTGAGGGTGGACCATGGATCAGACAGTTTAAAAGAAGGTGGCATAACGAGAGGAAAACGTTTAAAAGCAAGTGGAAACAGAAACATTAACCAAAGAAAGCATGTTAATGTGGTATTTTCTCAGAGCGATATTTGGATTATGTTTATTTGACTAGTAATGTGATTTATAGATGTAACTGGCACTTTTTTCCTGAATAGAAGCAACTTTCTCTCTTGTCATACATAGCATCTCCCACAATCAAATACAATTAAGCTGGTTTCAGTTTTGCATATTTTGAAGTTGTATGAGCTTATTGAAGCCAACAGAAAGAGATCTCTCTTGCTAGGCTGGAGCATTATTTGAGCTAATCTGCCTGCTTGAGTACATTAATGTTTTGCAAGTGGTTCTAAGAGATATGTGCAGCTGGGTGGCATAATTCTGAAATATTGGAATGATTCATGGCACTGGTTTCCATGCGGTCACCTTTTATTTCTTTAATAAACGAATGCAGCCTCAACTCAATAGAATTCCAGGCTTTTTTGCACTGCAGCACAAGTATTGTTTGTTCTTTATAGCAAAGATCAAAGGATATATAATTTTTTTTAAATAGCAGCAGGAACCACAGATCATAACTCATTGAAATTACTTCCCCCCCCCACCCCCTTTTAGTCTTAGAACTATACTATTCTGGAAAATTTATTGTTTTATTGTGGATTATCGATGTCACCAACTGCAGTTATGTTGATTCAATATGGCCTTTTGTATATGTTTTTCAGAACTACAAATGATTGCATTTAATTAAAACCCACGCATTAGACCAGATACTCCTTTAAATGGAAAAACTCATAACATGGGCAAGGAAGCCTCCCCGTGTTTCTGTGTAAGGAATTTTCCTCCCATGAAAATACTTCAAATGAGAAGGGGTGGTATAAATACACAGGTGGTATTCTGAAAGCTAAGAGATACCTAAAAACCTTGCTTTGGTTTTAGCAGCCTCCTTCCAGACTTCTGTAAAAGCATCTGCATCCCCCATGGAGGGGGGATTAACTGTGCCAAGGAAAAATCCTGACTGATGTGCTGCTGGCAGCGGCCTCCTCTGGGTGTCTGTTAAAGAAATAGGTGCAGGTAGTTAGAATGAAACATGATGGGAGATAGACACAGGCTGTGAAGTGCGGGACTGAGTGTTACGTGGGATCAAAGTCAGCAATCGCCTTCCGTACTTCCTTGTTCTGTTTTATCACCATATCATCCTGCCCTTAGTAGTTTCATTCTTGGGCATTAGTAGAAGGAAGTATGAATGAAGAATCAAAATTAAAGACTTTTCCCTGTAGCTCAGCTTGCCTTTTATCAGCCCATGGAAGCTGGAGGGCTGAGCTCTTGTTATCGAGCTGGTGGGACCGCTCACGTGTTGGTGACTGGAGGCTCTGGAAAGACGTGTGTTCTCCAGGCAGAGCTGGCAGCCTGCGGTGCTGCTCTTTGCTCTTGCTGCTTCTGGTTACACTCCGTAATCGTCATTCCCATACGCCTCCTGCAGCCGGACAGCTCTCTCCCCTTCACCATGCACATAAAGCACATGTGTTGTAAATCCCTGGGGGCCATCTGATTCCCGTGCTACAGGTAAGGAAGGAAAAAAATTAAACTCTGCTTTATTTAAATTTAGGATAAACTTCCTGCTTTTCATTAATTTTCCAGGTACCCTCTTGAAAACATTTTACTTCTCCTATACTTTATTATTTCTCATCTGACCTCCTTATCTTCTGCCTTCTGTGCTAAAAAAGACATTTCTTCTGTCCAAACCTCCCTAATTTATTTTCAGAAGTTATACTTAAGGAAGGAATAAGAAAAATGCTTTTCCTCCCCCGGGTTATTCCCATGCTTTAGTGCCAATAATACCCTCCTACACTCCTGTTTTATGTGAAATTATCATGTTGGCATTGGGTCAAAGAAGATAGAAACTCTCAAAAGGGGGGTGCGTGGTAGGGAATGCAGTTTTTAAACAGTCTTCCTCTCCCCAGTTTGGAAATGACACTAGCATGTGCATTGGAGGATATGTCCAGGGCTAGAAAACAGGTCTGTTATTTAAATCATATTGAAAAATACAGAAACAACTTGGCTCGATTTACCTTTTATTTTTTTCTTGGAGTAGAAACCATATGTTTTATCTTTGGTGTGTTCTCTCATACTTGCCAACTTCTGAAGCTGTAAAGGTGAACATTTAGGGTGATTACTTAGAACATTCAGTGCTTTAGTTTTGTTTCAAAAGAGACTTTTAAGCAGTTCACATGAGAAACGTTAAAAAAAGGTTGGAGGAGGGACTTGTCCTTGAATATGTGTAAGAGAAATATACTCCTTTCCCCCTCATTTGCATAAATAATGCACAGGAGAAATGCGATACTGCTAACATAGCTCAATTTTTTGTGTCCCGCACTCCTGGCACAGGAGCAATGAGAGCAAGTCCCACAATTCTGTCTGCTGGAGGCTGAAAGTCTTCCCGTACGATTCCCATCTCTTTCATCTACCTCTCCTCAAAAACTTACTCTTACCCTCCTAGAGTTGAGGATAAGAAAGAAGAGGAGGAGGAAAGAAGTGGGATGGACACATTGGAGAAGTAGAAAGAAAGAACCAGAGTACTGAGCAAAATTCTGCATCGGAAGATTGCTTTCCAAAAATTACTGCTGGGCTTCAAGTTAGCAGATCTACTCTGAACTGAAACTCAGCAGTCTGCAGCCTTACTTGTGTCCCCAGCACTGGTCTTCCCGTATTAACAGTCTGTATTTGTTGCTGTCCATACCCGTCTGAAAAGGAAAGGAGACATTACTTTGTAGCCTCCCAGTTCTTGCAAGTTACAAGAGGGAAGCAAAGGGGACCTTAGCTGTTCATGCCTGTTCACTTTATCAGTTATTCCTACTAACAGTAGAAAAATGAGGTGAATTCTGTAGAATTGCTGGCTTTTGCAAACACCTTTGGATCCAGGTGTTTCCAAGGCATTGTGAATTTGTTTAATATAGTACCAGTAACATCCTCCATAGTGGGATTTTGAATGGAAGTTGTTGTTAGTGGTGTGGTGATGCGGTGGGATTAATCTCCTTCAAATGATATTTCTTCGAAGTTAGTTATATTGGCTTAGAGCTCAGACTACTGTTGGTTGCCAGTGCTGTTCTGCTGCCCAAGATGACATGAACCATCACAGCCGAGATGGATTTAGATGTTTTATATCTTAAGGTCTTGCCCTGAATACAAAACATCAACTCAGTTCAGCCACGTTCTTTGCGAATAGATGTCAATATACAGAGCAGAATGCCATAGCAATTAGATAAATCAAATGCGAAGGACTGGAACTTTCATATCATAACAACTTTTCTAAATAAATAGTGTTGATTGAGTTGGTGAGTGAGGTGGTACTGGAGCAAAGTCAGGTTTCTGACACTGCACTTGGTTCAGAAAAAGAAAGTGGTTTAAATAAGCTGGTCAAATCTCACCTCATTTTTATCATATAGTTTCAGGAATTATTTTGATAGTCAGCAGTGCTGAACTGCTGTGAAACAAGTCAAGGAGCTGTCAAAGCTGTGCTTTCTTAACCTTCTGGCAAATGCAGTATAACTGATACCAAGCACAGTTGCATTTGCAGCTGCATGATATTGTGGGTTTTTTTGGGGTGAAGAGTGCTCTTGGTTTTTTATTGGCAACATCAATAGGGGCAGTTGTTTAATAGATGAAGTTTGTAAGTCTGTGTAACATGCCTTTTTACTATTGTCTTTTCAGTGTTTTTTTTGTTGGGGCTGACAGTACAGATGGCAGGAACTCTCAATTAGCCTTGAGGTCAGGCATCTCAAGTAAAAATCTTGATGCTTTCCTATATCATTTCACCCCAGTCATAAAAGGGCAGCTCATTTCTCATGTGTATTTAATACCTTGTTTCTTCTAGGGGATATGTAAAGATAATCTTATTTTACAGCACTATTGAATCGGGTTTATGACCAGGCTTGGTGCCAATGCTTCCTAAAATACTTATTTCTTTGGGGTGCAAAGTAGCATTTTATTAGGCTGCGTGTTTGAAAGTTAATTTTGTTGCTGTTATAAAGCAGTGTTAACTACCCTTTCTACTGCTGTATGGTGGACAAAGCTTCATTCTGACCAAATCTCAGATGTGGCTAAGGGACAGCTCAAGACCCATGTTTTTGTTACAAAATAGGTGCAAAACAGTTTTTCTCCGATCTTCAGTTTGGGATGTCTCAACCTGTTTGAGCCACCCTAAATGGGCTGCATCTAAGCTTTTGCTTACCCACCTGTTGGGTAAAGTACCTTTGGATTCAGTTTTGGATGTCTATGCTTTTTTTTTTCTCCATTGCCACCATCCTCATAGCATAAATGGGAGTATGATTCTCAGCTTTTGACAATGTATTTTCATGATTTTTGGCAAACCTAGAGAGTGTCAGCACAGTGTATTTTTAAAAAAGTTCTGAGAAAATATGAAATATGGCATTTTTGCTATTTAATACTGAAGTTTAAGTAGAATATTTCAACTGGTAATCAAATGAATTAATTCTGAGCTGGATGAGGATGGCACAGCAGATCTACTGTTGTGATTTGTCTATGCTTTGAAAGAAAAAATACATCAGAAAGCAGCATGTATCTGTGAACATCACTGGACAATTTGGTATCTCTGTATTTCCATATTCACATGTGAAGAAAGTGCAGCACAGAAATATGAAATTACTTCCTAAAGGGGACAGTCCTAAAGGGGTCACTCTGACACATTAAAACTGGGGGGGGTGAGGGGACAGAAAAAACATTCTGACACAGCAGGATTTCAAGGAAACTACACTGAGGGGATCGGTCCTTCTTTTGTATATAGGAATATGTCTTCACCACATCTTCCAGCGTTTTTTTTCCTATTGTGCTATTTTTTTGCAATCTGGTTTTAATAACTAAAATACTACATTTTTACCCCTGTGTGCTCTCTCACTTGTTAGAAATTGGCACCTGTTTTCATATTTTTTATAAAGGGTGAATAAGAATTAATTTACTCTCAGGAAGTATGTGCATAAACAGTGTTCCAAAGTACTTATTTTATGAGAGTTACAGGAAGCATTTAAAATGTCATATATGGAGTTGGTTTGCTGTGATCCAAAGTCTACAAGGACCAGGACATTGCTACTACCATTGTTTTCATAAAGTCATTCTCATATTATTGAGAAAAAAGTGTTCAACTAATTTATTCCTCTTATATAAGGTCATCTAGGCAAATCTGTGAAATTAAATGGCTGTTTCATGATTAAGGGAGAGTAAGAACTTCTTAATTGAGGAACAGATAAAAAGCAAGCTAATTAACTCCTAATATATTTCTTTAGCAGCATCCAAACAGCCGTTTCTAAGATGAACTTGGGTTACTCATCTTTTGAGCTTTTAATCATTTTTTTTAGATTGCATTTTTACACCATCTGTACTACAAAAATGACTGTTATTTCTGTCACAGTTGGAAGCATCAGTTAATAAATGTTTTCTATTTTGATCTAGGGAGGTGTTTGAATTGAGGGGGGAAATATTCTTGAACTAATTGGGTAAATTTACAGTAGACTGGAAGAGAGTACAGTGGGAACGGTTTACTCCTATCCCTACCTGCTTTTCTTCCAACTATCACCTTACTCTTTTTTATTTAAATACTGTCCCAAATGAAGGCTCAGCTCCATCCCTCTGGTCTTCTGTAAATTACTGCATGTGTTGGGAAACCACTGGCAGTGCATCCATGCGCTGCCACTCCATTTACAAGATATTTAGCAGTTCTAACCATCTACTGGAGCTTAGGTTCAAGGCAGATCAGAGCCACTAATAAAGTAGCATTGGGCACTGATGTGTTGACTGCTGCCTGTGGAGTCTACATTGGTAACTCATTGGGGTAGGGAATGAAAATAAAACGGCTAGCTGTCTTATGGCTAACTGCTAGACTGCAAAACTCACTCTTCAAAGATTTCTTTTGTTGAGGAAAATCTTTTACTGTGCAGATGCGTGAACTAGAATAAAAACAGTGCAGTCTGTGTGCACAGCATGTACAATGTATAGACAATTTTACATGTGTATGTGTAATCAGAATTATAGATATCATACACTGATAATAATAATTAACTAAGCATTCTTCAGAGTGATCTATGAATTTATTTTAATTTCTGTGACAGACATTGGGAATATGGATTCCCAACAGGCAGGTAGAATTAAGATCACTTAAGCATATTAATATTTTGCTATCCCAATTTATTCTTTTGTAGAATGTTGTTAGCAAACTTCAGTTTTCGTTATATAGATACCGCTTTTTGCTTTTACATCTTCTCATTTTATGTGATTATGTGTATTTCATATGTCTTTTTTCTGCACATTTTAGCGGGAAGCTATCTGTTTCAGTGTAATCCGATTGTTATTCTGAAGAACTGAGATTTTTCCTGTGAATTACGAAACATCTTGCAGCGGGAACACAGAAATTTCATTGTTTAGTAAGAGATTAACACTTCTGCAAGATTTTTTTTTGAGGGTTTTTTGCTTTGTCCAAGTTATTAGCACATTCACAGTTTACAAGCAGGTTAGCTGGGGAATACTGGCAATTACCCTGATACCTTGCCAGACCTTTATTGATGTTGGATAAAGCAGTGAATGTAGTGATGTTAATATAGAAAATGAGATTGAAACTAAAATAAAAATACTTTATCAGCATCTCCTGGTGGATTTTATAGTATTATAGATGGTCAGGTTTCTGGAAAAAAAGGGAGAAGAGAGAAAGGAAACATCTTGAGAAGTTGTTAACAATGGTAAATTTTAACTCTGGATTTTTTTTTTTTTACATTGCTGTCAAAGGACTCTTTCGTCTAACAGTAATAATCTTAAAAGGGAGATAATTTTGAAAATCATCAGAGACATTTATTCCATTCTTAATGTTCATTTTTATATATTTTGCTTCAGTGACAAACTACTCCATTCTTTGGAGAAGTGCTAAGGTTTTATTGAGGAAGGAAAACAAAACAGCCCAAGGTCATCTACCAAAGCCTGTTTTTCATCTTCATAAATAAAAGAATTTGGTGGCAATTAGGTAACTCAGCTACTGTGAAACCATTTGATTATTTTTCACAATGATAATTTTAGTCATATGTGTTGCTCAGAACAATATTTCTGTTTTCATTTATTTTTAATCCTGCAGAACATTTAAGCATCATCTTAAACGTGTGCAAGACAATATACAAAGCCCACTGTAAGGTTTCTTGATAACAGTCAGACCTTAAGGAAAAAGTATTTTTTCATATTTGGATCTCCTCTCTACCACATGTGCAGACACTTGACTCTTAAATACTGTTCACATGACTACTAAGAGATGCTTTGTTGTTCACTGGTAGTTCATGAGCACTACTTGGAAACATTAGATTAAACTGAAAAGCGTCTGTAATGTGAATTTTAAGGCCCTAAAAAATATTTATGTTTCTTCATCCTTTCTGAACTCTAGTGAAGACAAGGCATTTAAGTAACAGTTAAGTATGTAGATATTCTTGTGAATATATTCCTGAGTCCGTGTTTTGGCATCAACTTCGGTTGAGGATGATGTTGGGATTTGATGAATAAAAGATATATGAATAAAATACACCACATACTTCTATCCATTTTCTGTAACAGCTTTTCATTTTTAAGACTGCTTCTTGATTTTCCTAAGCAATCATGTTGTTGACTGTTGTCTTCAGCTATCAAGTTGAGCCCCCTCGCTCTGTCTGGAAAAACAATTGGTTCCAGGAATGTGGCATCTGCTGTGGCTGCATTTACAGCCTCGATTTACTTGTTGCTACTAAAATCACAATTCTCAACTTTCCATACACTGATTTTAGCCATTACAGTTGTTTTACAATGGCACATTTCGTTTCCTCAGCTATAAGCATCCTGTTATGGATCATATCCTATTGTTTTGTAGTGAAATTGTGTCAGAGCACTGAGGTGGAATCTAGGGTTTTTGCTGGTGGATTTCCAGAATGGCTACTGTGCTGTAGAACAGTCTGCTGAGTTTAACAGCATTTGTTTTAATTGCATAGATGTGAGAGATTTTAATTAATGCAGTTCTAATGGTGAGAAATCAAGTCTGCAAAAGAGCACAGTTCAGAAGCATAGATTTTGTTGCCATATTAAGGAGAGTAGATTATGCGTCTTCTAATATGCATTATATAGTTCACATAAGTAGCCATATTGAAATATTTGATATTGAGAAGAATAGTGGTAATTTTCCCTGTAACAGATGTGTGTATGTAGGCTGTGAACATCAGAACTTCATGGAAAACAGTGACCATGGGAATATTTTTGAAGATTTACAGGCTGGACAAGACAAGGAACCATCATTCTAGTTATGTCTCTGAAGCTTCTCAGTGTTCTCAAATGATTATTTGTATTCTCTTTAGCCTTTCCATTTTTCTTTCACTAATAGTGTAAATTCCAAAAGTGAATTTCAGTTGTGTGAGATTAGTTTGAAGACTGGTCCTCACTTTGAGGTGCTTTTACTTTTATTAAGATTTTCAACTTCTAAAATAAACCAGCAAGACAAAATCTGTACAATGCCAATTGCTGTAAAACTGTGACTGTGTTAGGCATGCATAGAGGTAACTTTTGGTTCCTGAGCTACTTCCTTTCCAGCAGGTGCACCCTTCCCCGAACCTACTTAAAATGAGTACATTTCTCTAATAAAAAAAATGAAGAGAGTTATATAGTGGCCAGTGAGTGCATTCGGGGGTGCTTCATAAATATTGCAAGTTTTCAGAGTGCCTTTCTGTGCCACCAGATTTATGTCATTTTCAGAGACACAAGTTAATATTTTAAAGGCCATATTTCGCAGTAAAGCAGCCAGCTTTGAATAAGTACGATGAAGTTAAATCTTTTTAGGAACACCATAGATATTAAATTGGGATGTTGGCTTACAGATCAGTCGCAGCGCTTATATATTTGTTAACTCTGCTTTCCTGAAGATTAAAAAAAAAAATCCAAACAAACAAACAAAAAAATCCCAAAAAAACAAACCTTCAGAAGTCTGCAGTTGACAGCATAAATTTCTACTGAAGGAATGCAGTGACATTTGTTAGAAGTGTCACATTCTCCATCCTTCATAGTGCTAAAAAAAAATGCTGTATCTCCATATCGCCACATCTCAGTTATTGATTTGTCAGTGACACAATCAGCACAGTGATGTCTTGGCACCTTTTCTCCACTCCATTTTGTATTTGGCTGTTGTAAAAATTATTTTTAAGTAATATTGACTGCCTTGCACAGCATGGAATTAAGGGGAAAAATTGTAAATTTTACTGCTGATGGCTTTTTGTTTGTTGGTTTTGGAGTGGATTTTTTTTTTCCAAGCATGTTTCAGGCCAGTGCTTCTGTCACTTAAAGAATAAGCATGTGACTGACAGGATACTATTTGGGAAGTGATGTGCAGTCTCAGAGTAATATGACATTTTATGAGCAGCTTGACTGTTTTCATTACTTGGATTTATACTTTTATTTCTGTGTGCTAAGGAATAAGTGGGCAAGGCAGCTGTGGGGAATAGAAAAGCTGTCAGGATGAAGCTGATAGGACAGCCTTGAAATGATGCCATAGTGTCTAATAAGACATTATGGCTGTTATCTTTAAACCCTTTAAATACAAAATCTGATAGAGCAGCTTGGATCATTGTTTCAAGATAAGTAATTTGGTAGGGTTTGTAATAGGTTCATCTGAAATATTCTGGAAAACGTGAAACAAAATTTTAAGAATCTTTTTACTAAATTGCCCACTCTGGCTATTTTTGTTATTTCCTAATTAGAGCTATTGTATTACTCGTGACAGGGGGAGATAGAACTTTTTAAGTTTTTTTTCTGTTTTTTAGCCTCAGCAGCAATTTAATGGCAGATCAAGGTTTTGATGTAAATATTCTGAGGCAGACCGTTGCGCTTCCGATTATGAACCATGCTCTTTTTCATTGGCAGGCTTAAATACTCCATTTCTGTCACTTTGCTCTTACAAGCTTCATTCCACGTGGCAGCACAGGAGTCTTCATTCTTGCATGTCTAAGAATTGAAGCACCCGTGTGTCTTTCCATTGTTGCTGACTCCAATTCCCCTCCCTAGTTCTGGAAGGGAAGTTTCCGTGTGAAAACTTCAGAGGCTCAGATGCCGAAGGTTTGCAGTCTGGGTTCCTCTGGCAAACTGACAGCTTGGTAGCTGGGTGCCATTGAGTAGTTTTCATAATCTGTGAAGTGAAACTGGGAATGATCATAAAATACACGATTTCTCACTATAAATGCGCTGTGATCTGATAAGGAAATTTCCCTCCAGAGTCTAAAGCTGTCCAGGAAGGCTTTGCTTGGCTGCAGTTGGTAAAACTCCACTGGGTCTGTTGAGGGGAAGCAGACAGGAGCAGGCCTTGGTACCTTTGGGCATCCCAACAAAGGCCTCAGTGCAGAGATGGATCCCAGTGTATTATTGCAGATGCTCTATAATGGCACCTCTGAAGCACTCAGTACAGGTTTCAGAGTGGGTTTCTGACAGCTAGGGAAAAATTATGTTGTTGTTAGGTAGCTACATCTTTGAAAGACTTGTGTCATTTCAGCTGGGAGGTAAATGGTGATATAAATTAAATACATGCATAAGCAATTAAATCATAATAAGCACTTTGTGGTGATTTTTCTTACTGTGAATGGGGAAAAACACACAACTGCATTGATGTAGCATTAAGGAATTTGGGGAAGAAGAGCCATGCTTATAGAAGAAATATAGAGTTTGAGACATCAAGTGCCTTTTTTTTTAAATTGTAAATTGCTATAACTGTTACAAATTGCAGTGCTTTTTCAGCAGCAAATATATTCTGACTAGCAAGAACTAAAAATAAATACTGTCATTTCAATTGCAGCACGACTAATCTGTGACTGTTAAACTGGCAGTAGGATAAATGTGATGTCCTTACTAACAGAGATAGTATACAAATCTCTTCCAGTGCTTTCAAAGTGTTATGACATTTTTGGTGAAAGTATGCACAAGCAGATGTTTTAGAAGAATACAGTGGATTATACTTAATAAAAATAAAAAATACAAAGCATAGGTTCGTACTTAACAAAAAGTAATGTTTTCTGTACTTTTAATTAAAAAAAAATGCGGAAATCTTGTAACAAAAAAAAAAAACAACTAAAAATATAGTATTCCCTGGTGGAAGTGAACCTTATATGGAAAAAGACATCTTGTGAAAATTTTTTTTTTAATCTTCCTTGTCCATCAAGACACATGTTGAAGTAATTGGGTAGTGCTCTCTTCCTCCAAAATATACAGTAATAGTAAGGAGGCCTCAAAAACTGTCGTGGCCAGGCTCATATGAATCCTTTATCCTTTCCAAAAAGTATATGGGTTGGTGGGACAAGGGTTGCTAAAGCTTCCCTTGGCAGTTGCACTAGTGCAGAAGTTTGTTAGAAACAAGGAGAGTGACAAAGGTGAAACTTGCATGATAAATCAGTTTCAATTTGTAATTAGACAGTCCACATTATACTCGATTCCATCTGTTCACCAGCTAATGTATCACCCAGTTGTCTCAAAGCTTTACTCCCTAGCAGATTGGTCCTCTCCTCTGCAGCACTGTAAAATACAATATTCTGGCAAAAGACACCAGATGCAGCAAGCAGAATAAGCAGACAAAAATTGTTTGTTCTGTGGTGGCTGACAGTAGATCTAGATCTAGCAAGCAACTGTGGGAGGATATTTTTGTTTGCTTTGCTATGGTTAACTCTCCCACCTTATCATACAGCTGTACCAGGTGCTTATAGTACAAGATGGGGTGAATACTCCCTCTGAGTGAAAATGAAATGAATTAAAATGAAATTTTAATTACTCACAAGCTGGTTTTATCATGGAGTTACTGCCACTCCAGATTTATTCCAAGAGATCAAAGAGCAGTGTAAACCTCTTAGCGAGATATATCTTCCATTCTCATCTAAGTCTATTGTGGGACACTTCAGGTGCCAGCATAGCTAATGTCTCACTGGCTGTGAAAAAAAGCATCATGATCCTAGGAAAAATTATTTATGTAAAGCTGGCAGATTAATCAAAGGAGAGCAACAAGTGATTACAATACAGTAGTTACAAATCTAGTGAAAGAGAAATGGTTGAAGGAAGGGACATGCCAGCATGTGTGTGGTATTGATAGGGGTCATAACTGGCCAAGCATTCGTATCCTGCATGTGTGATGTGATGACATTTTTCTGTTCGAACCCTGGTGTATCACAAACAAATTTTGAGTGTGGTATCTGATCACGTCTAGGGATTTCTTAGGCTTTGGGGGACAGAACCCTACTATTACAGTCAAAAATTGGAAAGGAAAAGGTAGAACATATTGAAGGAGTGATACCTAGTTTGCAGATAAATATCTTGCCTCTGTAGTTGTCTGTAGAAGAAAGACCTGGTTGATAGCAGCTATTAACACCGTCATGACTTGAATTTGGAAAGCTTGTCTTTTTCCCAGTTTGTCATTTGATGCGGTTTCACCCCAATTGTGCCTCGTTTACATCTTCTAGTAGTGTAATTCACACAGATCAGTTCTGTTCTTTATTTCAGTGTTTTTGTAATGATGGTTCCCTGGAAGAGAAGAAGCAAAAGAATAGCTGGGAGAAAGATTAAAACCAAATTATTTGGATAGGGGTGTACAGAAAGCCTTGGAATGGCAGAGTTTTTGGCACAGAATGGATGAAAAGGTGTCAGCCTGTGAAGGTAAAAGCAGATTACATGTTGTCTCTGGTAAGAAGGAGTAACATAAATAATATCCTAAAATGGAGGCCTGGCAGCAGTACCGAGAGAGGTTGGAGGAAAAATACCAAATACAAGGAACTTCTTATACGTACAATAAATTTGGCCAAGAGAAACATACCTTTTCTCTTTCTCTTCCTCAGTACATCTATGTAAACATCATATATAAACACAAACATACATTTCTTACTAAAAATTATGTCACCAATCTTTTGTCATGCCTTAAATTAATTGCTCAGAAATACTCAGGTTGCACAACTTCTTGTTAAAATTTGTTTCTTCAGGGTTGGACAATATTTTAATCTAACAAGCACATGGACATTGTAAAGGTTCCAAATGCCAGACTCTTTACGTAAGTAGTGCACAAGCCTAGGCAAATTAATAAATGGCTGCCTGCATTGCACAGCTTCATTTTCTTTACCACACTTGGGTGAAGAGTCCCATTATTGAATGCAGCATTTCTTCTCCTGCATGCCATGTTCTTCCTCTCATGAAGTATCTCCTTATCTCATGTGATTTTAACAAGTTGCTTTTGTCTTTATTTGATTCTGCATTTGGATTGGACACCTTTGCCAAGAAAAGTATGACCCACTCTTTCTCTCCCTTGTCTAAGCTTTGCTTATTTCTTTTGGTTCTCATGCATTCTTTCTAAGTCTCTTGGGCCCCTTGAGGTATAGGATCCAGCTGCAGCACGTAGGCTTTTTTCTGCTTTTAAGTGTAGTCCAATACCCCAGACTTCCTTCTCTTCAGGCAAGCTCGACTTGCCAGCTTTTCCAGCTTCCCACTCTTTCACCAAGCTTCCACTTGAATGGGTAGCAGCCTTCAGGGTTTAGTGTGTCTCTGTTTTATGTGAGATGCGTGAAAAAAGCGCTGAGAACACATGCCCAACTCAGGTGTTCACTGATACAGCAAGTTCACCTCCTCTGCTGGTTCTGTACGTTAGACAAAGTCTGATTCCCTGAATCAGCAAGACCAAGTTCACGGTTGCCTGACAATCTTTAATTCTGCTTCCTTGTACATTTCAATTGTGATGCTTGTATTTTGATTACGTGATCACATGCTATCATATATACTGCATAGGGTGCACAGTGTTCAATGAATGAGGAACTGTTCCATTACTTTTATTGTCATGTGGTCTCCTACCTGTTTCTAATGAACATATCCATCTGCATTCACAAGTTTTTTGCAAGTACTTGTGAATTAGTGGAAAATCACTGCTCTAAAACCAGGGGTCTGAGGTATGGGGATCAAATGACCAAGCCTTACAGAAATGCCTTAGGTCATTGCCTCAGAGCAAGAATACTCTCTTTTTGGTTTCCAAAGCCTGCTTTTCAGATTGTATTTGCGTATGTATATGGAGTACTATTTCATAAATTGAAAATAATGTAAAGAACTTCAGTCCCAAATGAGTTCTTATAAAATAAGTGCATAAATGGTATTATTTCCTTACAGAAACAGAAGTGAGTCACAATGGCATTTGGCAGGGAGTCAGTCATTCAGAAAAGAGAAAACTTTTGTCTGCTGAGTAGGCAGAAAATGAGATGATTGTTAGTCATCTGTTAAACCTCAGTAATATCTAAATAAGGTCTTTAATACTTACTAAATAAAAACCTTAATGACACCACCATTTTCCTCTGCTGTGATCTTAGGGAAGGGCAAGTTCAGCAGAAAATCCTGAATCATTTTGTTGTTTTGATTAAATCCTGGAATATTGTTCATGGTGTGGACTAGGTAACTTCCGAATATTTGATTTTGTCTCTCTAGTGTAATTAAGCAATGTGAGGTAACCAAGCAACCTCTGTCGATGTTGCATTTCCAGGGGAAGCTGCATGAGTGCTGTACATTTTAAGAAGTGAGGTGATAAAAGTGACATGAATTGAACTGATGTCCAACTACTCTTTGTCTAAAACAAACAGTAAAGAAGCTTTTAGTATTTTTTTTTAAGAATATGTGCCACTTAAGAAAGCTCTAAAATGTTTCTCAAATCTTAATTTTGAATGCACAGTAAGGATCTTGTAGACCGGCATTGGACCTTTGAAATAGAATGTTAGATCTCTGAGGGGATAAATCAAACCATGTTGCTTATGTCATAATCTGTTGTATATAAACTGCCTGAAGTATATGTGAAGGTTATACTTTGTTTATTTTTAACTGTTTTTAAAAAAGTACAGGAGAGACATTAGAAATGGTTGACCAGTTTTGCAAAATGACAGTAAAACTCTTTAGTTGCGAGCATTTTTAAGTCAGGATCAAGGGGCAGGCTGGCAGGGGTGACACTGTTGTGGGCATCTGTTACAGGTCACCAGATCAGGCTGAGGAAGTTGATGAGGCCTTCTATGGGCAGCTGAGAGTGGCCTCACAGTCACAGGCCCTGGTTGTTGTGGGGGATTTTAACTTCCCTGATGTTTGCTGGAAGGACCATTCAGCCAGCCAGCCACAGTCCAGGAGGTTCCTCCAGTGCATTGATGATAACTTCCTCATGCAGATGGTGGAGGAGCCGACTAGGAGAGGAGCACTGCTGGATCTCATCCTCACTAACGAGGAGGGTCTGGTCGAAGCAGTAAAGGTTGAGGGCTGCCTGGGTTGCAGTGACCATGAGATGGTGGAGTTCAACATCTTGTGTGGCAGGAACAGAATAGCAAGTAGAATTGCAACCCTGGACTTCAGCAGGGCTAACTTTGGCCTTTTCAAGCAATTGCTGGGGGAAATCCCATGGGCAAGACTGCTTGAAGGAAAAGGGGCCCAAGATAGCTGGATTGCATTCAGAGATTGCTTCTTCCACGCTCAGGATCAGAGCATCCCCACACGAAGGAAGTCAAGGAAGGGAGCCAGGAGGCCTGCGTGGTTGAATAGGGATCTGTTGGGTATGCTCAAGCAGAAGAGGAGAGTTTACAGGTCATGGAAGCAGGGGCTGGCCACTTGGGGAGAATATAAGGCTGTTGTTAGAGGATGTAGGAAGGCAGCTAGGATAGCCAAGGCCTCCTTAGAATTACAGCTGGCGAGAGGGGTCAAGGACAGCAAAAAGAACTTTTTCAAATACATAGCAGATAAAAATAATACCAGAGGCAATGTAGACCCACTGATGAATGGGGTGGGTGCCCTGGTGGCAGAAGATACAGAGAAGACAGAATTACTGAATGCCTTCTTTGTCTCTGTCTACTCTGCTGGAGGCTGTCCTGGGGAGCCCTGTACCCCTGAGACCCCGGATGAAGCCAGGTCAATGGAGGAGTTTGCTTTAATCGATGAGGACTGGGTTAGGGAGCAATTAAATAGTCTGGACATTCATAAATCTATGGGTCCAGATGGGATGCACCTGCGAGTGCTGAGGGAGCTGTCTGAAGTCATTGCTGGACCGCTCTTCATCATCTTTGCCAAGTCTTGGGAAACGGGAGAGGTGCCCAAGGACTGGACGAAAGCAAATGTCACTCGAGTCTTCAAAAAGGGCAAGAAGGAGGACCCTGGTAATTATAGACCGGTCAGCCTTACTTCTGTCCCTGGGAAAGTAATGGAACAGCTTATCCTTGGTGTCATCTCAAGGCATATCAAGGATAAGAGGGTTATTAGGGGCAGTCAGCATGGCTTTACCAAGGGTAAGTCATGCTTGACCAGCCTCATAGCCTTTTATGAGAATGTAACAAGGTGGATGGATGATGGCAGAGCGGTGGATGTGGTCTACCTTGACTTCAGTAAAGCCTTTGACACAGTCTCCCACAGCATCCTCACAGCTAAGTTGAGGAGGTGTGGTCTAGACAATAGAGTAGTGAGGTGGGTTGCAAACTGGCTTAAGGAGAGAAGCCAGAGAGTGGTAGTCAATGGTGCGGAGTCTAGTTGGAGGCCAGTATCTAGTGGAGTGCCTCAGGGGTCAGTACTGGGGCCAGTATTATTCAATATATTCATTAACGATTTAGACGAGGGAATAGAGTGTACTATCAGCAAGTTTGCTGATGACACTAAGATGGGAGGTGTGGCTGACACGCCAGAAGGCTGTGCTGCCATCCAGCGAGACCTGGACAGGCTGGAGAGTTGGGCGGGGGATAACCTAATGAAATTTAACAAGGGCAAGTGTAGAGTCCTGCATCTGGGCAGGAACAACCCCAGGTTCCAGTATAGGTTGGGAAATTACATATTAGAGAGCAGTGTAGGGGAAATGGACCTGGGGGTCCTGGTGGACAACAGGATGACCATGAGCCAGCACTGTGCCCTTGTGGCCAGGAAGGCCAATGGCATCCTGGGGTGTATTAGAAGGGGGGTGGTTAGTAGATCGAGAGAGGTTCTCCTTCCCCTCTACTCTGCCCTGGTGAGACCCCATCTGGAATATTGTGTCCAGTTCTGGGCCCCTCAAGGGTCCAGCGTAGGGCTACAAAGATGATTAAGGGATTAGAGCACCTCCCTTATGAAGAAAGGCTGAGGGAGCTGGGTCTCTTTAGTTTGGAGAAGAGGAGACTAAGGGGGAACCTAATTAATGTTTATAAATATATAAACGGTGAGTGCCATGAGTATGGATCCAGGCTCTTCTCAGTGGCAAACAATGATAGGACAAGGGGTAATGGGATCAAGCTTGAACACAAGAGGTTCCGCTTAAATTTGAGAAAAAACTTCTTCTCAGTGAGGGTGACAGAGCGCTGGAACAGGCTGCCCAGGGAGGTTGTGGAGTCTCCTTCTCTGGAGACATTCAAAACCCGCCTGGACATGTTCCTGTGCGACCTCACCTAGGCGTTCCTGCTCCAGCAGGGGGATTGGACTAGATGATCTTTTGAGGTCCCTTCCAATCCCTAACATACTGTGATACTGTGATACTGTGGAGACATGGGAATGTATATGTGCCATATAGAAAAGAGACCCTGTTGTTATCCTTCAATAATTAGTATGCAAGGACATAGCCTTACCTAGAGTATTCATGTTGTGAGTAACTTCTCCGTCCCTGGAAATTTTGAACCGAGGTGATGAAAGAAACATCTCTAGAAAATTACTCTTCCTGTGTTGAAAACATCTCAAGATGTTCCCAACAAATGAAGTACAAAATTTATTTTCAAATACTATTGTGCTCAGAGTACTCTGAAGTACAGTACTGGATTTGACCTTAAATCAAGCGCTAAACTTTGGAAATTCTGGCAAGCTTCTTTCGGGAAGAGTGGATAACAAGTTTTTTGGGCAGAGAACTGTGACTAGTAATTGTGGGGCATCAGTCATTATTAATACATTTTGGAAAACATGTTGCAAATGGATTTATGGTATTGTGCTTGTGCTGTCAAGTAGTTGTAATGCTTATTGCCAATATATTTAGCATTTGAAAAGCTAGGAGTCTGTGCATTCTGACACCATTCAAGATGGAATTCTTGTCTGTTTTGGTATTACCAATTCCGACTTTCTAGATCTAGGCAAGTAGTATTTTTAAAATCATATTTTTGTGTTTTAAAAACTTTGTTATCTTTTTAAATTTATCTCATATGATGTCTAATGCAAGCCAACAAGAGAGGTGATTCTGCCCCTCTGCTCTGCTGAGACCCACCTGGAGTCTTGCATTCAGCTCTGGAGCCCTAAGCACAGGACTTGGACCTGTTGGAGTGCGGCCAGAGGAGGCCACAAAAATGATCAGAGGGCTGGAACACCTCTCCTCTGAGGACAGGCTGAGACAGTTGGGATTGTTCAGCCTGGAAAAGGCTCTGGGGAGACCTTATTGCACCCATTCTATTCTTTAAAAGGGCCTATGAGAAAGATGGGGACAGACTTTTTAGCAGGGCCTGTATCAGTAGGACAAGAGGTAATGTTAATGTTAAACTAAAGGAGGGGAGATTCAGGCTAGACATGAGGAAGACATTTTTTTTACAATGACGGTGGTGAAACACTCAGGTTCCCCAGAGAGGTGGTAGATGCCCCATCCCTGGAGACATTCAAGGCCAGGCTGGACAGGGCTCTGAGCAACCTGATCTAGTTGTAGATGTCCCTGCTCATGGCAGGGGGGTTGGACTGGATGAGTTTGGAAGGTCCAGTCCAACCCAAACTACTCTATGATTCGATATTTTTCAAGTTTGGCCGTTTAGACAACAACTAGTGTCAGTTATATTTCCCTGAGTTTGTTGAAGTGTATGTGGTCTGTCTCATTTCTTCTCCTGAAATTCTAATACAATGTGACAGTATCAAGTTAAATGTTTGCTGTGCTTCTTTAGAGGATCGCTGTATTTTTAGGGAGTGATAACATCGGTTTGCACTGCATGTGTTTAATTTTCTCTTAAAAAATGTGAAGAGCCTTTGAGATTAAACTCACAATATAAAATAAGTATTAAAATTATTAAAATTAGCATATTGCATTAGAAGGAAACCATCTTTAAAATTCTGTATTACAAGAGAAAACTCAAACATCAGTAAGCATTTTAGATATCGAGTTCTGTATAAAGAGGCCAGTCCGGCTATTCAATATGATGATCCTTGCCTCTTCGGTGTTTATTTGCAGGAGTGTAGACAATCCTGTCAGACTGACAAAAATCATTTTTTCACCTCTAAAATTACCCATGATGCTCATTATGTTTTCAAGCATGCTGTAAATCTGGGGCTTACAATTTTTCTGTCATTGGGATTGCAGAGGGACAGCTTCCCTGCATGTGGAATATCATTAAATAACTAGCTAGAAAGAATGGACTGGAAACAACAGGCATGGGTTAACAAGTTGTTATTTATGGAAAATAATCCAGCAGTGTAGTTGTCCTGTGAATCTGCCTCTTTGCCAATAAAAGGGGCCAATTTCCAGAGCAGCCCAACTCTGCTCATATATTAGTGAGTGTAGGGATGCTAAACTGCTACAATGATGTATACAGCCAAGGCTTTACATATGTATAAAAACATGCACAGAAGTTAAAAAGCTACTTTTGTAAATCCAATTATTGGAAGACAGAAGAAGAAGCAGATTTTTCTGTATAGGTTTGCTGGTTTTTACTTGGTTTGAAGTTTTTGTTTGATTTTACAGTGGCAGTGCACCAGTGTAACATCAAATGATTAAAAATTGATTAGAAGCATTGATTGTTTCAGTCTGCAGAGCACATGGCTTGCACATGAGTCCCTTAAAAGCTGATGACTGGGAAAAGGTTTGTTTCTTTTTTTTGCTTCTTTTTTTTTGTTTCTTTTTTTTTTTTCCCTTTAAAAAACAAACAAAAAAAAAAAAAAAAAAAAAAAAACGAAAAGCTGGGTGGGTTGTTTCTTCTGTATTCACAGAGAGGTTCCTTTTTCTTGATTTCACACAACCACACTCCATTCAATGAAGTAATTGCTGTCCCCTTATCTCACATCCCAAGCTGAGTTCTGCATCTGGAAAAGCTTAAGAACCCAATGCATCAAAGTATCCCGTTCAAACTGTTGTTTATTGCAGGCCGTTTTGTCCTGTCATCTCCGTGACAGAATGTCAAAGCTTTTCTTTCTGTTGCCTTCAGCTCTCAGCATCTGCAGGACCCTGATACGCTACCTCTGCGTTACCCAGGGGGAAACCACCGTCAGACAACGGTGCTGAGGGCAGCGAGCCAGACAGCTGCAGGCACTGGTAACTTCTGGGGCTGCGTTGCAGTGGTGCCTGCTCTTAAGAGATCATGTTCTGCCCTCTCAGTCGCTCAGACATTTTGGTGGGTTTCCTGGACCTTCTGCTGGACTGTTCTTGCCCATCTTTTACTGAAATGTTCCCAAGGGCGATGGCATGAAGCTTTATGGCTTTGCTGGGCTCGTACCAATATTACTTCCTCTCTCTGCACTTACAGGTTTACATAGTGGTTTCCTCTAGATGACATAAACTATTTTCATGTGCTAACAGAGCTACAGAGAACCTTTGAGGGGTGGAAGTTCTATGAAAGGATTCTCAGTTTTACAGTGTTCAGTTTTATTGTATTACTCTATTCTACCTTTTACTTTTTTTTTTTTAATTTTCAATTATATTAGTAGGAATATCTGTTCAGTCATTTTGTCTTCTACTTCAAGCTGAGACCCAGAAGTGGGAATCCACAGTATTGCAGTTCCTCTGTTGTTGTAGCTTTAACCCAATGAAAAATACTATGGGTGTATGTATTTAAAAAAGTACTTTGATTTACTGTTGTACAGAATTTATCTATATGCACATGCTCAGCTTTAGCAGTATAGCCTTCTCTGTGGTCTTATGCTATAAAAATGTCCTGAAATATAGCCACAAATGCCTTCAAGCATCTTCTAAGATTATAGGTTTACAACTAAATCATATTCTTTAGATGTTCTCTTTGAGACTCTGACTCAGCCTCCCTCCGCTGGCCATATAGAGAGCTTATGTCCTGAATGTTGGCACGTTGAGGCACTGCCTGTGCCTCAGTGAGTGTTAAACTGAACTGCATCCCCACGCAACAACTTGTCTGTGTTTGTTGCTTGTGAAATACTGCAATACTTTGAGTCTCAGAAAGGCACGTCACGGATGACTTGTTTATCTTCTCTAGACTTCAGTAATCTGTGACTTGAGGGATTTACCAAGTTGTTCTTGGTCATGCAAATATGGACAGCATGGCTGAATTTGGAGTTTCCATATACTACTCAGACTTATATGACCACATTGTATGTGGATAAGTATGAACAGAATTTGGATGGAACCTGTGCTGGTTAGCAAGTGTTTCAGACAATTCCTTTGCATAAAATAACTGGGAATTGATAATAATGACTTTATTCTTCAACACAGGTTGATTTAGAAACGTGTCATGTAATTCTTACAAAGGTTTTTAAAGGGATTCTTCCTAAGAGTCTTTTCTGTAACACACCCTCTTGTATTTTCACTATGTACGTAGAATAGTGAAGTAAAATCATATTTGGAGATGAGAATCTGAAGAATTAGCTTAAAATTTCCATGACAGCATTACAGTATGACTGTTAGGCCTGATTTTTGAAGATACTGAGCTTATGTGCTCAACACAAACAAAAAAGTTTTCGTTTTGTTATGGATCCTGACTAGCTGCACAAGTTCAAGTTGGAGATCTGAGCTCTGACTTTAATGTTAAAGGTTCTCTTATGAAATTCTGAGAGGTTATTCCACTGGAATAGCAATTTCAGAGATGACAAAGATGCACTTCTTTCTATGTTTGCTCTTTGTACAACTTCTTGGACAACACCAGTATGGGAAATGCGTTATAGAAAATAATTCAACAAATGTAATGTTTTGTTTCTTAATTCTGGGCTCCATAAAATTAAGTAGTTGGACGTGAGAATGCAGAGGAAGTTTACATTTCACAGTTTAATGTGATTTGGCACTCTAAAAAGTAGCTAAGTAAATTTGGCATATACTGATAATTATTTTTTCTTTCTACATTTATTAAAATTAAACGTTGCTTTCCTCTAGTGGGAAGATTTGGGTGGTTTCAAATAATACTGGACAAAAAAGTATAAGTGATTAGCATGTTAACTTTTCATATTCTGAATAAGGGTTTCATTGTTAGTGTCTCTCTGAGTAGAAAATGCTGAACTAAAAATTGTTTCCTGCCAAGGTTTATATGATAAGATTTGCTCTTGCTGCTTTTTATCTATTGAGGATTCTTAGCAAGGAAGCCAATTCCAGAATTTATTCAAAACACAGCACGCTAGCAACACAAAAAAATACTTTCCAGCATATAAACCAAACAAAAATAAACAACGTAATTAATTGTGTATCATGTAAGGGACACCAAGACCTTAGGTGCTCCATAGCAAATGGTCTCAACTTTTAACTGAAGGAATTCGTATAAAGAGTAAAAATTCAACCTAAAGGCCCCTCGATCATTGCCTGATGTGTGAACGGAGCAGCCAACACATCAGGTGCTGTGTTTACGAACTACATGTGCTCTTGCAGATGTTCAGGTTCCTACAGCTCACTCATGAGTTGTGTGTCACTTGTTGCATGGAGAGGAGATACTCAGGGGCAGATGTCCACTAATGTATGTGCAGGTTTTTTGTAAAGATCAGCTGTATTGGAAGAGGAAACTGGTATTTCACATGTGCTCTTCAGTCCAATGAATCGACTCTGTTCTTGTGTTAAAGTGAGTGAATCTGGGCAGCGTGCAGGAGGGACAGTAAGGCCTCAGGTAAGATTCAGCATGCAAAAACCTGATGCACCCATTTTCCTCTTTTGCGGCTTTTTACTACAAGGTCATCCTTAAAGGATATTGTGCTTTTTGTGGCTTTTGTGTTTGTATTCTTAGTGAGGTTTTTTTGTTTGTTTGGGGTTTTTTGTTTGTTTTGGGTTTTTTGTTTTTTTCTCACTGGAGGTTGCATATGCTATGCGAATTGCCTTGGAGAGAGATTGGTCTTCCAGGACCATATCATAAATAAATGGACGTGATGAAGAATTACACAGTCGGGTTGGGATTTAGGGTGCATGTCTGTGTGTGAGTGTTTGTACATATATATGAGGCAGAGAAAATTCAACTCATGCCTGATCATTGTACACACACATGCACAAATGTCTTAATTCACAGAAGAAGGTAGCTGAAAACAAAAAGACTTTACATTTATAAAAATGGTTATGTATAAATCCGGCATTTAAAGATGCAAATCTGACATCACCTTCTATGTATCTTAATTAGATTGTGTACTGTATCACCTAGAAGAATTTTTTGGACTTCAGTAAATCCCTGCGGACTGTGTTTGTTGTCATTGTATAGCAAAAAGTGCATTTAGATGGAGAAAAAAAACATCTTAATTGTAGGGTTAAAGCAAAGAATCTTTCCATTTAAAAGCAAAAACAAATATGGAACATCTTGTTGCTAGCTGAACACATAAATACAAATGTTTACCCTGCTTACAAACATTCCTATAAGAGAGGCAGGAATTGTTTGCACAGATTCTTTTTTTTTTTTCTCAAAGTACTTTTATGAGGGGTTGCTTCACTCTTTATTTTATCAGACTGTTTAAGGTCCTGGCAGTCATACTTTTTGGTTAGTTAGGTTACAATCAAAATAGGTAGTAGGTGTTTTCTGTTGAATGATGAAAGGCAACCTAGTGATTATTAAGAAAACTCTGTGGTATATTGAGTGCTGCTGAAAGGTCACATTATAAATAGCATCTGGCTGTCAAGAGAAACCTCAAATTATTGCATGTGGTTTATGCCAGTATGTCAGTTTTCCACATACTGAGTGATAATTTAGAAAGGGAAAAGAGCACTTCACATATATCTACAAAATCTGAATTTAATGTGGGTTGTCACATTGCTCTGCGCATCTATACACTATGTGTGTAAACTATTAGTAGTAATTTCCCTCAATATTATCTGTGAAGAATCCGGATGCCTTGCAGACTCTAGCAAATTAAATTGTTGTGAGCACGACTGTACGTCTTCATTGAAAATATTGGTTTCTTTTTAATTGAAAATGCCTTTTCTAGCATTCTGAATATTCTCGGCATGGTTTTCTAATAAACAAATTCTGTTCATTTCAGTTGCTATATTTCTGAAATCTGAGCCTGCGGACAGACCTTAATTCTTTGGGAGAATGACAGGGGTTCATCAAGCTTTGATCTCTAAGGTTTCAAGCAGTCTGAAACCAGCTGCTGCTGGGTTCTGTCAAAGGCAGAGGGGTCAGATCGATCCAGCAAAAAACACGTTGACTTGGAAGTGAGGTTAGCAGGTCTGGTTAGATTTTTAAGGTTAAAGAGGAGGGTGAACTGTGAATGTAAACTGTCAGGGACATATCTTCTTTAGACACAAACTGAATTGAAGTGTGTGGGTATGGATCAAGAAATATAGGAAGATTTATGCTGGGTTTGTTATTATAGCTAGAAGATCTTTGTAGTCAGATAGTCTCCCTAATGTTACGGGTAGGCTTGATCATTAAGAAACATAATTGTGAGAAATCAAAGCACTTATAAGTTTTTTGTTGTATTTTGTTACCATGTCACTTTCAAAGTGGAATTTTTTTCCAGTGCCTTCAAAGTAAATAGATACTTTAGTACAATTTCAGCTGCATATCAGATATTCTAAAAATGTTTTTAGTAATTGTAATTTGAGATTAAATGGACTAAAAGCACTGATATTAAAAGCTAGGAAAGAACTTCTTTATCTTCAAAAGGTTTATTGGGACACAAGTTTTGGGTAGTGAGGCTCAGAAATTATTCAGTGTTTCAGGACGGCAAATTACTGTATGATTCTGTTGGGTACATTCACCACAGAGCAAATGTCCTTGGGTGTAAAGATTGTGTGTGCTTAACACACCTATACAGTCAAAAGCTTGGGAGGCTCTATTCTGGCTCTTTTTCTTAAATCTTAGGTATTTGTTTTCAGCCTATGTCTCAGCTTTTCCATCTGTAAAATGAGAAAAATGCCAACATAGTATTGATATTTACTAGTGGTAAGGCCTTTTTAGACATTTGAATTGCAAGCAGAATTGCAGTTCCATATTATTCCTTTGTTTATTTGTAGTATGGGCTAGAGTACAGTTTATGAATGCAGAGCTGGCAAGAATAAACACAGCCAGTTGTGGCTTAAATAACTTTCCAAGAGTGGCTGCTATCTTTTGCCAATTAAAGATTACTGTTAGCTACTCCCCAAAGTATACAAATATATATTATATCTTGGGGAGGTGGCTTCGTTGTCAGCTGAGACAGAATACTTTGTGTAAATTTTGTAAGTTTTTCTAATATCCTTTCAGTGAATCCAAAGTGCAATTCTAGCTGCTAGAGAGCTTGAACCTTCAGTTGTCTGAGTGCTGGCTCATGTCAGAGAGTAAAACAGTGCCAGAGTGGATCTTCCCTTTAACCCCAGAATCCAGAAAGTTGTCTTTTGCAGCTGCAGATGAGCAAATTAGCATTAGAAATGCCAGAATATGTATTTCTTCCACTGGTTCTCTTATAATCTAAGCAGCTGAATGAATATATGATCTAAAAGTTGGAACATTTTGGTTGATGGACAACTTATAAAGCTCCTGTCATCCAACAGTATATTCATAGCACATCAGAGAATATGAACCTGAAAAACTATTTGTGCAATGCAAACTCAGAACAAGCCTCATTTATGATTATTTCTTTGAAAGATATGGTTAAAAGTGAAGCAATGTTATTAAAAGATATTGCTTGTTATTTAAACATAATAGCGTAGTTTTTTTGACATTTTCCACTCCACATAAATTGCAAAGCTAAGCAAGAGAGATCAAAATGTGTTGGGATTAAGCATCCATTTCTCACCTGAATGAACTTCTGAGAATTGTGCTAAGTGTATTTGATTCTTTTCAACAAACTCTTGAAATCAAGTTAAGGGTGATGAAAATTAATGCTATGTAAAATAGCCTTTGCCAGTTTTCTTTTGGACAGAATTCCGAGATCTTTTTCTGATCACTTGTACGTAAGTGGTTCCAGACACCATACAGATTGGATAACAAACTGGTATTTTCTGCAGAATTCACTCCATTATTACACAGAGTCCAATGGAGATGAAAACAATTGCATCTAGTGTCCCTTGAGTGTAAAAAAGAAAAGTTATTTTGGTTTAAAAAAAAAAGACAAGTAGACTTCTAATTCAAGCAGAAAGAATGGTAGACAGCCATCAGGTACTGAGCAACTTGGTTAAGTTGATGGCACTGAACAGAGAAAGAAAAGAAGAAAAAAAAAAAAGGTTTCACTTTAAAATATATAATCCAATTACATGATTTTCAAGATTATATTGGACATTTTTTTGTCAGGGGCATCGTCACTACCTGGCATACAGAGGTATGATGCACTGCAGAAGAAACCCACATTAGGGGTAACCAAAGTAAGTAGTAATTTTAAGGAAATTCTACAATGCATGCTGAGAAGAACTTTTTTTTTAAATGTCATTCCTGTTCAAACTAAACAATCCTACAATGAAGCTACAGATGGAAAAAAATTATTTCTATGTGGTGTATCATGCAATAATGAAGGTTCGTGTGGCACTGACCTTTTTTTCTAATATTTTGCTTAACCTGATTTTGCCTGACCCGTACACGGAGGTTCCTTGACAGGTGATTTTGCCCTCCTGTGTATTCCAAAGGTGCTCTGCAGCCTCATTACTTCTCACTCTTTTTTCCTTGTCTTTATCAGTGCTGTGATCTCTCTTTGCTTGTCATCTCCACATGTGAATTGTTTTCAGAATTCCAAAATTGTTTTTTAATTTTATGTGTAGAAGGGAAAGCATGGTCCAGGTCCATTGACCATAAAGCAGAACATTGCTCACATCTGATTGTCCATTTTTCTGTGCATTTTCAATGCAATCAAAATAAGTCTTAGGAAATTGCAGACCTTTCTAGTTTAGTAAAGCTTTTAAAAAGGAAGACAAGGGGGGTGATATAGTCATAGTAGTTTTGGTAAGAAAATACAACTTTTTTTTTTTTCCAGGGGTCTGAAGGAATGTTTAGGCTCAAGGGCTCAGTGCCATACTCGTTATATAAATGCTATGTGTATTTATTCTGAAATAATGTAGGCCTGTGTTATTTTCCAGTACTGTATCGTGTTCCTAATTCATGTCCAGTGTTCTGTTCTCCCAACAATCTTCTTCAGCATTGTTGCTTTCCAAGTTTCCCAGAGAGCATCTGTGTTTCAGATTACATTTTTCAAAATAGATTAGTTGATGTTTTCAGAACAGGGATCTTGTTTTTCTGTACATAGTTCAATTTGTTTTCTCTTGTTAGCGTTTGCATATCCCCCCCATTTTAATTCCTTTGTGAATTTCAGTACTATATTACTTATTCCCCTTTCCAGCCCATGTATGAATATATTAAATAAAGATGGACGTGTAACTGATAGCTGAAGTTTTCCATCTGAAGCTTCCAACAAACCTGAGATATTGCAGCTTGTCTGTTATAAACAATTCTCCTTCCATTAGCAGGACAAGCCAATATTCTTGTCCCAAAATGATATATACAAAATCTTCTTCAAGGAAAATTTATGCAATAAAAAAGTGCTTTACGAACAAGTATTTATTGTACTTATGGCTTTTCTTTTACCCTCCAGTTTTTGATAGTTGTTAAAAAAAAACAACAAAACCACAATAAGCAAATGTACCCACTATAGCCCTTCCTTCCACATCCCACTCCTAAGTCAAAAGAAAACAATTGGCTGCTAAGCTTGCTTTTCTAGTCGAGCACACTCATTTCTGTAAGGTTATGAGTTCTGATAATCTGAATTCCACCAAGTCCTGTTAAGCAACTGTTTGTGATGATCAGTTTCCATCTGCAGGTCTGCATTAGTGACAAGGGATAGGCAGTCCCTTGAGGACAGTTGAACTGGGTTTTCAGTGACCTTTGCATCTTTTTTCAGCTATTTTAAGAGGAAAGTTTAGTTTAGAGGAGACTTTTATAGGAGCAGCTTGCTTTATTGAAAATTACTACCAAGTTTTCACCTCTCTTCCAAGATGTTTTAGAATTTGATAATTTTTAGATGATTATTAGGTAGAAAACCAAATAGTATTAGTTTTCTAATATGCTAAGCACTCCATGATTGTGACTGGATATTTAATTGTGAATTTTTTACAAGTCATAATTTTTCAAGTACTTCTTACAGGACAATTATCTGTATAAAGTTTCCATTATTCCTAACAGTCCAGTCTTTTTTTCATTTTTCTTGGGTGTTTTTAAATTTATAGCTGAGGAGGATTTCAGTATCACGTGAGCACTGAGAGCACAGACCATTCAACTGCTTTTGTTCCCTGTACTGGAGGCAGTATCTAGTAATAAGAAGCAATGGGCACAATACTTAAAATGAATTTATTTTGCTGTCCTTTGAACAGAAGAGAACTTCCAAACAAATACAAATGTCTCCTAAATTCATTCTTCTCACACATCAGGACTTTTTTTGCAGAAAACTCTTTTCCTCTCTTTTTTTTTTTTTCCTTTCTTTTTTCCAGCAATATGGACTTTGAGTTTGCAGTGGAAGTTGACCAAGGCAAATACATTATACTACATTATCTATAGAGAGCATATTCTCTCTGTATGCTCAGCAGTCTCATTACTTTTAACATGCTTCAAGAAGACTGCCTTTTCTCTTAATAGCACTGGTCCGTTCTTGTATGTAACTATGAAGGGTATCTGAAGCAGCATGTATTCTGTTTGTAATTTTATGAATTTCACTTTGTGTACCCAATTTAGCTAGCAAGTTTCTTAACACTGCTACTAGGATATAACTAGCAAATAACAGATTGTCGCAAAGGCAGTGTGAGATGCCTTACCAACCATCTCTCCAGGAAAATCCAGAGGTAATTCACGAGTTCTGGGCTGAGCCCTTGGCCAATGACTCATTTTTGTCCTGTTACACTGAATAGTCGAATTTACATCCAAAGTGAGTACACCTACAGATTTTACTATCTTTAAAAATCTGTAGCAGGCTTGCTGACTGCACCTTAAGTCTCTTCATAGTGAATAGTTACGCATAATTTTTTAAATTACCAAAATTATTAATTACTTTGAAAGATTTCTTCTAGCAGAAAGGAGATAGCTTCTATGCTGTGTGACTGTATGTGCGGTAATCATCTCCCACAGGTCAATTAAATGCTTCAGAGCTTAGTCAGCAAGCAGACACCCGTCACTGCTGCATGTACTTAAGTGGAATGGAAGTTATTGCTTAATTATTCCATTTAAGACTGGATGGAAAAGGGGTCATTATGGGTTTAAAGCTTCACTTTCGATTTATATGGCTTGGAATTATACTTACAAAGACAAGAGCTTTTCTCTTTGCATAAATTAATTTAAAATCATAGACTTCTGAGTGCTCTTCAGAAACTAAATGGGATTCTGATTAATTCTAGTTCTGCAATTGCAGGACTTAGTAATGAACTAAATGTAGACTGAAATCATGAGGAAGCTGAAGAAATCCTGTGAAATATGTGTGAAAATGTCAGATGGAGCTGCTGAACATGTGTTTCTTTCATATGATGCAACCAAATGTTTAGGTTTCCAGCCTGTATAATAAATTGCATGCAGTGCCTCCCTCAGCCTTCTGTGGCATGTGTTCAAGGTGTGAAACCCATTATTCTAAAAGCTTTAAGTTGTCAGTGGAATTCTAGGAAAGCAGGGAAATACATGGTATTACATTTTGTAAAGAAGCAATGTCTGGTTTTGAGTGTCACATTTTTGTGTCTGATTTATTGCCATTGTGTCCATGTGTAGAGTTTATGTGCGGCTCTGGGACGCTTGTACTGAGAAATACAACATCCTTAAAATCAAGTAATTGTATAGGATGTCCTTCTGTTTTTAAATAGATTCCTCTTGGGTAAACTCATGCTTGTGAATATTTGCTATGTAGTCCAAATGTCAGGTGTACGCAGTGTAAAATACTGAAAGAGGCAACAGTCTTACCACTCCAATCTTACTATTTCCTACTGAGAATGTTGTATGTGCTTTCCGTTTTCCTGTCTGTATCATACACCTTCTTTACAACAAACATGATCTCTAAAGAAAATAATTCTCAGGAAGGTTGCTGATTTTTCATCAGTCTATCATAAAATTAAAATGAATTTAAATTCTGTGGAGTTTACTATGTATTTACTGAAATTCTTTTCAGAATGCATTTAAGTTCTGAATATTGAGGCTGTCTTTCTACCTATTTTTCTTTTGAAATGGTTTATTTAAACTGATAATTTATTTTTAACTGCCTCAAGCAAATGCACAAGAAATAGAAATCAGTTTCAAACAATGAGAGAGTGAAAACAAGTAGGTGCTGCTTTGATCTTGATTCAGGCTGGTTTTGTGAAAACATTGGCTGTTGTTACTTGAGATATCTTATCCCATCTTATCCTACCTAAGTGACAAAATGTTACTGGCACTTAAATGGCTAATGTGAACTCAGGTTTACTGTGTGGTCTGTTATTTCAGTAACACACACAAGAATGAGAATACGGTACTTTAAGAACTTAATTTAACAGTGAGCTCAGAGATAATTGGTGACTTTTAGTGCAGATCTTCGAGCAGAGAGTGCTCGGTTGGAGCAGTCGGAGGTGCAACACGGTGTCACTGTAACCAGGAGCTGGTGACAGCCACATAGTGTCGCCTGGTCAACTACATACTTGCGGTCTCCAGATTGCATTCAAGACTCGTTTGGCTTGTCTGTAATTTACCCTGCTGCTCGTATATAAAGCTGCACTGTGTGAATGAGCTGCAGCCACATTTCATAGTGCTGCACATTTCATAGACACAGAAGTTTGTGAAAAGACCAACCTGTGGAAGAAGGGCTGGAGTCAAGGGGGCTAAATCAAGTAAATGAAAGTCTACAAAGATTAGAGACTTGTTACTTCCCTTTGAAAATACAGTGCCATGGGATTTAAAACAGAAAGTACCTTATATTCAACAAAGCTAAAAGGATTATCTGTGCTAAAGACAAAAAAAGCAAAACAACAAAAAAAAATAAAATAGCTCCATGATAGATGACTAGATTCAGTTTGCTTAAATCAGACCACCCAACCAGTGTTCTCCTGCAATAGTATCTCATACTACAAAGTGTGCATATTTACTGTTAACCTCTCACTGACTGCAGATAACATTTTTGGACACTTGCATGGTATACTGTAGCCCAGTTGCCAATATGAACACTTGAAGATATTTTCTTGAATAACATTGTTGTGGCCACCCGGTGAGCAGCCAACTCTTATCTGTAAAGCCAGTTTGAAGAGCAATGACAGCTCTGTTGTAGATATTAGCTGACACCTTCAAACTAAATCTTTTGCTTCACTGATCATCAGTCTCTGTGTTAAACAAGCCAAAAAAACCAAGCAGATAAAGGAGAGATTTGAGATTACTGTAAAAACTGCAACGATAAAAGGATTTGCCAGTTCAGAGTCATCTGCCATTTGCCAAGGATTCGACATAACCACAAACTGATGTTTGCTACACCATCATTTCTCTTTATTTTCAACCAATGTCCTGTGCACCACTCCATGCATAGCAGAATAATCGTTTTCTTTCTAATGCCCAAGGCAGCTGGTGTGTCCTGAGAAAGAAGATTACAACTGCAATGGTAAGACAAGTATCTAAACACATTAAATTAATCTCCCAGTCCTCCCACAATTGAAGAACCTGGCTGTTGAAATTTCAAAACCATGGAAGGGCTGGAGTTGGGACTCTGATGGCCTCACATTTATATCATTATCCTTCATGCAAGTCACAGTGTAAGAGAGGGCTCAGGTGGCAAGGACAGAAAAAAATCCTTATTACCTTATCTGCCAATCTCATTCTCACCGGCCTCCTCCTAAGAAGACAGTGCAGAATTGGATACTGATAGAGAAACCCTATTTTAAAACATTTCCTTAGCTGTTTTCTTCCCACTTTACAAGTTTAATAGATTATTGCCTCTACGGGCAAAAGGGTAAATTTCCTAGTACAGGCAAAAGCACTGTATAAATATAAGCCCTCCTGACAGATGTTCATAAATAATTAGATATTTGTGCTTCTGAACTACTTTGGCTTTTTTTTTTTATCTTTAGCATTTTTTAAGCAGTGTATTGTAGTATAAAGATGAAGGCAACTGTGGTCTGCCTATATCCAAATGGCCTGTGTATTTTAAATCTATTTGTAGGAATAGGAAGACTACCCCACTGCCCCAGACTGATTTTCCTTTTCCAAGCTAAAACCTCAGCAAGGTGTTTATTCGGATGTTCCTGCTGACTTGAAAATTTCTTAATCTCTGGACACCAGAGAACACAGAAAGAAAATTTATGAAACAAGTAGCTCAAGGACAACTGTGTGTTTTTTCCATGGTGCTTTAAGGGAATAGATTGTATTCTGGCAATTATATTTTTTCTATGTGTTTTTTTCAAAGAATCTTTAAGTGGTGAATGGTGAAATGCAGCAAAACTGTTAAACAATCTAAAGTGAAAATAAAGAGCAGTCTTCCACAGTTCCCTACCTCTGTTATCTTTGGATTTTCTGTCGGTGCCTACTATGAGATTTCTTTAATAGCTTCTTCAAGGATCTGTGTTTTAGGAAAAATGGATGTTCCCTTCACATTGTGTGCCATGTTATTCATATTGCTGCTAAAAATATAGTATTAGTTATGAAGTTATGAAGAACAAAACAGTTAAAATTAATGAAGAACAGGTGTGTTCTAATGCTAAAATACAAAATATATCCACATAAGGTTAATATTTTTGCTAGTGTAGAAACTAGCAAAATGATGAACGCTCAAGCACAAGAAGAAAGGCTATAAAATGGAAAAGCACTCTGCTTGAATAACAGATTGCCCCTATTTTACAGATGGGAAAACTGGGGCGCATAGAGAACTTAATTGATTTCCCTAGTGTCACCCTATAAATCATTGATGTGACAAGGCCTAAAGCTGATTCTCTCTGCGAGCTGTGCAGCTAGCTCTGCCTGGCTCTCTCCAGTAAACAGATTCGGAAAGCGTGTTCTCTTCCATGCAATAATTTATACTTGATGCATGAGAAACCTGAAGTATCAGCAGATAATGCTATTTGATCTGTATTTTACAAAGAAGCCCTTCCAGATACTCTGCTCTCCTTGATGTGCTTCTTTCATAAACAGATTTGGTGTTGCCGCCTTCTTTCCCTGTTCGATCTCCTTTCTCTTTGTGCAAATGAAATGGCATATCCTGTCTCCCAGGTTCTGCATTTATTTCATGCTCTCTTGAGTTTGGATCACATAACTCAGCCTCTCTGAGAGGCTAACCTCTTCTTCACTGAAGCCGGGTCATGAATAATTTCCTAGAAAGTGACGCATTACCTCTTCTTCAAACCTGGAGCAGAGGGAATATCAACTGTGAGCGATTATTACCAGTACCAACCATCTAAAAAGGTAAACCTGTGAGTCCTAAAGGCCCCTTCTTAGCAACGGACTCTTCATACAACAGAGAAATTACTATGTGACTTACCAGGTCCCCCCACCTTCCTTGCCCCTGTATTATGTCCCTTGTTTTCTTTTAGGGAGTCCCACTTGTTACTGCCCTTGGTAAATACTGGACTCCAGCAGGCACTTTCAGGCTCCTGATGTATGAGGATTGCAAGGTACAAGCAGTAATGAGCCTTTTTATTGCTTGCCTTGCCATCTGGCCTTGATAAAAGGAAATTAAGAACCTGGGACAAACCTACGCTGAGTTCTTGGTTTGCGAACACTTCTTTGCCTTTAGAAGGAAGTTCAGGTTGCTTGTGGCCCATACTCTGGCTTATCTACCTGCATTGTAGCTTAAAGGAATTTGGAGAAATAGTTGATGAATTTATGAAATGGCCAAAATTTTTATGACAAAGTTAAAAAATGTATATTCAAAGCGCTTCAAATACAAACATGACCAGTTATACTACCTGAAGAAATTATGTCCTTGATTATATATAACAGATGAAATGGTAGTTATTTCCTTTATCAGAAGCACTCTTCAGAGATTAAGTTTGACAGTATTCCTCTAACAATATAGCAAAAGCACTACTGGCATTCAAGCATAATTGAATATAGCAAAATCCACTATATAAAATGTCAGGGTTTTTTGGCAAACATGTCTGTAAGCTGTTTTAATCTATGATATTGAAAATGAAAAAAAAAAAAAGCAATATAAGGATATGCCCAACTTTATGCTGAATTAATGATGAACCTGCTGATAATCACAGTTATAATGTTGGTTTGAAGGCTGGGTGGAGTTTCTGTTTGGGCAAAAATTGTTATTACATGACTTCTTTAGGCAAGGAGACTCTTCATTTAATAATAGGCTTTGAACCAAGTATATTAAGAGTCAGGAGTTATCCGTTTTATTATTTATACTCATATAGAATTCTAAGGCTGTGCTGGAAATGTAGGCTTTCCAAGCCATAAGCCATTTTCATGTTGATACTACATTTTCTAACACTTGTGACAGGCATGCTTATTAATGATAAAATACACAAATAGTAAATACTTAAGTACTATGCCTATGTAGTTTAAATAATGATGCAAGAAACAGGAGAGCTAGGGAAAGAGATCGCCCTCCCCTAATTGCATAAAATGGACCAAAGTTGCAAAAAGTTATCCTGGAGCGTGTGGTGGTCAGCAACATCTGCTGAGTTCAAGGGGCTGTTACAATGGCTTCTAAAGCATGGCATGGGTTCTTCTCACCACCTCGCCTCAGAAGTCCTGTCTGCGGCTGTGATGCCCTCTTGCTGTCGGCTCCCAGCCCAGCTCACTAAAACCAGTCTCTCTCATCAGGTGGGGAACATCTCTGAGTGTGCCCCTGGGTGGTAGAAACCGTGAAAATGCTCATAGTTGATCACGTTGCTTCAAACAATACTGAAATTTGGTCTCTGATCTTTGGTATCCAAAGCAGTAAATTTACCATATCCCTCACAACATGGAAACGTGTTGCCCCTGCATCTGAAGCTGGTGGCGTTACATGATTTGCTGAACTCACTGGTGATGGTGATGAGGGTTGGTGGGGTTTGCCCTTTAATTCCACAAAACTGATGTGAAGCCTTTGTGGTGCCCAGTCCTGTTATTGCCATTTTCTTATTTCAACCACTAATCAAGTCAGGAGCATAGAATGTTTAAAATATATCCTAGAATATTGACATTCAGTTCTGGCAATATCAACTTTGTCCAAACATAAATAGGAAGAAATTATGGCTTTCATTCTTTTGTAATATTTAATGAAGAACAGAGGATCTTAAAAATAAGGGGGGGATAAGCAGTTACATAAGCCTTTTCCTTTTGTTTTAAATTTCTGCAATTGTAAATATTTAAACAAAATTTCCCAAACATTAGAATACAGGATTGACAGAAGTTATGGGAATACAACAGTGACTTCTGCCTAGTGTGCCCCATTAATTAATACATTTCTTTTAATGAATTGTGATTTTTTTCCTCTGCCTCAGATTTTATGTTGAATTTTGACTGTGATTAATTCCAGATTACTTACCAAAGGGAATGACCGTAAATAGAAATTTGCAATAATACTTTTTCTTTGGAGAATTGTTATATTTACATGGCACATTCATTTGTATATGCGGGCTTTTGTCACAGAGGCATAAGAAAGAAGATCCTTTATTTTTGAAGCCCTGTTTCACAGCCATCAACCTCCTTTGAGGATCGTCAGCAGAGACTGTGAAGACAAGCAGAGCTGCTCCTTTCTTTACTATTCAAGGCTGTTGAGCAATGTGTGAAGCTCCGTCTGAATCCCCACTTTCATGTACACTGAAGGCACTTAAAGCTTGTGTCTAATCGTTCTTCTTGCCATAGCCACACAGAGGGTTAAAAAGACCTGTCACGCAGTTATTGAAGAATCTTTTTTTTCTGTTGCTCTTGTGTTAGCAAAAACTTTGTGCCATAAGAAGTTTCAGGCCTGCCTAGCTACCGTATTCTTCAGTGGATGTATCCAAACGATTGTATTTGTGTTATTGATAATGTAACTGATACACTTGGTTTGGAATTTAAAACCTGCTAGGTGAGAACATAATAGTCTGATTAGTGAAGTTATATGTGCAGAGCTGCAGCCACAATATCAACATCAGCTGTAGTTTTTTAGTAAAAGCTATTTTTTCAGAAGGCTTCATAATATGGTCTTAACACCTGCATTAGAGATTGTAACATTTTACTTGTTGATCCATCTCAATAACTAATTTCACTTGCAATTAAGTTGTACAGCTTCTTTCAATTTTGTCTCATTAAAATTCAACTACAGCATAGGATGTCGCTGCTCAGTTTGAAAGATTGTAGAATCCCCTAGTGTCTTCCAGTTTTTAAGTATTTCTTATTATCTGGGCTAGATAAGGACTTTTATAGAGGAGAGCGTTGTACACAGTAGTTTAGGTGTTGAAGAGAAAATAGGAAGTAGTGAGGCCTTTAATTTGATGTATTTCTGATGTCACGCAAAAGGTAGTGTGCTGAGCCATATACAACCGCACACAATTGAGATTTCTATGGTAACTTTATACATAGCCTTCAGAATTGAGTAGGTTGTAAAGAAGACATAAGAAAGTCCATAGCATTTTGTTTCTTTTTCCTCCAGTCAATTTATCTTTCAATTTTCTTGACCTGATCTCTGTTAAATTCTTGTAATAGATAATAAGGAATTGGTCAGAATTATTATTGCAGTATGCCACTAAAGAGATGCAGCTTTGGGTTACCTTTTACATATGCAAATGATTGGCCTACTGCTTACAAATAGTAAAATGCATCACAACTAGTTTGACAGTAGTGACTATTAAATTCTGAACAACATGAAGTCCCACTACATTTATCACTCTTTAATGAATCATTCTCTTTGGTCCCTCTGTAAGCCCTTGATGTGATTTGTCATTCTGCGCTATGCCTCCAGAAGTGTCAGCAGTTCTAGGGTCTTACTGTACTTTGGATTGAAGAAAACCCCTGAAGTGTGTAATTTTTGATCATATATTGGCTATCTTCAAAATAAAAGGAAATAATATCATTATCCTATCCTCATTAACATTATCAGCTTCTGACAATGTTCAGATGCTTTTGTTAGTAGCCTGTGATTCAGGTATGCAAATGGAGTTTTATTATTCTTTTGAAAAGAAAACTGATACATATTTATACCCAGGTTTTTAACTCTTTGAGTTAGTGCCACCATTTTATATTCTAAGTTAATTAACTTGCAACAATGTTATATTACATATTTTGTGTATTGTTAAATTTATTAATACAGCTTCTAGTGGATTTTGGGTGACAGTTGGGTTTGTGTTTGCCTACAGGGTCACTTTGGACCTTTGTTTTTTCTGTTTTGTCCCATCTGCTCTTCCTTTGTACCCAGATGACATGAACAGAGCACATTTGCTTCAGTTGTAGGATGAGCAGAAAAATTACATTTGTATTTTGGAGACAAGCCCAGCTTTTTGGAACAGTCTTTTTGGTGTGTGAGATTAAAAAATATCAGGCTATAGACGTATTCCAAGAGCATCCAGACTTGCCGCAAGGATTGCAGTATGATGTCAGGGAAGATGGTATTGACTGCTGACCTGTATCGATGCTGTCTTCATTCTGTCTTCTGTGTTCTTGCATCCAGAATTTCTGCCTACTCCCAGGTTTTTCCTACTTTCTCCCGTCTGTGAGGAAGGAACGTGCCATTCTGCCTGTGATTTACTGAAGTTACACTTGCATTAGGGCTTTTTATTATCATTGGCAATTCTCTCCAGCAGCTGGTGATGCTGAATCTGTGCTGAACACAGTATGACATGGGTCTGTGCTACATCAGCACCTTTCTGACAGAGCCACTGCTGAACGGTTTTCTTTCCGTAGAGCAGACAAGACTTTAGTCTGAGAAAACAGATTGGTATTGCAAGTTCCTAAAGTAATTTCTGGAGAAGTTATTTGGTAGGGTATTTACTAAGATGATTTATAAATTCTCGTATAACTGATACTTGTCTGGGCTTATGTAGCTGTTAAAAGACATCATTGAAACAGGAATTGCATATTGTTGCCTTAGCAACTGCTACTTCATATTGTGCTTAAATCACTCGGAAATATGCAGTGTATCTTAAGGAATTGCTTCCAACAAAAACAGCCAATCTTAAGTAATTTTAAATAATTTCAGAGAAGAAGCTGAAAGGATAGCCTTTCCTAACAAAGACCATCGTATTTTTAAGCTGGGTAGCCTCACTTCACCACAGGCTTACCTTAAAAAAAGGCAAAATAAAATTTAAAGAACACAAATATTTGTTTGTTCATGCCACCAGAAGCCATGTGATTGCCAAATCGGCTGGAAGTTGCAAATATTTTTAAAAGATTCCTCTAAAATCCATCTTCCATTCTAGAAGATCAGCATTAATAGTATAATTTCTTATAGTTACGTTTTAAATGTCAAGTTTTTTTAAGGGCAGACTGTTTTTTGTTTTGTTTGTGAACTGTTGTGGTTATGAAAGGAAGACCTTAAACATACTTTACCTACTCAGATGTTTCTTGTTCCTATTTTGGACTGATCTTTTAATTTCGACTTTTTCTGTAGATACTTGACACAGTTTCATGGGGTTTTTTAGATCATCTGAAAAAAAAAGAGGGGAGAGGCTTTTGCCAGTATTACTTTAAGGCATTTGCCTGAGTGCTTGGGCTATATGATAGTCCCAAAGACTGGCTCTGAATATAGTATTTTATATTGCTATAGCAACTGGCCCAGGTTTATGGTCACTACTCTGTGAGCTGTGTAACAGTCAGAATTGGATTTTGTGCATGTGGAAACAGAATTTCAGAGAGCACAAGGAAACAGCCTTACAGTGCCTTAGCAATGCTGTGCCAGACACAGAATAAAACCCAATTCTGCCACTTCATTCTTGGCTTTTACTGCTTAAGCTCAGGTTTACAACAGAAAGATGCAAACAAGAGAGACTGCTTTAAGAGGCAATATATATCTCCCATTTCAGAAAACTTATTTTCCTTTGCTAATATTGTACACAGCTAATAAAATTCAGAAAGGTAATATGACAGAGTTGTCAACATGCTATTTTTATTACCCCTTTTCTAGGCAATGAAAAGGAGAGACAAGCAAAAAGCAAACTTAGAGAAAATGAATCAGATATTTTGAGCACCAGTTGTCATTTTTAGGTCACCGCTCACACGTCTGAATATAATTTTCATCTGAGCTGCATGGCAGGGTTTGTATGTGCTGGAAGAAGCTACAGTTTCACAGCAGGAGACCAAATCAGAATGAAGCAGTCAGATGCAGGTGCACAGTAATAGAAAGGATCTATTTACCCTGAAGCATGAGCAATGGGCCAAGAAAGCAGAAGCAGTCTACTTCCATCTCTCACCTCCTTCTCTCCCTACCTTTTCCCTCCCCCATAGCTGTGCCAACAAATTCATAAGGGAACAGAAAGAGAAGGTGTTCACTTGCTTTTAACGCGCAGTATTGCCTGCTGCTGAAGGTCTATAGCACTTTTTTTTGTTATGCTGATTGTGTACTATTAGAACTGGCTGTCTTTAATTTATACCTAGTCCTTCTTTTCTGCTTGCACAGCCTCAAGCCAGCCTGGAAAAGGGTTGCGATTGTCCTGTGGACATCTGTTCCCTGTGTCCATTCTGAATTCTTGAATGATACTGTGGAAAGAGTGGTATGTCTGAAGCATGTGTGATTAAAACAGAAAAAAAAGGCAGTTTGCTTAGATATTATTTTATAAATCGCACTATTTATGTAATCCTTCTAAAGGAAAATTCCTGCATTTTTGTTTAAAGATGGGCAGTGTAATAGTGGTGGTTTGACAAAGTTAGCTGTATTGGTTGACAGTGAAACAAGTCACCTTGATGTATGTTGGCTGCTTTTCACTTGGTATTCTGGAGTTCTCTACTTAAGCACTAAGTACTTTCCTGTGTGCAAAGGTGACCGCCCAATGCTGTTTCCAAGGCTGCAAAAAAACTGAGCATTGCAAGTATGGGAAAAGCACTGATTCATAGCAAGTGTGAAGTGGTAAAATTTAGCCGCACTGAATGTAAGTAAAAAACAGTCGGAGGCAGATAGCAGGACTTGTAATATCCACTGTCTTTTAAGAGATTTATTTGTAATTCATACTTAGCTCTGTGATATGTGTAAGAGCTGGAGAATTTTCTTTTCCTTGCTAATTAGTGACGTTGTAGGACTGAGGCGGTATTGTCTGGGTTTGGGAGGAAGAGGCAGGAACACTTGAAATCCGTTCGGCGAGTTCTGCTGCTCACTCCGCACCCCTGGAGTGGTCAAGTTCTCTCTTTCCTTGGGTGTAAAATGGGCCAGACATGTGTCGTAAAGATTTATCTGACTGATGCTTGGATGATATAAAGTATACAGGTCTCTAAATATTAACATCACTCTGCTGCATCTCCATACAGGGTTATGTACTAAACATAACATAATGAAAAGGAGGCACTTACCCATCTGGCATTGGACAGCCCTAGTAAAGTGGGAACTGTCTATGCTGTATGCAAGGAAAGTATTTTTATCCTGGCATAAAAATTGCCTTGCTCAGGAACTGAACTGTTTTAATGTTGCTGCTTTCCAATCTCTGCATTTAAAACCCTAACAGCTCTGTCAAAAAACTGACATGTCCATTCTTTGTCCCCAGTATTACCTTCAGAAAGGGAGATGTGTATAAACCCTCAGTGTTGGAGGAGCAGCCCTGAATAGCAGAAAAAAAGCAGCACAAAGGAGGCTTTGGAAAGAGATGTGTTCTGCTATTAGCAAAATGGGACCATGTCATAAGTATCTACAAACTTTATCTTTTTAACATGGAGGTCGTGGAACACCTAGACTCATCTCTCAGGAGGGAAAAAAAACACCTACAGTGTATAAATAGAAGGCTTAGAGCATGCTTAATTATCATTTTCAAGAAATCTTGGTTCTAATTACAGAAGGATTAATGTGATTCATAAAAAGTAGGTCCAGCAGTTCTTCTCTGCTTTATAGGGAAGGACACATTATCTACATAATTATTAAAATTTATTTTAAATAACTAGACCACAACTGAAAGACCAGGAGAGAAGTATACCAAAACTGGGGTAGAATGAACACTTTCTAAATGGCTGTTGCTTGAACTTTGTTACACTTGGTAAAGGTCAAGATAGCATGTTTATCAGAAATACTCTGTACGTCAGAATAATCTACTAAAATATACACCCATAAATTGTGACAGTCTGTTTTTTTATTGCTTGCTTTATGACGTATTTAAATAACAAGTAAAGGAAAGCAGCATTTTGTGTGGCTTCCAGGAGTCAGAATCCAAGCCAAGCCTCTTTCAGTACAAATGGAGAGGTGCTCATTGATTCCACTATGAATTAAAGTCAACCTGAAAGGAGGCTTTGGCAACTGTCTTTGAATGAGTGGAAATGGATGTATGTGCAGTGTGCCTTCTTCTGTGGGAGAAGTACAGAAATACAGTAGTTACTAATATATATATATATATATTTTTTTTTTTTTCAGCCAAAGTCTCTTAAATAAAAAAGTAGCAAAATACAGATAAAAGAAAAATAAGGAAAATGACGAGAAAGATCATGTGCCACATGCCCTGGCTGTAACAAGTAGTGACTCAAACTGGAACAATTGAAGTTTTCATTAACAAAAAAAACAAGACAAAACAAAACGCATTAGGAGCATACATTATCTGAGCATAATTACAGTAGGCCGTTGTTGATATCCAGTAGCAATATTCTATCAAAGCATGTAAACACAACCGATCTTTTGCACCCATACTACTGTAGAATTTAAAAATGAGTCTTTTGTGTGATTCAGTCAGTTTTGGTTTAAAAAAACAAACCTAATTTGACTTCATCCAAGAAGAATGTTTGACATTTCTTACCGTTCATTCATTTTAGAAAATCAGCCAGCTGGAAAAACTGCTTTTTTATGGTATTTGTTAAAGGAAAAACTGAGTTATGGAATTATCATATCAGAATTTCCTGTAGGATAAATGAAAATGAAATAAAAGTTGGTAAGTGACTTGGTTACTAATGCTGAGATTTAGAAACTAACCATTGCAGTGCTTGTTGCATTATTTTCAACGAAAACCAAATTCTCCTTGTGTAAATAATGTGACCAGTCTGTCTTGGGAGGGAGGAGGTTGCCAGGCAAGATTTTGTTGCCATTCATTCTTATTTTCGTGCTCTCCTCCATAAAGAAAAAAAAATCCTGGCTCTATAGGAATCCTTCCAAAGTGAGATGCCAGGGCTGAGGTTCCTCAGTTCCCAATGCTTTGTCAGAATTGTAGTTCACTGAGAGCTGGAACTCATGCATACCTATGGAAGCAGATGAAAGAATAGGAATAAAAATAAGATACTGAATTACTTGTGCTAGCACATGCCTGAAAAAAATCATCAAAGGTTATTATAATTATGACTGTTATTAGATATCATGTCTGGTTTCTGCATATTTAAATTCTTTCTGAGAGAGGTGAAACTTAGGCACTTAGAGATCTCAGGGGAATAATTGCAGAAATGATGACATATTCCACTTCTTGAACAAATTTCAATACCAAAGCTGCATTCTGCATACTTAGATTTCTTCTTAATTGTACTTGGATGCAGGATAGATAGTAATTTTCTGTCTTACAAATGCATGTAGCCAATTAGTCTTGTAGATCATGAATACCCAATGGCATAACTCATTAAATGGAACTTTCTGTTGTTATGGCAAAAGAGTCTGTAATAGCTGAATATCATTTTTCTGTCTGAGCTCAGCCTTGGCCAAGGCTACAAGTCCAGTAACTTGAGCAAGTGAACTATGACTGGGTTTACCTGCACTCCTTAGAGTGTGCCATCTTAGTCTTGTGACTGTGTGTATGTATGTATTTTAAATTGGTATGGGCTGTTCAGCACCTCTGCACTTCTGGCACTCAGTTTTAGTGCCTCAGTTTTGATGCTGTGTGACAAATTTTGTCTTCCTCACATTCCTGGGAAACTCTGAGCCCAGAAGCTCTGTCTGACCTACTGAAACATGGAAACCTGAGCTGGTTTTGCCTGTGGAAGCAAAGATAAGAAAAACTGGCAATGTGTCTCTGAAGGAATCACTGCTTATATCAAATGATCAAACACAGGTGGTGTTTTCTTCTTCCTTCTGATTTGATTTTTTTTTTTTTTTTTAATATCATGCTTGCCATTCCGTCACCTGAGAGTACGAAGATAACACACATACCTTAGACTACTGCAGAGGCGGGATTCATAGAGATGATGGAGGCAGAACTGTATGACTAGAGAGAAACAGGGAACCACAGGACAGTTGTGGAATAAGTTACGGACCCAGTATTGCTTTGGGCCAGTTTTGCTAAGTTACGATATCGGTAAATAATGAACACAACGCGAGGGCATGATGTGGTGATTGGCCTTGGTGCTTTTACTGGTAACATGTTTCCCCAAGGGTGAGTGTTGCTTATCTAACATTTTGTTCTCCTCTTTTTCGTAATATTGTGTGACATCTGAGACTCTCTGCTGTAGCACTACAGTGTCATACTGAGTTGTGATTTTAAAAGCAATGGTCTGAAATGGTACAGAAACAACAAACCCTCTCCATTCAGGGAAAATGTTCCCTGTAATCTTATTACTGGCACAGTTATCTCCAGTGCCTTCTTGACATGTATTTGCAAAATTCCTCTGGGGATTTGTATTGAATAACCGTTTTCTTGAAAGAAAATAACACCTTACTGTTTAGGGGAATGACAAGCAGTTACACTGGATTTAGGTTACTACAATTTGAGTATGTTGTACCCGTTGCTATTTGTAATTGCAAACTTCCTGGAGAAACATTGATGGAAATTTTAAATGTGTTATAAAAACCCTTAAAAGTATGCCAAAATATACATATTTTCTACTATTAGGATTCTGTTTCTGGGTCTATAACTCGAGACATGTTCCCCTTCTGCTGCGTACCCCACACTTGTGGTAGTGGGGAATTAACACTGTCTGCCTGTGGGGAGTTGAGCTGGGTGCGCTCTCTCTCCCCTGCTCTCAGAGCTTTCTTTGGGAATGCTCCAGCTACATGCACAGGGAAGGGGAGACGAGTTGTTCCATTAAGTCTTTCTGTTTGGCAAGTGGAGAGTTTTGTATATATATATATATGTGCATATATACCCTGTATACATATTGTAATGTAGGTGTTAGAGAAAATCCGAATCTTATCTTTTGCCGCTTGTACCTTAAAGAATCAAAACATTATTATCTGATCTGCATCTTCTTGCTAATTCACATGGACCTTATGATGGAGGCCTTAAAACTTCTACATACCATCTGCCACTGGGATGTGGTGGCTTTCAGGGAGGGGACAGGGTCTTGAACGCAGCTTTGCTCACAGATGCAAAAGGTTTGGAGTAAAATGTGAAACCATTTTTGATTCTCAAAATAGTGACAGCAATAAAAACAGTGAGTAAATTTAACTTCCTAAATAATTGTATTTTGCAGAATGCGTTTGTCAAATAGTTTGGAAATAATCCAGGGCACATTTAGATGGGAAAAAAAAAAAAAAAAAAAAAAAAGATATGTGCTGAGACTAAATGTCCTGCAAGGTTTGCAGAAGTTAGGCTATAGCTAATATAATGTATAAACTTCGTTATACAACTCGGTAGTGGACAAATTCAAAGGTGTTGTGGGGAGGATTTTGAATTTTGAGGAAATTCAGTTTTTTGATTCATATCTGCTTGGCAACTACATGCCACTGATTTGTCTTGGGGTTTTCCATCTAACTAGTTCTCAGCTTGGTGCTTCCTTGAAACTTTGGGCATTTGGAAGCTGAGAGGTATAATTGAAACACTGGGCTTCCTAGGCCAGTGTTTATTTGGCTTTTAATATCACTGTGTTGATGAGTTGTTAAAAACTCTTCTTCATTTGTAGTATGCAGTGTTGACTCCACTGTCATGGGAATGGATGTGATCTCCTGAGTACAGCTTAGTGAAATCACTGAGAAGGGATAAAGATATGCCCTATCATTGTAAATAACAAGGGCGTTTTTTTAAAAAAGAAGGCAAATAGATTAGTTTGATGGCATCTAGAAGTTGTGCAGTGTGCTACAGTTTCCTGATTCTCCCAGGTGCTGCTAGTTGTTTCGTTTGTCATAGGGCTGGGGGTGATTACTCTCTGATTGATTGCAGAATTTTATGCTGAAGGGGAGTTTTTTCATTAGTTGGAGGAAGCTGTAGCAGAGTCTGTGCACATCTGACATTTTATTTGTTATTGTGTTAATAAGTAAAACCAGTTCATATTCCTGAACTGGGTTTTCATGTTAAGCCATTACAGTACCACAGTTCTAGCCCTCAATTCTAACTCTTAACCCTGTCAATTATAAACAGTTTGAAGTAGGGCTTTCTCTGCCCCACTTTCTTGCTGACATAGAATTCGATTATTTCTGCTTCGAGTGTGTGTTTGTAGTTGCAACTCTCTTTGGGGTGTAATTCATTATTTTTGTTTTCTGAGTCATATCTCTTGTCTTTTATTTTCCAGGTTGGTGAGAGGCAGAGAGTTCTGGTAACAGAAGAATCCTTTGATTCCAATTACTATGTTGCTCACAATCCTTTCTATGAGCAGGTATGGTTAGATTAAATATATATATATATATCTTTGGTTTATTACTGCTTTCTGATAGTCTCAGCAACATAGTGTGCCACGGGGTGGGAAGGGGGCAAAGAAAAACTAAAGAAGTCAGAAACCTTTCCAGGAAAGCTGTGACCATCAGGAGTTGTTTACAAGGTATTTGGTTTCTCTGTTGTAAATACAATTTACCTGACATTATGTTAAGAAATACACAGCAACTCTTTCGAGTATACAGCATGAGGAGGATACATGCTATATATCTAAATAACATTATTTTAATGGTTTAAGAAGCTGTTAATTATTGCAGTAATTTTCATTTCTGTGTCTCCAAAGCATTCTTTTCTGAATAAGTGAATCTCAATGATTTCCATACATCTTTTAGAAAATCCTTTCAGGCAATGCACTTTGTGGGGGGGGGGGGCGGAAAAAAATCAAAGAAAGGAAGGGTCAGAAACTTCAGACTGATATGTTGTATTTCCTTCTATGTACTTTCTATAAATGAATTCTTTCCACACAGAAGCAATATCTTTGAGCTAGGAACCAAGTACAGCATCTATTTCACAAAGTTATTATTTTTGCTCTAAAGCAGATGGCTTAATGAAAACCAATAAAACTGGCTTTTCTGAATCATCCTGATTTAATTCTGCTTTTTCCTTCAGCTTGTTCTTCATTTTCTTTCATTGAACTGTCCATAGTTTGCTTTTGCTACATTTGGTTGTTCAGTTGTCTAAACCTGGAAAGGCTATTAATGATAGCTGTGCTTCTATAGTCACTAATAGTGTGTTCTTCTGGCTACGTGTTATGTTACAGTGTTTATTTATGTATTTTTGCTTAGTGATAAGTAACATTAGTGCTCTTGAAATATCTGTTTCTATTATATATCTGGTTCATTTTTTGATAAATCACTTTTTTTCTTTCATTACGTCTTTCACGTGTGTCTAAGTCTTGTATATTGCTGTTCCATGCTTTTGTAGCTTATCAGTCAGATTTGAGGAACATGGTTTCCCGTATAGAGATTAAAAGAAATTGCTTGGGACTTTTTAGTGTTCAATGCTTGTTTTATGAAAGTTTCATTAATTAAAGGGAAAACAATATGTGCAAAAGGAAGTGTTGATGTTTTATGGGATGTTTGTACAGCACCTAATACAACTCCTGATTGGGACTGATAAAGAATACATAAAATACAAATAATAACATAGGGAGTAATTTTACATTTTATTATGGAAGAAATACTTTCCATTATTAAAATGTCTTTTCCCTAAAAATTTTACTTGTGGCATGTTTGACAAAGATAATATCCTACTGTTTGCCCAGGTAAACACAAGACTTGGTGCTTGTGACTAACTTTAATAACAGTGATTTTAATTATAGTAAATTTAAAACCAGTCTTGAGTCACTAAATATTGTGTTGTACTTTAGGAGCTGAAGGTCAGAGTCCTGGTGTAATGTTCCATTAACTCAAATAGTTATCAAACTTATTTTCTCTTCATTAAGCTCTTTGTTATTAAAAGAGTTTGCTAATAAAGCCCCATTGCGAGAGCTACACTGGCAGGCGTCCTGGTGGACCTACAGCTCATGCCTGTGGAGGCTTTGGTGATGCAGTTTAAGTTCATTGAACAAAGTGTTCTGAGCTGACCAAAGGGATCTTTGCCAGAAAAACAGTCAAGATGAGGGTTTCTGTTGGTGTAACTTTGTTTCTTAGAAATATGGTTAGGGTTTTTTTCCTAACAAATACTTATGTCTTAAAAATGTAGGAGTGTACACCAAGCCTGGCTGCTTGGTTGTTTACAGTACCTCCCAGATATTTTCATTTAACCTCTTTCTTAAGTAGTAGTCTCACACTCCTATCTGTCCCGGAGGATTTATGTTTAGTTACTGCCATTTTGCATACAGGGATACCAAGATTTACAGAGGTCACAGGCCCAGTGATCCTTAATTACTTCATTTCAGTATCTTGAGGTGCTCATCACCTTTGAAAAGCTTGCAGTTTTGTGTGGATGAGCTTCAAGTAAATGTGATTAAATAAATCCCCGTGATTCTGTTTTTCATTGTTTAATTGGGAAACGGCTTCACTTTTCTGTTTTAACTGCTTCTCTATTTTTAGAGCCTTTTTATTCCACTCATACTTCCAGAAAAAAATGTTGCTAATGTACATTGGGCTCTTTCTTTACCTTGGGCTCTTTCTTTTGTAACTTGCATGACCTAGGAACATCTGTTATATAGTATCCTTTTTTGTAAAGTTCTTATGGGACTGTCTAGGTATCATGATTGTGCAAGTTCAGGGAAGGGTGGCATTACTTGCTGACCCAGGAAACACACTCATGTGTTTCCACAGGCATTCATTTTTAATCATGCATCTCTGCTGCAAAGGACCTGCACAAAGTAAGGACTTGTTCAAACAGAAACAAGGGCATAATTTCTATCCTGAAGCATTTACAGACTCAAAAACATTTTTTAAAAAAAAGTGTCATGGGATAGTTATGAAAATAGGAATCTTTACAGCAACCTATTAGAACTGTGTAGTGCAAGTGCCCTTGGGAGCTGTTTGGGTCTGGATTCAGATGTTGCAACTCAGGCCCAACTTTTTCATGAGTCAAAAAATACGTCTCACAGAATCAGCTGGAGTCAAAACGGCCCGAGCTAACACTGCAAAGCTCTTGAAGAATGGAAGCTGGAGATACTACTGGTCAAGTGTGTTGGGGGCTACAGTTTGTGCTGGTGACTAAAATTTTAAAGTTTTAGGATTTTCTCTGATGTTTATCAACAATCTGATTTCTGTGTGGAAGCTGGAGACACAGATGTCCTTTGTAGTATTTAGTAACTATGTCTTTATCTTTATTTGAAAGGTTCTTGTGCCAAAGGATCCTCTGTTAATGGGTAAGATGGTAGAAGTGAATATTTATGAAGCTGGGAAACATTTTATGAAAGGGCAACCAGTGTCAGATGCCAGAGTTTACACTGCATCCATCACCAGACCGTTAGCAAAAGGAGAAGTTTCTGGTTTAACAGAGGTGAGCAAAATACATTTTCTGCTTTACTACGCTGGTAAAACAGCAGCTGTTCAAGCATAATGATTCCATGCTATGTATGTGTTAGCATTTTATAGTCCCCTTTTATGTATGCATGAAGCTTTAATCTTTCCTGACTTACTGAAATCTGAATTTAAAATATGTTTTTGCTGCTGCCTATAGCTTTGCTTTAATGACTGTAAAGGCAATAATACGCTTGTTTCTTGTTCCAGGGTGCAAGATGAGGAAATTACTTATTAGAATTGAAAAAGATTTAACACCAGTATTTATATAATTCAGTGTATTTCAGTTCTAGTTTAGTGGAAGGATGAATCTGTTTATTTTGCTCTACAAAAAAAATGTGTATTGATTACATGTCTGTTGAAACACATCAACACCGAGTTCAGAAATTCAAAATTAATTGATGAGTAGAGGAAAAGGGTATTTACAATATATTTTGGAAAAAGGTCAACATCTGATTTAGTCATGTGAAGACTTTTTCAAAGAGATGTGATCCTTATTTTACACCTCAGTAGAAATGGCTGTTAGCCAAAGATTCTCATACATTTCATGGAGCTCTAGTTGTAAAACTGATGGAGTGTGAAATGAAAATGTGTATCACATTTCTAAGCATCATTTGATGTCCTTTCTTCAGCACTGTTGTTAGGATCCCCAAAAGTATGTACCAATAACTTAACACATGGAAGGAGGATAATTGGCGGTTTATCAGCCACCTTCCTGCTTTTACAGTAAATTGATGACAAGTATTAAAGAATATATGCATCCTTGTTAAAGTTCTAAGTAGTCATTCTTAAAAGAAATAATCAATGCATACCTTATGTGACTAGTGTTAAGCTAAGCCACTTGTTCTCTTGAATAAATCTGGTTATGATAACACAGAGCAACAATAGTGCACCTACTGTAATGTGTTTGGCAGATCATGAAACATAAGCACAAACACATTACTAAACTCGCTTTTGAATACTGTCTCTGTGTATGTGTATATTTGCCTGATAAGGGTCTGTAAGACAAAAAAACAGCCAAAACCTTCAAACTGTCTGATTGGACTGTATAGCTATTTAAACACAGCTGATTTTTTCATCAGACTTTTTTTAATAATCTTCTGGAAGAGAACCAAGTGTGTCATTAAGCTGAGTATGCGCCACCAGAAGCTTGTAGCATGGGAACAAGCAAGCAGACTGTTGACTGAAATTTTGTATGCTAAAAATGAGAGATAATATTGTTAAATTCAAGGATACTGATAGTTTCCATAGGAACTCATTGAGATGTGCAGATCTGCACCTAAACAGCTACAACAAGCGAATGATAAGGAAAATTGCTTTTTCTGACTTTTGTGGCTGGCAGTGCTCCTGCAAGGGAGTATCTCATTTATGTTTGGCCCACTTAACATGCTAGGAACTTCTGCTCTCTGGAAAAAACTAGATCTCAATACATCAGTAAATGGGACATCTTTTGTATGGGGAAGCTACAGCTGAAAGCTTTTTGTCATGCCTGGCCAATGTGTAATATATAGAACATGAAATGAAATTGTTAGGGGGAAGTTCCTCCTGATAAATCAAATGTAAGTGGCAAATCAGGACCTTTCTGTAGGTTCCAAGGAAAAAAAAAAGTCAGTTTGTCATGAAAGTCACCGTTGGTTTTTAGCTGGGTAAAAAATTGTCTTTATGTTGTTTTGTGTGGTCGGACTACTGGGAAATGTTTCCTGCTAAATCTGTTCAAGACATGTAATTGTGATCAAAGATGCTTATGAGCAAGACAAAAGGGGCAACATATATCATGTGTGCCTTTATATAGCTTGTTATGTGCACAGATGACAGGTCGAAGAAAGAAGGAGACAACTTGGAACATACACATTCAGATACTTCCTCAAAAGTAACCAAAGATCTGAGGTGTTCAACAAGATGCCAAAGGTCTCTGCCAGATTTTCAGAAGGGCAGCATGCAGATTAAAACCTGGGATAACTTTTATGTGAAGTCAAGCTATCAAACTATATAATGCGGAGAATTAAGAGTTACCTAAAATAGGTTATAAAAGCAAAAACCAAAAACACATGTGGCCCTTTGACCTTCTCCTTCCTACTTTGCACAAAAATGAGCAAGAATTCGTGCCTGTTTTACTTTCCCAGGCTCTAAAGGAAGGGTAGTCAGCTGCCAGGTGGCTCTTTTAAGACCAGGCACGTTTCTGTCGCTCAATGTGGCTGTCCTGTGGGCAGAAGCTCTTTTTAGGCACCAACCAACATCCTGTAGCTGATGTATCTGAAGTGCCCAGGAGGTTTCTACTGGACCTCTCGTCTCACCCTGTCTGGTATGGCTTCCTCTGACTGTTTTGTGTTTGCTGGTCCAGCATGAGAGCTAGTGCAGAGAAGCACGGGAATTTAAATGTAGATTGAGGTAATCTAGATCAAAAGAACAGGATAATGGGCTGTACTGCAGTAAAACATTTATATGCTTCAGTTCATTCTCATTCAACAAAGCACTTTGCTCTTTCCTAATGACTGCGTACATTCCTGGGGCTGCAGCGCACATGTTAGAGTTCAGCATTTACTATGATGAAGAGGGAGAGATTGCTGAGTCAGGGCTGTAGGTTGTAGACAGTCTGCAGCAGTTAAGATGCTGGTTTTGTAGTGTATCCTAGGCATTACTTGCTGTTATTAACAGAATTTTCATTAGCCTGTGCAGGACATGATAAAAGATGTTTCAAAATACATCACAGCTGTACTTCTCTCTAATGAGGAATGCTCACAGAAAGTGAAAGCTTTAAAAACTGCAGTTTTTTAAGGAAATTATTCATGTGGTTAAAAAAAAAATAAAAGTGTTATAAAATTTGAAAGCACCATAATGTGAGGATGCCAAATCAAGCCACAAACCCATTCTGAGAAGAAACTTCTATAAATGCTGTGCTAAGGAACAACTCCAAAGGATCAGAGCTTACTGCAGTCGTGTGCTTTTTCTCATCTGCTGCATGTCCCTCAGTTTTTCCTTACAAGCTCAGAGGAAGCACCACAAGCAGCACGCGGTGTGTCCGAAGGAATCGTTGTAGGCCTGTTTTTTTCTTACCCTTTTGACTGCATGATTGGGGTGACAAATTGTCCAAAGAAATACAAGAAGTAGATCACTGAGTAGAATCAACAGATCTGTTCAGAAAAGGGGGAATGCAGAATGTCACACAAAGGACAATTTGCAGACTTCATAAAATATTTTTGTATTGTATATCTGCGCCAAATAAAAAGCAGACAAATATAGATAGAATTAATTCAGGATATTTGTAGGATATCTTTTTATCATGCTTTTGCAATATATGAAAAACACACCTAATATCCATTAATCTATAAATGATGTGGAATTTCTTAACAGTTATTGTATTTTCTAAGAAGCTGTGACTAAGTCTAGAATAAGGTGACATTCAGTGACATTAGGCTGTGTGAGAGAGGTTGGGACAGGAAGGACAGAGGAATGTTGGAGCTAGTGGCTCAGGTTAAAAGCTGTCAAATGGATCAGACTTCTTGATTGTAGTGGTCATATTAGGTATTAAAATGCACAGGTGTTTGCCAGGAGTTTTTTTTTCTCTATGAGCCACTCAAAAGTGAATGCTGTCTCCAAGTTGCATGATTTTACAGGAGGGCTATTTTGGGGGTCAAATGCATTTGGTAATTTCAATTAACTAGGAAATTTAAATTACTATAGATTTATATGGGTTTTAAGTGTGCAGTTGGTGATTCAATAATATAAAATGTTAAGAAGATATATAGCAGAGGATATATAGGTGAAAGCTGAAATCAATATAGCATGAACACAAGCATAAAAGCATTTTTTTATTTGGTTCTAACAAATCTAACATAGGATATATGTCGACTGGGCATTAAAAGGTGTTGACAGTAGCATTAAAAATGGTCACTCAGACAAGAGCATATAATGAGTTACTAACTACGATTACACATAACAGTGAATAAATATTTCAAACCTGTGATCAAGAATTAGTTCTACTAAGTTTCACAGGAAAAGAAAAAAAACAAGATCTAAATGCTGCAGATGTTTTATCCTTTCACTCAGGTAGGCTTAGAGTTGACAAAGCATTAAGGATGTGCTTCAGCATTTTGAGATTCAGGAAAGCAATTTAACATGTCTACTTATGTTCTTAAGTGCTCTGGTAAACTAGACTTTGAGGTTTTGGAGGTGAGTTTGCAATGCACATGCTTCTGAGTACATTGTCATGGATAATAAAGATTTTTGAAAAGTCAACAGTGTGTGTCAATGGTCTGAACGTCATTAAATTTGAAAACAATATTTTCATCTTTTTATTAAGTTTATTTAGCCATGTTTAGGGATCTTGACAGTTTCTTAGCAGCACAAAGCAAGATACCTAATGAGTATATCCTGTTTACACACAAAGGTTTGTCTAAACCTAAGCATTAAAAAAAAAAAATCTGCAAGAATATGATCTCTTGTTAGAAACGGAAATAGAATATGTTATGCTTCTGTACTCCAAAAATAATTTTAGTTGTTTGCATATGTTCTGTGACTAAAGGAAAAAATATTGCAAGATGAGAAATATATGAAGAAGAGACCAAAGGACTGAAGGATAAAAATAAAAGGCTGGCTACCTGCCAGAATCGTAATGCATTGCCAGAATAAAAGCTGTGTAAATCTGAGGGCCTTTGGTGGGAAATTTTAATCAGATGGAAAGTTAAGGCAAGAAAAGAATAATTTTAACCGGATACTAATAATGTAGTCATGATGATTTTATGTTCATAATTCCTGTTCATGTAATGCGTCTAAGACTAACTTACTGTTCAAACAAATTTCAGTTGTCTGTTTTCCATTGTTTCATGTGATAACATTCTCCTTGTCTAACACTTGCCCTGCAAATGACTCCTGGTGCCAGTCCCCATTTGCAACATCTCTTTTTTTGAGTCTGGGATCTTGGTGCACATCTCTGTGGTTCCCAGGCTGTAATAACATCCACGGTTGGCCTATTAAGCTCACAGTTATTCAAGTCATTGGGATCTTCAGAAGAAATTAGGAGTGACCCACTGATGTTCAGCTAGCAAGCAATCGCTTGGTCAGTCTGCTTGTTCCTTTTTCTCTCCATCCTGCCTTCATCTTTTTGCATTAGGTTATTGTAGCACTGCCGTTCTGGATACTGCTGAAGAAGCTTGATGTTCCTGGTCACCCAGTAAGCCACAAGAATTTTCTAGTTACATTAGCAGAAGATGACCTCTAAACATTACCTAGCCTTTTTCTCTGACATTAGGAAACAGGAAAGATGCATGCATCAAACACTTCTTTATAGCCTGCCAGAAAGAGGAGTCAACAAAGTGTAGCTTAAAGGGAACTCTCTGATCTCAGGTAGAAAGGGTGCTTCACTTGCAGGCAAATAAAATGGAGAAAGGGGAAGAAAGTATCTCGTGCTGGAACAGAAATGAAAGAAATCACAGCAGAATTGAGATGTCTGCGTTGGAAACTTCCTTCAAGGACTTGGAAGGAAATGTGGAAGATGTGCATAAAACTGAAGTAATTATTAAGCACACTTTTTACATACGTTGGAGTTTCAAAGTGGTGGAAAACTTGGTTCCTGATCCAGGAACTAGAGATTAGAGATTTAGGAAAAAAAGAGAATAGGGAAGCAAATTTTGGTCCAAAAAAATGGCACAGAGATCTGTAGAGAGGAATCTTTCATAAAATTAAAGAAATAGAAACTATAGAAAGTGTGATAAATGCTAATGAAACATCAGAATTTCCAAAGAAGAAAGATAAAATACACGTTTTTACCTCTCTTGGAAAGCTACTTTGCAAAGAGATCTTTACATCATGATGTCTAAGAAGAGGCGGTTTGAGAAATATTGGGAAAGTTTCTGTTTAAGATAAACATACTGAAAAAAAAAAAAGGCATTTTCAATGTGAAAAGGTTTTCAGATAAAATAAAAATATAGTGCAGTGTGTGGTGCTCTTGCATTCTTAGGAACATAATCTTTTGTTAGCTCAGTTGCTCCATCTCAATCTCTTTCTGAAACAGTTGATTGGAATACAAGGCATACAAATAGTTACTGCTTTTGCCTGTATTAGTCTGTTTAATTTAGTGTGTTACTCATCTTCCCTGCTGATTTTAGATAGAGGTCATAAAAATGGTGTTAAATCCTTCTTAATTAATATTTTTTCTTATGTTTTCTTCAGTTATTTTACTAAGGTCACTATAAAGTTAATGTAGGAAAAGAGAAATTTCCTCTCTAAAAGCGGAGCTCAATGCCACCTATGGATTTTTTTTTTTAAACTTAAAAGTCCCTGAAAAGATGACAAAAATTTGTGACGTGCTGTTCCTTAGATGTTGATTTTCATGATCTACACATTATCCACACAACATGTTGGCTTTGTTTATTTAGGGATTTGAGTTTATTTGATTTTTTTTCTTCTGCTTGAATGCCCAGCGTTTCTCAGCTTAGAATCTAAAATTTGGAATGGATTCTTTCTTACAGGCAGAATAGATTTTTGGTGCTGGGTTTAGATAAGCAGTGCATTGGACCACCTGTAGTGGCTGGGGAATTCTAATCAATGCTGTTCTTTAGGAACATGCTTAGCAAATATCTGTGAGAAATGCCTGAGATGTAGGTCAGCTGCCTTTGGTCATGGGTATGGGCTACGTGACCTCTTAAGTCTGTTTCCAGCCTTATCTTCTGTAATTCTATGAACATTTTAATTTAACCAGCAATCATTTGATGATTAGCAAACTGGAATAGAAGGTAGTTCATTGATCCACAACATTTTTCTGCACTATGTGAAGGGTTAAAAAACACAGAGGTGATTTGAGGCAGCAAGACCAAGAGCCAGCATAAGACATTCACCGAGTAGTTTTATCCTGAGGTCTTTAATTTAATGGGCATGTTGTCTTTCTGCTCGTCCCTCGGCAGGGCTGAATTTCGATTATAATGATTGAAGCTCAGCTGAACCAACACATATTACGTAGCCTCTTTTCAAACAAATGCTTTCTTGAGTCCATTTCAGGTGAAAAGATCTGAAGTTTAGTTTATTTACTTTTCATTTCCTCAACAGACAGTGTTATCTGGCTGAGTGTCACTGTCTGATTACTTTTAATTGCATAATTATGTTAATCCTGCGCAGTGCATGCAATAAATGAAAATAGTAATGACTAGTATGATTCAACTGTAAGTCATTTTCTGGAGAATGAGGGAAGATAAACAGAAATTTTCTACTCCTCCTGCCTCCAGAAGCAAAACTCCAAGTGCTAAAATAGTTCTGCCATTTTTGTGTATCATTTCTAGTACTTGGGCTGCTGATGCTGCACTGCAGGGTGAGTGAGTGGGTTCTGTTCTCTCTTGACACAGGGACAAATTGGAAGTTTTTTTAATTTAGTTTATTTAAAAATATTTTTTCTTTCCGAACAGAGCTTTATCAAACAGACTCTTTGTAAAAGGCATTTGAGTTTAGTAATGCTCTATTATTTAACATACCGGGTTATAAATTCTCTAAGCTTTAACTGACTTTCTGGAAAAATCAAAAAAGACAGCAGCCACAATTTTTCTCAGTTTTTCTGTTGCTTTGGAGGTCATCAGTTTCTAACTCATGCCAACAAAAGTCATTGTAGGTTTGACTTTTATACCTCTCCAGTAAAGTTTAACACAAAAGGTATGTGAAGGATATTAAGCCAATGGATACGTTGTATCTTTGCGTGTAGTATTTAATTATCCATTTTCTTTTTATTACTACTCTTTAGATCAGAAAAAAGCTCAGGTGTGCAGAATTGGTCTCTCCATTCCTTCCCTCTCTCTCCTTTCCCTGCAAGCACACACACGGTCAGAGGCGTGAGATATTTATGTATTTTCGTACAGATACTTTGTCTATCAAAGCTCTAATCGTAATAGTCTTTCTACATGAATATTTAAATGAGATAGCATGAAAAAGGCACATGAAGCTCATGAGAGGAAATAGAGGTTTAGAAGAGTGGTTTAGCTTTCCTCATCACCAAATGAAAGGTCAGTGGGAGATTTGATTTTATGCATGCAGGGTATTGGAATGTTGAACTTTCACCTCTTAGAAATACATTTTTTGCCAAAACCATTGAAATAAGAGGGCTTGTTTGCTTTGGGATTGTTTTGAGGGCAAATGAATATTACGCTCGTGAAATTCAACTTTTTTAACCTAAAACTGTTTAAAAAGTGTATCTCATTTCAAAGAAATTAGCAAGCCACGTTAAAGGCAAATTAGGGTGTTCTGTATCCTTTAATGTTATTACATGTTCAAAAATTTTATTAGATTCTCAGTAGATTGATGGTTTTGTAATAGTCTAAAAGTCATCCTTTGTGATGTTGTTGATTCTTTTTATGATTATGAGAATGTACTAAGACATTACAAAAATATTTTTATTATGACAAATCTATTAAAACAATGTTGAACTGATCCAGCAATATTAAAATTAATTGTGAGTTGTAGACTACAGAGATCCATTCATAATCATAGTTTCCCACTCAGGATATGGTGATTTATGTTTGTGTTTTTAATATGCTTGTCAGTAACATAAGATCAGAGATTTTTTTTCTGGCGTCAAGGGTAATAAGATAAAGGAGAAAAGGCTTTTCAGTAGGAGAAAGAAACTAATTTTTTATGCTTTTATCAGTATTAAATTATATTTTGTGTATCGGAATGTTTGCATATAAAAATTCAAAGGCAGATTTACAATGGTTATTACCTTTAACTGAAATTAAATTACGGTTGAGTAATAAGGATGACGTTCTATTTGATGGCAATGCTGGAGAAAATGGATAAATATTCAAATGTTATACTTCAGTGGAGTGGTTGTGAAATTCAGAGCCTTCAATTTAGTCCTAACTACACCAGAATAACAAAGAATTTACTGTGACCCTGTTGAATACATTACAGTGACTGTAACCTTAAAGACAGTCCACAGAAAGTTGTAGTATCTAAGCAAGCTTGGTAAACTAGTGCTTCTGCAAAGGCTGCATACAATAACTTTGTGTTTATACAGACTGTTCCATATGAGGTTTAACATTCACTCTAGATCCTTTGTCATGTAATCAGATCAAAGTCTTGATTGTGCCATTAGCCATTAAAGCATGTTGTTGCAGATTTACTGGACCAGAAAACAACAGAAATAAACCCTTGCCCTCCTACAATCTGTCCCCCAATCTAAGTTTTTTTTTTTTAAAAAAGGAGTTCTCAAACTACAAGAGGAATAATCACTTCAAAAGTTTGCGTTCTACCCCTAAGAAACTCATTGCCTATTACGCTGAATGTTTTCATGAGACCTGACTCTTAAATTTCTTTAACTTTAGGTTCAGTTCTGATTTATAACAAGTTCCAAGGCAAGCTGTTCCTGTGGGCTTTATCAAAGACCATTGAGGAAAGGAAACATTTAGAAAAGTAACTAATTGTTTAGGGACTTCATTAAAGCTGTTCAAAGGCAGCTTTACCTGTGGTTAGTGTACAATACACCAATCTTGATAACCTTCCCCTGACTACTTCCCATTGTGTATTTAAATGACTTGAAGGATTCCCCCACCTCTACTTTATTATTTCAGATGTCAGAACCCTGCCCAAAGATGAAGAAAGATTTTCCACTGACTTATTCCAGCGCTAAGCTAAGGCACTCATGCTAGCTAAAATCCAAAAAGTATGACTGAATCTTATGTAAATGTCTAATCCAGTGTTAGGAAGGAGGAATATTCCACGGAATGATCTAGTCAGTATAGCATGAGAGGCTGTGGTGGTGGGTTGATGTAGTTGGTGTAGATTGCCCAAATCTTATATACAATTCCACTAAAGTAGAATTAGCACTCAGTCTTCTTGCATGGTCCTTTCGGTACTATGGCTTTCTTTTTCATCAGGACAGATTCTAAAGCTTGGTCATAATTTTCACTGGGTGTTTGCTCTAAACAGATTTGTAGGTGTGCGTCAGAAACGGTTCATGATTTGAGGTTCCAAAAGAGTCAGAGGGCTTCAAGTACAGTTTTCCCATGTTTGAAATTCAAGCCCACAAGATGTTACAATTTCAGCATATTTACTTTCATTTATTTAACCAGAGTCAGGGCCACAACCCAGGTTTGGTATAATAATAAAATTATTATCTTGGGGAAACTAGGAAATATTTATTCCATCCTGGATAATATAAAAACCTGAGACTTTGGAGTTATGGTCGAGGAAGATACATGTACTTCAGTCGTGCTGCAGCTTTTAATTGTCAAGGTCACAAGTACTGGCATGAAGTCGTTTTTAATTAAGATACCCTATTGTAAAGTCAAAACTACAGTTGAAATACATGGCAATCTAAGCCCTCAAGGTGTGCAAGAAATAATAAGGATTTTTCTCATATAGTCTTCATTGTAGAGAAAGGCTGACAAACCAGCTGTAAAATAAAAACATGGATTTAAAAAATTGTCAATGATAAACATTTCTTAAAAAGAAATGTGCATTTATAGATGGTTTCAGTGATGAAAATCACGCAGAATAATTAAGGGCCTGAAGGTAGACCATGTTGACCTACATAGCTCATCATTCCATAAGAAAAGAGTTATTTCCCAGCTTCTGGCTCAACACAGGTTGGCAAATGCCATAATGAATGTTGATGTTACTGTGCTATCAATGTCTTCTTTATGACGCTTTTCATTTTGCCTTTTTACGTGACCTTACTAGTAGAAACACTGTTTTGTGTGACTTGGCCTGTAAAGAAGCCCTCTCCACAGATGCATGAGCACATTGTCATACTAGTGCAGAAATGGCCAGCCTCTAGCATGGGACAACCTGCAGCCACCAGAAGAGTTCACCTGCCTCACTAGGTACTATCTGGTACCCTCTTTTCCAATGGCTACCAGGTCAGGGTCATACGTGTCAGAGCATACATGGTGTGTGGAGAAGGAGAGCTAGTAGCTATTAATCACATGATGAATTTGTGTCCGGTTGTGTGATTGGCAAGGCATGGTAGTACCTTCAGTAGACTCATGGCCTGTCAGAAAGGATTGACCACCCCATGTGCTACAACATGAGATGGATCTGTGATTGATAAATTGTGAAAGGATTGAAACATGACTCACTGGAGAGCCAGATGTCAAATGCAAAGTAAGAAGGAAAAACCCTATGGAAATTAATATTCTTTTTCTTTAGTCTCAGTATAACCACGGGGCCCTTGAAACAATATTACATGAGAAAATTATTTTAAAAATATCTTAACTTTCAAATTGATGGATTCCTCTTCATAGCTGTATATATGCTGACAGAGAACTTTCACAAATGCTCCATTTTGGCTTGGGGTGGCTTGGAAATTTTTGTGAAAATACTTTTGATGAAACAAAGATGTGTAGGCAGTACATTTAAGCTCTTTTTGTCAAAACAACATAGATACAAAAACTACCTATGCATAATATTGAACAGATGAATTTCTGGTCCTCAAGAAAGAGTCTTGTTATCAGGACTAGGGTTGGGGTTTTTTTTAAATCTTGTCCTTGTTTTGATGTGACTTCATATGTGATTGTAAGTCATTTCAGTCAGTCTGACTGTACTTTATCCGTATGGAATCTATTTTGCAATTCTCACACACAAAATCCCTGGTAAGTGCAGATAACGTAATTATCATACAAAAAGGATGGCTGTGAATATCTGTTTCTGACACAGAGAGTTTTTTCTGAATACAAAAATTTCAATTTGGTAAAGTAACAGAAGTAGTGCTTAGAATGACAGGAATTATTTTCCTCTTTCAACTATTCAACATGTATGTCAAACTTTAGTTCATTATTTTTTCAGAGAGGAGCGCTTAAGATTCTTTAGCATAATTAGATTTTGTCACAGAACCACAGGGAAAGCCAGATGTGGAGCTCTTAATAGCTGGAAAGGAATGAATTAGAGTTATGCTGGGGAGAGTATCTTGTGTGATAAAAAACTTTTTATAGTGCTGTTAAACTTTAGCATGGAGACATGAAGCATTTTAAAATCCAAACACATCAGTTTGTTAAAGGCTGAGTTAAGTCCCACCGTTATCACCCTGTAGCCTTGTATATCTCACCCCTGTAGGCACCTTGTATATGTTTGCCATTTTCAGGTTGTCTTCTGTTTTATTTGTGTTTATCTCAGATTTTCTTAATTTACTTTCATGAAAGCAGTGTATTGCCTAATTTTAGGAAAGATTTTATAAGTTTCGGTGGTGTAGAGGTGAGTGAAATTCCTTTCAGAGATTGTGAATCTGTCATAAGAACCTCAACTTTTCCTCACAAGGAAATGGCCTAGAACTGCTGATACTGTGTTTAATAGAAACTCATTACCATTTGTATTTAGGCCTAACATGGTAAATCTGAAAATCAAAAAAAATACCTTTGCAACAGTTTACTATGTAAAATCATTCTCATATCCTGCATTGCTATACAATGGTAGCACCCTATCAGATACGTCCCTTGGCTGTGAAAAGGTGGGGAGAAGTGGGAACTGCAGACTCTTTGTGACCAGGAGCAAGCTAGTTTGTTGGAAAACTGTTCCCCGTGCTAAGCAGCACCACCTTCCTCCCCTTCATATGTATGTTTTGTCCAGTTTTCGTCTGGTCTTGCACTTAGTTTGGAAGCACCACAAAGCAGAGACAGTCTTTGTACAAGAAAGCTGCATTCACAAAGTTAGAGATTGAACAAGTGAGTAGCAGTTGAACTAACAAAGCCTGAATTCCCATAGTTTGTGTCCTCTGATTCCTTCCATGTTTCTACAGCAAAAACTGCAGCTTCCTCTCCGCACCTTCCATGTGGACAAAAAATGTGTTATAGGTGTTTTGTGTAACTATTGCATGGGATTTGGAGTTTTAGGAGTACAAATTGGTCAGCAGGGTGGTGGCAAAAAACATTGTTTAGGTTGAGATTTGGCCTTTACCTCGATGGGAGCACTGATTTAGATCCCTTTTTTTTCTACCAGCCCTTGACTTTCATGAAGCTTACTGGACTGCTCTTCAATTTCCTAAGTTAGTGAGTAGGTTCAAAAGTTACTAGGATGGGCAGAGATAATGAAATGGAATCAAGGGCACCAATTGCTTAGGAATCAGTTCAGGTTAACACATGTATTCACCTAGAGACAAAAGCAACAACAAAATAACAAAGAATGCTTTATTAAAATATTAAAAAAAAAAAACTGTAACACTGCAGTAACACTGAAGACCTATAGAATGTGATAACAAGAAGAAATACATATGTGCACAAAGTATTTGGAGTCTTAAGTGAAGTACTTTGAACTAAGGAAATTCAAAAGTTTCGGTTCCTCTTTTCCATGTAAATGCCAGCCATATTATGTTTCAGCCTTTAATAATGTGCTTATGCACTGTTTACACACACACACAGACAGATTTGTTTCCTTCTGTGCACAGAACTGAGACTGTTCATTTAATAAGCCATTGTTGGATATTTTTCCTCTTCATTGTGCATTGTGTAATAGTGGTGTAATTTGCTACATACTGTTTAAGCCTCACTCTCAAGGGAGTTATTAGTTTCTTTTTGACCTTTGCCATGACCCCATAACTAAATTTCTGAGCACTTCAAAAATAGTAATGAGTTTATTTTTACATTATTCTCCTGAAATGCAGCTTTTGTCTTCCCATTTCACAGCTGAAGATGAGGTACATATTCAAAGTATCTGCTAGAAGGTTAGCGTAGTGAACAAATTTCATGGCGGTCAGTTTAAAATGCTTGGAACTAGATATTTACAAATTATCAAAATTTTGTAGCGTGTGTGCAAGCAAATTGCAGCAGTGACTGGTCAGCATTCAAGAAAAACTAACTCCGGGATATGAAGTCTCAGAGAAGAATAATAAATTAGTACTTTCTACTTCATGGTCAATTCCAAAGGATCTAGTATTTTCCTCCTGAGCTAATCCTAGGAATTATCAGACATAACCTGGTAGAGCACACTGTGTAAAACCTCCGTGGGAGAAGACTGAGGTCCAGTGGATTCACTGGGGGTGTCATTTGAGGTGCAAATTGCCAGTATTTGAGCGTGATAGGGTGCAAGTTCACCCTTATACACTTCAGTCCTTTAGGAATTGGTTGTCAAGTCAGACCACCCTCCAAAACATAGAAGTGCTCTCCTGAGGGCAGATATTTGTTACAGCCTGTAGATTGGATCCGTACTGTTCTTTGATGTCTTAGACTGAGCGCCAAGGTGCTATCATGATTATCTAGCATAAAAATTCACAGCAAGCCAAGAAAGGTTTTTCTCATGTAATCTTTATTGTAGCGAAGGGCTGGTGAATCATTTGTAGAGACTGGGGATACAGAGACTGAGTTAGAGCAGTTAGGCTTGCTAATCACAGAAAGGAACCCTCGTTTGATGTTTCCATGAGAGAGTCTGCCATTAACTGCAGTTGAACTTGACTGAGTGTGAAATTAAAAAGGAGACTCAGATTTCAAGACATTCCCTCAGGTGCTCTCAAGTATGCTAACTGGCACTGTGGGAGACCTCCTAAAACAACTAAGGATACTTAAAAAGAAAAAGGCCACGACGATATGAAAAGAAAACCTTCGTATTATCACTGAACCCACAAAGTTGGTCAAGATCAGTCACACTTCATTAGCTGTTAAATGTCAGGCTTGCATGAAATGAACCTTTTTGCCAGGGTCTGATTCCAGCTGTGCTTGGTGAGCATCTACAGTCCCAGGAACTGGAAGAGTTTAAAACTGGGCAGAAAAGTCTGTGAAAATGAATGTAAGAGAAATTGTCAGGGGACTACATATTAAGGCATTGCCTAGCTTATAGAATGCATTTAAAACTTAAACTTGCCAGAGATAAAAGTTTTGAGAGGTTAGGCTGGCTTCTGGTGACAACTGGAATCTGAGACAGGAATTGTGGAGACCTGGTTGCTGGCTTGTGTTATGGCACTGGAGACACTTCAATCTTCTTTGTTTGTTTCTCTACATGTAAAATGAGGGAGGCAGCAGATAGATCCCACAGCTACCTACTGGTATGGAATTTGAAACTCTGAAAGGTATTACCATTCCTAAATATTAAAATTACTTATTTTGTACCATGTTTATTATCCTTGAGGTTGGAGTGTAAGAAGAGCTGTATCCTTTGTCTCTGTGATTGTCATATCATGCAATGATGAAGTCTCCTTGGAACATTCTATTTGTAATGCTTAGTTCTGTAGGAATGAAAGAAAACACTATAAATTCAGTATTATGACATATTCTAGGATTAAGGGGAAGGCTTTGGCCAAGAATATGCACATATATCAGTTTATTCTACTTCACTCCATGTGAAAGATCTTTAAAAGCTTTTCCTGATTTTGAAAGAGAATGTCCCTTGAGATATTTCTTGGATATTTATCACAGTGTTCTTTGCAAACAACAATGGTCAGAAAGGCTTTTAATATTTTATGCTTTTTACCATTTGGGAGTATAGAATTCCTCTTAAAGGTAATGTTTTAATATACATTCACAGAGTTCACTTCCAAGTAAAAGCAGTATTACTAATTTCACTGTTGATATGTGAATATCAGAGAGTTATATTGGTGGTTCTTGTGGTGTGAATATATATTTTCAGATCTAGCTGCTCATTTTAACAGGATACTCTTTCTGATGGAAACCTTTTGTGTCTTTGCCTGTAGCTGCTGTTGACCTCCATATAATTGTCATCGTTTTTTCAAGATGTAAAAGGAAAGCAAAAAGATGGTAGTCTCTGAAGGCTTGTGCTATAAAAAAGTCTATCGTATTTCATCTAATAACCTCACTTGTAGAATGGCCTCTGAACATTCACATGCTCTTTGTCATTCTTTCATCATATGACAAAATAAACTTGGAAAATTTTTGTATTATAAACACAACTTTAAAATACTTATTAGAAAAATATCCCCATGTTCCTTTAAAGAAGGAGCAAGCTGGAATCCTCTGGAATGATATCTGCTAAGGCAGGCCATGGTATGCACACTGAAAAATGTTATCTGGTGTTATTACAAGTAAATGTACATGCTGTAATACACTGTAATGTATTTTCAAAACCATGAAGCCTGGGCTGGTGATCTCTAGGAAACAGACTTGTCTGTTAGCTAACTAATTATCAGATAAATGCCCAGAGCAAGCACCTGCCATCTCCTTCATAAAACTGTGCTGTGCACGGGGAAATAAATACTGACAGATCCCCATTCTGAATTTGTCCACATCGTGCTGCTAGGTTCAGTCTTCATTTCAAGTCATTACTTGTGTGACTGTGATTTTTGAATCAAAAACATTTTTTCTGCTTAAATATCTCTCAGTTCTTCTGTGGTTGCAAGTGCTAACTGGAATGCTGGCTTGCATGTCACTTGTTTCAGGAACAGTGATTGACACCCCACACACCTGAGGGAGGGAGAAAAAAAGGCAGATCACACTGACTATTTCTCAGAATGTTACTTCTGACTTTGAATGACAGGTTACTTTGACAATGCATTATTTATATAATGGGAGGATACCAAGTTGCTAAGTTTAATAGCAGCACAAAATACAAATATGTTAAAAAAGAGTCAACTCCTGTTTGGAAGCATTTGTAGGTAAATATAAAGAAACAAGCTAAAACAAGTGACTGTAATGGAAAGCAACACAAGACTGTATTTTAAACATCTTGGAGGTGTTTTGGGCTTGTGTTTTCTTGATTGTTTGTTTCTCGTCTTTTTGTTTCTTTGGTTAGTTGATCTCTTTGGTTGTTTCCCTCCTCAAAGTGTACATCAAAGAAGAAGTCATTAAATAATCTCAAGTTACTCAGCCTTCTGTCTAGCTTTTAACTGCACTATAAATTTTGAGGGCTCCTTGAGAGAATAATCCTTAAAGACTATTTGAGGCAGGGAAAAGAAGTAGGTAGGCAAGAGCCTACCCTAAGGTAAGAACAATGAAGAGAGCAGAGAGAATTCTGCCAAGACAAATACCAGTGGAGACTTAAGCTCAGGCGCAGTAGCTTACAGAGAGAGAACGGATTTATTTTATACTCTTACATGGGAATATTAAAGTTTGAATCTAATGTTAATGTAGGATGAGGCAGTTCCAGCGGTGGGTCTGTGTGACATGGACAGAGAGTCATGATAGGGCATGTCATTCCACATTTATGTTCCTATTGGCATCTCTGCTTTTGTTTATTAGGAGAGGCCATGTTTTCAGATGTTGCAGGACAGAAATGGGGAGAAGTAGAAGGAAAACAGGACAGACAGGAGACCATTGTAATAGTAATCAAGGTGAGAGGTAGTTGAATAATGGGAAATGTGTTTTTCTACTCTGACCAAAGGAATCAGACAAATCATGCAAGTGCTACTAAGAAAGAAAGAAAATTTTGCTGACTTGCTCTGTAGGTCAAGGGTAGACCCTAGTTAAAGATAATCTCCCTAAGGAGTGACAAACCTAGAAGAAACTGTCAGATTTGATGCAGCTGAGCCTAAGATCTGTCAATCTCTATATCCTCCCATTATTAAATGTGTTTTATGTTTGTATTTGACCATGGTCCAGCTGCTAGGATTATTGCTGACCTGACTCGACTGGGTCATTTGTAGTGATCTTGCTATAAATTAGGAATTGGTAACTGGAACGAGTTCAGCCTGGGGTCACAGAGATGGTCAGGGCCTGGAGCACTTGGCTTGTGAGGAGAGGTTGAGGGACCAGGCTTGTTCAGGAGACCCTAACAGAATCACCCCCACTGTCTATGGGAAGGTTATTGAGAAGATCAAGCCAAGTGCTTCACAGTGGTAGATGTGGGAGGACGAGAGACAGTGGGCATAAGTTGAAACAAGGGATTCAGACTAAATATGAAGAAAAACATTTTCCCCATGAAGATGTTCAAGCAGCAGAACGAAGGCCCATAGAGGCTGTTCAGTCTCCATCATTAGAGGTTTTCAAAGCCTGACTAATTAAATCCTTGTGCAAACTAGGCCATAGCTGACCCTTGGAGCAGGAGTATGGACCAGCTGTAGTCTGAATTATCCTATGACAGACAGTAAGATAGTCATAGTGGCTACAGATATTTACAATTTACTTTCATTAAATTATTTTCTTGCTATAACTTAAGTAGTAATGATTTGGGGTTAAGACTCTGACCATTTACTGAGAAATTAATAATAAATCTATATTTACTTTCAGCTCAGTTCTTTCCCCTCACTTATATATTAAAGCATGCAGTCATACATCACACTCATATACAAACACATATGTGTATATGCACCCAAAAAGAAGAAACAGTATGAAATACCTTTGCAAAAGTGCCTGACTGCTCTCTTCAAGGTGTCCCATTTCTTAAAGTGAGTAAGTAAACTCCGTGCATATTTGGAATCAGTGCATTCCTAGGAATGGTGTACAGCTGATAACATCTGACACAAGCATACTTGTAGATAGCATTTTTTCTTAACAACATAGCACTGTGCGTTCACTGGAATACATGGTGGCAGGGATGCTTCTTATGGGAATTAGCATGTTAATTCCATCATTTAAAAATATTTTGTGTGCCATTTATTTTCTACTCTAAGATCAGCATTCCACATGTGCTGAAGGCTGGTAGAATTTTGTGAGTAATAAATCAAAGGAGCTCTCTTAATACCTACAGAACTAAATGTGTCTTCCGGAATTATTTGATAAAATTTAATTTACATGTTTTTTGGATATGTAATCTATGTGACCTTCAGTAACTGTTTGTTTTTTAAATCTGAAAAATGCCTCCAAAGTGTAATAGCCCAGAGTTTCAAATGGCACAGTAGGATATGTAATGCATATTTTAACATGTTTTCTTTTAATTTGTCACACAGACTTGTGGATGATTATATAAAAGTCCGTATTTTTAAACCCAGTAGTACAAGTGTGTAAGATTTACTTGGCTGGGCTAAAAAATTCAGCAGTCTAATTTATCTTGAGATATGCTCAGTCAAGTAGTTTTTCACAGCAGTTAGCTAACACTTCAAGCTCTAACAGTGCCCCTGAGCCATAAAAGAAATTTGCATGTAAGAAATGTTTTGAATCTATTAAAACCTCAGCTCAGAGCTAAAGAGTTGCTCTCATGTCTTTGTTGACTAACATGAAGTGAGATCTTATGAAAAGCTAGGCTGTGATCGACAGATGCCAAAGCTTAGGTTTTGATGTGATTATGTATTTCTTTCATGCACGGCAGTTTAAGTCTGGGACTGGAGCTTCAGAAAGACAGCAATCAATAGGTCTGTGCGAGAGTACACAACATATATTACTCCTGGCAGTCGTCAAGGCAGAATTATTCAAAAAATAATCTGAAATGCATTTGATCATACACTAGATGGTTTAATAATTTATATTATACCTTATTAGCAAAGTCTTGTGTTTACTTTGTGGCTGCCAAAACAAGATGAAAGGCTGCCTCCATGGAAATACAAGATGCTTTGCTCAAAGTGTCTGTCTCTGCATTTCAGTTCAATAATTTCCCTTCCTCCCCTCATTTTTATTAATGCTATATGGGTTTAAATCTTAAAGTACCGTGCCATCATTGTGGTCCTTTTTAGTGAGAGCAATGCTCCTTGTTAACAACAAGTCTACCAAGGAGTTTATGGCCTATCGAAACTTAAATTAGTATAAACACATATTTCTGGAACTTCTTTACCTTAGGATTTCCTCCAAATATTTTTTAGGTAAAAGAGGCTTTGGATTTAGTTCTAAATTCCACTAAACTGAATAGTTACGCTAATCTTCCTGAGTCTTGCAGCTACAAAAATGTGATTCCTGAGTTCAGCTGAAGAAACTGTTGCACTCTAACTAGTGATCGTATATAGTAAATATCACCAATTACATCAGTTCAGAATATTACAGAAATGCCTGGAAGATTTCCTTGAAAATCTAATGCACTGCAAATATTTTATCCAGACGTGCCAATAAGGGCCTTTCAGAATTAATACTTCTATAAAGTGAGAGCACAGGGAGAGGACCAGTGGTAACTGCTACTTCAACAAATGAGATCTTTACCTTCACCCAGGTTTTTTACACCAAAGGTACATAGAAGACCTCTAATAAACTTGGTTTTCTGTGGAGATCTCTCATCCCCACAAAACACGAAAAATCTTTTCTGCAGTGATCTTGGATTGCTCTTCAAGGCAAAGCATAAAGGAGCATCTCGGAATATAGCACTACAGTATTGCAAACTCTGAAGTTCATATGAAAGCCCAGAGAAGCTCTTGTCACTTGCCTTGCCTGCTCTACAAGGCTTAATTTTAGTCTTCCTTTCTGTAACTTCATCGTCTCCCCTCCTTCTCTGGGCATGCAGTGTATGCTACAATATATACTATATGCCTGAAAACTAGTTCCTCACACAGAGCTTACAGAAGGACTTTTTGCCCAAATAAAAATATATTATAGTGATTTTCACTAGCGCAGCTGGTAACATGATACTTGCATGTTGCTAAGAACTGATTGCTTTCTAGAGAGGCACTTCACGGTTGTCTGGGCTGCAGCGGGGGCCACTCAGCCCTTAGCTCAGGCTTAAGAGAGCGCAAGGACCTGCTCAGCTTAGCAGAGCTCTTCTGCTCCCTCTGAGAGTTTTGTGCCATGTCTTACAGAGCTGCACAACAGGCTCTTAGGAAGAGGCATCTACCTGCAGGTGTCTCTAAGAGATTATCCTCTTTTTAAAAGCTGTTGTACGAATTGCGGGGGGACAAAAGACTGCCATTTTCTAAAGGAGCCTTTCAGTGGCTGGGAACCAGATGTACCCTTCTTTACAAGTGCATCTTCTCTGACAATAACAACAGAAAATTTCAAGGAGGCCAGTGGTATTACTCATACGTCAGTGTTGCAGAATTTTGGAGCAAACTAGAGAATAAATTCTTTAGAAAATATGGATTGGATTAACATGTAAATTACTTTTCTTGAAAGAAAATATTTGGCAGGATCATCTGAAGAGATATGCATTATCAAACAGAAATGCAGTTATGTTTTAAGTAATCAGCTGTGAGGAACATCTTAAAAAAAAAAAGTTCATTTTGCAAATTGTGATCTTTTTGTCCATATAAGAACAGTTCAGTTCATGTGAAAAATTGTAAAGAATTCAGATTAGCAAGGTAATAGGAGTATATCTCTTGGAAGAAAAGCTTTTGGTGCAAATTGTTGACAGTCTCTTATATGATTAGAAATACTGTGAAAATCTGGAAGTTTTGAGCATTTTAGAACACGTGACTGTCAGTACAAACAAGTGCATCAGAGTTCAAAATACAAGATAGAAGTAAAACAAAAGCATAGTGAAACTGTGAGAATTGTACCTCCAACCCAGTTAAGTCACAGTATTAGTAAAAAAATGTAAGAGAAAATCTCATCTACAGAAGGAAAATTTTAAAAATGGGTTTAGTGCATCAGTATGATCATCCAATTTATAGGAAAAAAAAAAGTAAGGGAGAAGATGGTGCTCACAACTTTACAGACTGACTTACTTGGATGGAATACTACTTGGATAAGTGGCCATGGCATTCCTCACCACCAGAACTTTGTAAAACATCTAAAATCACTTTTGCCATTCTGTTGTAGCAGTATGCAGTGCTGCCTAGTGCATATGCATTGCATGTTGCAATAGAGGTTTAAGAAAACAGTTTGGTAACCAAAAAACTGTAGAGGCTATTCATGACCAAAATTATACCATCAAGACTATTTGGTTTTGTGCTGGAAAACAGAAAAACTGTAAAATAGAAATTATGTGCCAGAAAATTCACTACTGAAAACTGCTGCACAGGAACATGAATGAATGCATGAAACTCGAAAATGTTTAACTGTTAGTAAAGGTGACCAAGAAAAGACCTTCAAAACTTTTCACAAGTTGTAACTTGTTTTTGGGATGTTTTGCTGGCTGTACCCACTCTCACAGAGACAGGTATATACGAACTAAGGCTGAGCGTAGAGAAGAAACATTGAGGAGAAAGTTACAAAGACATTTATGAGTAACTGGGCATTTTATCTGTTTTCTAGTCTTGTGCAAGTAAATATTCAGGACTTTACTGATTATTGAGCTGTGTGGAAATATTTAATAAGGAGTTGAGAGCCTGATTGTTGAGACCCTGATTGTAGTCAGAGAAACTTGAAAAGTTGTGAATTGGTGAAAATTAAATATCAGAAGTAATCAATCTTTGGTTTTATTGGTATTTTTACAGCCTTAACGGTTATTATACATCACTTTAGCCTTAGTGTTAATGTAACAATGATACATGTAAAAACAGGTCATGGCCATTGATGGTGCACCTTAGATTGGCAGGGATTTGTGAGACCCACAAGGAAAAGAAAGGCTTTATAAATGTCTAGAAAGAATAATTTGCAAATGAGTTGAGATTCATATATTAAAAATCCTTAATACTGTATCATTTCCAGTTTATTCTGCAGGCAAAGGTTAATCAGCTTTGATTTGGGGGGCTAAAATAGCTATGGCCAGTTACTAAAACTTCATATGCCTTAGAAATTGATTGTAATTAATAACAATATGAAGCAGTTCCTTAGTTTTTGATGAAGCATTTTCTCTACATTAGAGACTGACGTCCTGGAGTGGTGTTGTGACTGCGCCTTACACTGTGGAGAACTACCACCCCAATTTGCTTACCTACTTCTTTTTCCTCTCTTTACCCAGTTGATCGTCTTCTGGGTGCAGTATATGTAAGAAGCCACCCTCGTCTCATAGGTCACTTGTTCAGTAACCCTTTGCCTGTGCGGACTGTGATCTAAGTCATACCTCGGATGTTAGAATAGTACTCACGCCAGGCCGTCATTTGTCCCTTTGATGCTTACTTATCTAACCAGTAGAAATCATTGTTTTCCTTCTACAATTATTATGATGGAGCTGATTCCCAAAATGGAAGGCAGGAGGCAGTTACAGAGTCTGAATTGTGCTGTCACACTGTCATGGGCAGGCACTTTTCTTGGAGCTTTCATGATTTTCCAGTTTGCCCAGAAATGCATTTGGTAAAGCAGGGGGTCAGGCATCTGGTCTGTATTTTCATGTGGCCCTGTTTCAGCTGCTTGGAAATACAAGCACCAGATAGGTGCTTTCTGGTCCCTGACTTGTTTTGTATGAAATGTGAATGGAAAAAAAAAAAATAAAAATGGATTAATCAAAAATCTTTTTTTTTAAACTGGAAAATTTCAAAACAATTAAAAATAGGGCTGAGCTCCTAAGAGATTATTGAAATAGGGGGAGGAAAAAAAGAAATTATGAACAGAAATATTGAATCTTACGATGCAGGATCATTACACCATTGTTCAGTTGCACCTTTACCACTTAGGCCTCTTGCAAATGTTATCGGATTACAGTTTCAATAGATGTTTTTGGTTTTGAGTGTCTACAACACTAATGTGCTGAACTGAACAAGGGTGCGAGAGAGAAGAGTTTCCTATTCTTTCCAGTTGGATTTTCAGCTGAAATAGCAACTCCATGTCTGTAACTTGTGCTGTTGTTAAAAGTTCTGATATTCTGGGGGATCTCGGTGCTTGTGGTTCAGGTTGAGAAGGGTAATGGAAGGCACAGCAGGGAATTCAGATGCAATATGCTGAATGAGAAGGTGAGTGTTTTAGCACAGCTGTCTTCTGAGGGTCAGGGGAAAGGAAAAGCCCTGTGGGAGGATTTTCAAGCACCACTGAGCTACCACACCAGGAGACGATGATTGACTTCAGAAGATCCCTGCTGTGCAAAGGATTGTTGTGCTGTGTTCCCCTTTATCACAGGTTAGACATTTCTTTTGAAGAAGCTAAAAGTGGGAGAGTAGTGACATAGCAGCTGAACAAACAAATAAATATTCATCTAACAACCCTCTTTGGTGACATTGGGGTCTGGAGATCTGTTTCTATTGCTAACAGCTTCATTGACCTGGCAGTTAATTTCATTAGAAAGATTGACTTTTTATGGCATTGGTAAGATTTGTGCATGAAAACCTGATGGTCTGATGATGATACAGTGCAGGTTGAGTTGTTGTTTGTCTTGAAAAGGGATATTAATTTGAACCTCAGTATAAAGAGGAGATTTTATTTTATATTTGGTATGTATAATCAGAAATACATTACACAGTTTCAGTCTTAATATGTGCATTTCTTCACAGGAGTTCAGACATGCCTCACAGAATGGCACAAACTGGAAAGCACACCCTTCTGCCAAGAGCCCAGTGAAAGCAGCGCTCCAGTCATGGATGGCTTTGCAGCTCCCATGGCAACAAGAAGGAGGTGGACTGAAGATACTGTCTGTCAGCCTGGCTCTGCTCGCAGTTCTTGTCGTGTTTTACTATGGAGGAATGAAAACAGAACTGTGAACTGAATGAGGCTTTTATGAAAACAATAAAACTGCTCTTTAGAGTCTTCAAAGGAAACAAACACTTTTACCAACAATTCTTTTTTTACCAAAAAAAAAAAAAGCTAATATAAATTGGGCAATAATTTTGTACTCACCCTATGCCTTTCCTGTCATTCATAGGAGAGAATGTTAATAAGCTCTAAGGACACCTGTCTTCTTGCCAAAATTTTAGATCCTTGGTTGGGAGAACGGTTTGTTGCATCTTTCCTCTTCTTTCTTCTAAAATGATGCAATGTTTGCATTGCTTACTCTTTTCATAACTGCTGCAGCAGGTAAAATTGCATGCAGGAAACTCGTGATGTTTATAAGAAATCTTGCCATTGAGTGATGTTGGTAATATTTTATGGGCAGAATATTTAAAGCTTTTGTTTAATGCAGTGTGATGGTTCATTATGTGTCTTTTTACATTAGAATCAAAAACTGCTGGGCCATTAAAGTTTGTAATTTGTTGCTGTTGCTTTTGCTGTCATGTCTGAAAGAATTTTTGGCCTGCCATCTTGCCTCTCTCAACTTCACAATGAGCTACTAAGCTCTGTTAGTACAACAATAATTACTTTTTACATGGAAAAAGTTTTAAAGGTCTTGGGTTTTTATCAGTGAATGGGAAGATGGTTCTGGTGATAAAGTTCTGTTAAAAGATGGATTTAATACAGTCTCTATAGATATAGTGTAATTCTCAGAGGGCTAAATTTGAATCTCTTAGCTGTACATTGGATCATGCCGTATATAAGACAATATTACTCTGTGAGTGGGGACATTAAATTTTGCACACTTCAAATTTTTGATTACTTTCTTACAAGTAATTTTTGTCATAACAGTATCTCCACACATCTTGTGTTGTGCTGGTCAGTCAGAGACTGGACTCTGTGGTCAGTTCTGCCAGCAGCTGGCTGCATGATATTGTTCATTTGTTCATGCCTTGTCACCTTTCTGGATCTTTATCCAAACTTCCACTTACAAAGTCTGTTTAAAATCTTAAGAGTGGGAACTTGTTGGTTTGGGGTTTTTTTTTGTGGGTTCTTTTTTAGTAAGTATGTGTTATACTCAGCACAGACGAAGCTGAGCTGCCTATGTGGCTGTTGGGGTTTAACCCTGATAGCCAGCTGACACAGAGCTGCTCACTCATTCTCTCCTGGTGGGGTGGGGAAGAGAATCAGAAGGGTAAAAGTGAGAAAACTCATGGACTGAGACAAAGTTTAATGAGTAAATTAAAAGCTGTGCACACAAGCAACGCGAAACAAGGGATTCATTCAGTATTTGCTACAGGCAAGCGGGTGTTCAGCCATCTCCAGGACAGCAGGGCTCCATCACGCATAATGGTTACTTGGGAAGACAAACACCATGACTCTGGAAGTTCCCCCCTTCCTCCAGCTTTTATGGGTAAGCGTGACATCATGTGGTCTGGAATATCCCTTTGGTCAGTTGGGGTCAGCGGTCCCAGCTGTGTCCTTCCCAACTTCTTGTGCACCCCCAGCCTCCTCACTGGTGGGGTGGCGTGAGGAGCAGAAAAGGCCTTGACTCTGTGCAAGCCCTGCTCAGCATCCCCATGTTGTCAACACTGGTTTGTTCACAAATCCAAATCAGCCCCATGCCAGCTAAGATGAACAAAATTAACTCTATCCCAGTCAAAACCGGTACAGTGGCTCTATTGTGCAGGTGAACAATCCCCTCGGAGGGATGCTTTGTACTGTATAAACTGAGGATTCATGATAGATACAATTAGGAAGTTCCACCATGGTGCTTTCAGTACAGCCTGTAAATTATGACAACCAATGTAGCTGTCTTCAGGAAATTAGGTGTGTAATGACTTGAATATTATATTTCTTATTACAACTATTGGAGGTCATGAACCAAAACTCGAGGAGTAAAGAAAACACCTGTGCTCTTGATTTACTTCTGTTTGGGTTTTTTTCAGGCTTTTCTTTACAACCCAGAATATGTAACAATCAATAATTTACATATTTAACAAATCTATCATTCTCAAAAAAAGCCCCACTGGGAGCTGAAATTTTCAGGAATGTGCCACATATCACAAGATTCTCAGGAAGACTGTGAGTTGACAAAATCATCACATCTGAGCCAAATTTGGGCATTTGATGGGAATAAACTATGCAGATATGTTCTATGCCTCTAGCACTTTCTCTGTCAGCCACTGTAGCTTATCTAATCGTAGCAATTACAGACTCATTGCATCAGCTGTTACAGAGATTTGCAAAGCTTGTGATTTAGATTCTGTGCATCATTGGTTTTAATGGGACTGACTTATTTTCTTAGAAATAATGCAATATATAGAAAGAGGCCAAAGAAACATTTGCAAATGATGATGCCTACAAATGCTTATGTTCTTAAACTGAGATTTAATCTGATAAGTAGGAAGCGTTGTTTATCAAGTGTTTTATTGTCTTCCTTTAGATTTTGAGAGGGATTTTTGACACTTTGTGTTGTAGAGCAGTAGAGTGTTTGCCATTTGTTTCTGTTTATTTACAATTAAGCTTTCAAAGCCACTGAGCTGAACAAGTCAATTCTGGTCAAAAAGCTCATTGCGGCCTTCAGGCAAAACCCAAACCGCATGCTGTCAGGGAAACCTCAGCCAGTGTAGGGTGAACTGTGGAAGTATATCAAGAATATCTACTTCATGGAAAGGGTTGGCCCAAACACATTTGATCTGGGATTTTTGCTCCCATTTGGCTCCCTGAATGCCTCTAAGTGCCATGCCAGGTGGCATTTTGAATTTTTGCGTTGGCATGATGTTTGAGGCTTACTTTCCAGCGAGTGTTCTCTCTTTACAAGCCATCAGGATGGGTAAGAAATCTATTGCACTCCAGGTTAATGAGATCTCCCCACTGTCAGTCGATCTCACACGTGCATGAACACTCTCATCACTAGAGAATGTGTCTGCTAACAAGCAATCTACATTCAATGCCTTTTTTTTTAAAAGCAAAAAAGAATCTCATTTCCTTTTGGTACCAAGGAAGCCTCAACTATTTTTCTTAAATGTCTGTGGTAGCTCTAAGTTCTCTCTGGCTGTTTTCAGTGAGGAATCTTGCAAACCACAAGACTTCAATAGCAAAGACATCTTAAATCTCTTCTGAACAACATTAAGAGCACACTTCTTATGTCCTACTTGTGCATGGTTTGGGATGCTGGAGGACTTTGTCATTTAATCTTTTAATTGTAGCTGTCTATTAATGGTATATTTGTTTAGAAAAAGAAGATTAAATTAAAAAAGTGGTTTATGTAAATCTTGTTCTATTAAAGCAGGAGAGAGAAAGAAGGACAAGGTACCTTTTGAGGTGAGTTCATCCACCTCTGTCACATCATTGCCTGCACATCTCCAAACATCTGACAGCTTCTGTTAATTTAGTTTCACTCCCCAGTTCAACTTCCCATATGGAAAGCTGGAGTGATTTTTGAATAACAGCAAGTAATATGTGAAGTGGCAGCAGTGGCAACTCTGACATTGAGCTTGGCTGTGGCCATTACCCACAATCCTTTCGCTCTTCTTGAGAAGCAATTACAATTTCACAGGTTGGAATTAAAATTCCCTGTGGTATGCAATAGAGTAACTGAAACTGTCAAAGTGATTTCAAGCTGCTAATCTCTCGCTGCTCGAAGAGTGAAAATAGAGCCCCTCTTACCCAGGCACAGATCTGACAGCTTAAAAACTCCAGCCTTCCACTACGTTTAAATACATATGGAGAGTGGCTTGATCTGCTCACAGAGGATGTCTGTAAAGATGTTATGTCTATGAACATTTGTGTGTTATTAACAAGTCTATCTTTTTTAACTTTAAGATGTTTGTAACTTCAGGGACTAAAATATAAAAGAAGGTTTATGCAAGAGCTCTGAGAATTTGGAGGAATGAGTAGGCATGTGCCTGCTTGTGCGAGGCTTATTAAAATATTTATTTATATATTTTTGAACATGTAGTATTTTTTTTCTGGAAAAATTGCTTGCAACTTTCCCGAATTTTATTTTCGCATATTTATATCCCACATTTTATTTTGAGTGCATGGTGTTTGATTGTATAGATAGAAACAAAGAGCATTTAGAAACCAAAAACAGAGGAAAAAATTGAGAGACTGTAAACTTAGGGTGCAAAATGAAATATATTAGTGCAAAAGCTGCAAAGCAGGTTTGAACTAGGAGAGACAGCCCATGGAGTTAGGGACTGGCTGCAAAACACCATTTGACTTGTTCAGAGTCAGGGTTCATCCACTAGATAATTAAAATTAGAATGATTGCTGGGAAGTATTTGTGCAGATATCATTAAATGCCTTTTAATTGCATATTTCACTGATGCATGCATTTAACATTGAAGTGAATGCTTTTTTCTTTAAATGAAGATGCTTCAGTAGCTTTTGGAGGGGAGAAGAATTATGAATAGTCTGATTTAAATTTTAAAGAAGCCCAACACAAAAACAAAACAAAAAAAAAATCACCAAAAAAAAAAATCTTGTAAAAAATAGTCATGTCTCTGCACCTGCTGGTATCCCAAAGTCTGTTTGCTTTCACTTAGGAATCTGTAGTTATGGATTTGGACCATTTATACTTGTGCTATGTTGTGATAAGTTGGGTGCTTGAAAAGTCATGAAAGTGCCTGTGTTCCAGGCAAAAAGCTAGTCAAGCAGATGGCAGAAGACATCTTCAAATCTCGTCGTTTCTCTGTCCCAGACCTCTCTTTATGCCTTTTCACCATCTGTACATAGGCTTCTTTCCATTCCCTAACTTCTTATTCTGCTTTATCAATGTCAAGAGTTTAAGAAACAGTTAGATAATGTATTTAAGTTTACATGTGATCCTCTTAGGAAAGTAAGAAGTCAGTTGATGAAGGTGGTGTGATGAGCAAAGAGCATGAGAAACTCATGAGAGCTACATTATCACCTAAAATGGATCATTTCTCCTGCAGAAAAAGAGGCTGAGGGGAGAACTGATCACTGTCTACAACTTCCTGAAAGGAGGTTGTAGCATGGAGGATGTTGGTCTCTTCTCCCAAGTAGCAAGTGATAGGACAAGAGGAAATAGCCTCAAGTTGTGCCAAGAGAGGTTTAGATTGGATATTAGGAAAAAATTCTTAATGGAAAGGATTGTCAGGCATTGGAACAGGCTGCATAGAGAAGTGGTGGAGTCACCATCCCTGGAGGTGTTTAAGAGTTGTGTAGGTGAGGTTCTTAGGGACATCTTTTAGAGGTGGACTTAGCAGTGCTAGGTAATGGTTGGACTTGGGGATCTTAAATGTCTTTTTCAAACTAAACTATCATAAGGTCTGTCTTGTGCATCCTTGTCTTTCTCTGCCTGTAATCGTTAGTTGCTCTCTCTTGTATTACCACTCAGAGTAAACTGCAGTTCATATGTACTGCTGGAAAAATCCGGAGTGACTACGTTACACGTACCAGGGCAGATTGCAGGACAGCTGTAATGTAGACTAAGATGTGCAGGTATATGTAGTCCTAACAAAACAGCAGCCAGTGCAACGTCACACACCTCTGGTATTCACAGCTGGAGGTTTTCATGGAGTCCTAGTTATTAAAATGCAAATTCCAGATATCAGAATTGCCACATGTACAGAGAGATACCATTGAATAGGAGAGGAAGGGAAGGAGGGGGGTGGGGAAACCACCTTGATTAGTTATGTTTAAGTATATGAGGGTGTTTACTAGTTGCGTCATCGCGGCAATGCATTAGTAGTTCAGAAGCAAGCTAAATACTACACAGTGGCACCCCAAAGATCTTTTGTGGACCTTTTGCTTCATTTTCCTGAGTACTTAATCTGCATTCCAGAGGGATGAAGATTCCCCTGGCAAAACCTCACCAGATGAAGAGAGGGAAAGTCTGCTGTTTGATTGTGGTGATTTAGCACTTTTTTCATGGAGGGGGTATGTGAGTCACATCCCATGAATGGAGAAAAAATTATATTTGAGTATTTTTTTCAACAATCTTTATTTTATTGGAAACTATTTAGCAATGATAGCTGTTCTTCTTGAAAAGTGGTGTTAACATGATGTTTTATAGAGCGTAATCTGCTTTGGGTGGTTTGCTGAATGCTGGTTGCAGGTAATGGAGTGAAATTCCATGCAGTGTGATGCGGGTTTGTGCCTGCGACTTGCATGCTTTTAATGTCCCATCTGTCACTGAGTGTGAGAACAGGCTAGTTGTGCTCAACTGAGCATAAAATGCTGTGTCTACTCCCTTCCTGGCCAGTATTTGTGGGGGCTGGTGTACAAATGGTTAGTTGGCAATGGCTTACAGATTACAGGAGAAGCTTGGAGATGAAAAGAACACACACACAAAAGGGCCATGATTGTTTGGCACAGAGTGTGAGCTGGGGGTCTGAGAGAAATTAGTGTGATGAAATCAGGACATCACAGGAAACTTGACTTTGCGTAGTTAGGATCTCATTATAGGATAACCTGCTCGGAAAGGCTGGCTGCACAGACACCCTCCCCAGCTGCTCCTGACTCTTGGGTTTGCTGGGCTGTGTCGGGGTGGCCCGTCTCACCACTCCCACTGCTGCACACCAGTGTCACAGTTGCAGAAAAGCCATCCAGCTCACCTGGCCTCCGACTGCGAGCAGGGCACATGCAGTTTTATGGAGGAGGGCACCCCAGATAGTTGTCACCTGTCACCCAGTTCTGTCAAAGCATTACATTTCTTATTGCAGCATAGGGAAAACAGGTTAACTGTGACCAGCAAAGAAACTTTCTCAGTCCAATGGCATTCAGTAAATAATATATGCGATTTAATGTTGCAAGCTTCTACTATTTGTTTTTAAGTACCTCTGTTCCTTCCCTGTAAGCATGTGTTCTCCCTTATCTGCTCTTCCAGCTGCTTTGCCCAAGCTATCAGCACCTCATTTTGTTTTATGGAAGATGATGTGTCTTCAGAAGGATAGGTATTAGTCTGGCTGTTTCCCTGACAACAAGAATGCTGCCTCTCCAGTGGAGCTGATTTGCCAGACATATCAGCACTTGGAAGCTGTGGTGTTGCAGTGTCTCTCCCTGTGTAGTGTCTGGTTGTTGTAGCCTTTGGGTTATGTTAGGAACTCCCATTTGCTTGTAAGCAGCATTAAAAGGTCTCTTCTGTTGTGCTATGTGGTTTTTTTTAATCCTGCAAATCCCAGAAACTTAGTACTTTGAAGCAAGAGATAAAATACATCATTGATGTCAGCTGATCATATTAAATTTGCTATCCACTAGTGGCTTTATGAGCCGTAAAAGTCAACATCTAGCAATCATTAACTACCAGATCTCTATACAAGAAATCACAAAGGGCCATGCGTGTCATGGTCTGCGGAGTATTAGTATGAAGCAGCAGGAGAAACAAGTGAGCAAGTTACCGAGTCAGCCACACAGATAACCAGTAACAGAAGGATGTTCCCACTCAAGGGACAGCTTAATCTCCAAGTATTACGGTAATATTACGGAAATAAAAAAAGACAGGTAGCAGCTTGGTTATGCTGCAGCAGCCTTAATTTGCTTCTGTCCTGCTTGGATTATTTAGTAGGCAGAAAGGGCAATTTGAGTGACAGTCTCAGCAGAAGGATAAAACAGAGCCTAACAGCACTTAACAGCTTTGGCTCTGTGAGAAAAAAAAATATGTGGTGCAAATTTGAACCTCCTGCACTTCCGCATCTCCTCCTCATTCAGCTCTAAAAAGACAGACCTCCTTGTTTTGGTTTGGTTTTCTTTAGGATTTTTTTTCTGTAAACACGTTTTTCTTCCCAAAACCTATTTTTTGTGACGCTGAAATAATGCTGAACAAAACAATTCACTTTTATATTTAAGATGAAGCTTGTTTGTGTTTTGATGCCTCACCTGTGAGTCTGAATCAATGGGCACCTTACTTGTAGGGGAGTGGGAGTAATTTTTATATTGATTTGAACCCAAACTGGAAGATTTCAATTGGCCTGTAGAGCACTACTAAGGGAATCAAAAGAATCAAGCCTAGCTGCCAGTCAATTTGGTAAATGTACTGTCTCTGTCTACAGATTTACCAGGATTGCATGCTGAAAATTGTTGAAGCTAACTAATCTAAATCCACTGACAAATTTTCAGTTTCTACCAGTTTATAGTGATATTAAAATCAGGCATGCAGATCATTTCATAGCATTGCCCCAGCATCTGTCTACAAGACAGCGATATTATACATTGCTCTCACCAGCTCCTCCGTGGAGCCTCTGCTATACAAGAAGAAAAACAATAAGCATAAGAGGAAGTTCCTAAACATTGTAAAGAAGTGGCTGTCTTATGCCTCTCTACAAATATTCATGAAAGGATGCTGCAAATTGTAGTTTCTGAGTTCAGAAAGTTTGTTCTAGAATAGCTGTCAGCTGTATTCCAACCTAAACTCTATGTTTGGGTTAATGGGTTTCACAAGAAGTAAAATCACTATCAAACATAGTAAGTTTCCATGCCATTACAGAAGGATGGAGGAACTCTTCAGTTTCCCTACCTTGAAGCAGCAACACTTCGCCGCTGTAGAGGTGGGTGCACCTTACATGTGCTGTACGTCAAACCACGGCAGAGCTTCCAGGGTCAGCCTGTGGTCACATGTGTTTCTTCCCATGCCTTTGAAAGACACTTCCTTACCATGTCTCCTGCAGGAGCCTTGTCTTCTCTGATGTCCTTTAATGAGCTCAGAAGCTCTTGTAAGTGTATTCTGCAGAAAGCCAGGATTACAGTTCCAGCTTTCTGAATCACAGCAGGGAGAACAAGCTATTTCGGCCTTTCACATCAAAGTTGTTTTCATAAGAGGGTTCAATAGTATATTTCCTGTTCTTGCTACATACCATGCTGTAAAAGCTGAGTCATCAGCATATAAATACTTTCTTGGGCTCAGAATATCTGATTGTGTGTGTGTGTGTGTGTTGATTAGCTGCCCATTCCATTTCTCTTTCCACACATATTGGCTCATCTAACTAAGAATAATGAAACTGGGTCGCTGCCAATCGTACCTCAGATTGGTGCAAATGTAGGAAAGCTGAGGCAACTTGTTAATACTGTCTTATCTGCCAGGAAATCCATGAAACTGAAATCCCAGTGATTCCCATTCACAGCAGTAGCTTGAACAGAAGACCTTGAATAGTTTCAGTAATAAAGTCAAGTCCTGTGGACACTCTTGCGCTGTGGTCTCTAATGGTATGCTCATGAGGAGGGAAAGTAAATGGAAATCTGCTCCATGAAGGGAACATGTTTTATTCTGTTTTACTGAAATGTTTTAACGGTCTGGCCCAAACTCACTTGACAGTTAGAACTGACAAGGTCTCCTTGCTTAGAAAAAATGACAGTGTATTAACTAATCTGATTTTCCAATTGTCAGAGTTCAATTATCTAGACATGCCACTCATGTCTCAGGCAGTAAAAGCAAGCTGGTGTGATGGCCAAATACAAGCATAAAACTTCTTTTTCTGTTCTCTTCAGAGTTGGCTGGAAAGCAAATATTTGGCCTTATGAAGAAGGGATGGCATAGATGGTTCTTTCCATACCTTGTAATTGACAATGTGGGACATGCTTTAAATAACGCAAAGACCTAAGCAAAGGAAAAGTTTATACTAAGCAACCATATTCTGTCATGCAGTATAATTTTAAAGTAAGCTACATTTTAAGAGTTATATCCATGAAAAGGCCCATTATAGTATTTTATGCACTTTTCTCTTTTTTCTTTTTCTTTAATCTTATGTTTCCCCTCAGTTCCTGGCAGATTAAACATATTAATTTCAAAATACGATAGCTGCAGCTCACATGGTCCTCTTACAAAAACAAATTTTGAGTCAAAGTAGTTTCTACAGGCTGAAGCTCATTTCCCAGGAACCAGGATTAATGCGGCAGCTTCAGGGAGTGGCTGCAGTGGCCTAAAGAGATTTAAACTGGGGCTGTGACCTTTCTGTCCTGCCTTCTTCTGTCGACAATTCTCGCTCGCACCAGCAGTAATGCTGTGAGGCTGCCTCAGGAGAAGTTCAGGTAGCTCATCTCACTGAAACAATTTTTTGACAGGGCTCGCTCTGAGCTGGCTCGTGTTGCTGAACTGGCTCGCTCTGCTATTTCATGAGCATCGTTGCAAAGAAAGGGCTGATTTACATCAGCTTGAGCTGCCAGAGAGCCACACTTTGGGCCAAAGACAAGGGTTGCGTGAGTCTTATAGGCTGGACTGCTTCTTGTTGGTACAGCTTTGGAAAGGTCTTTGTTCTACCATTCTATTTCAATTATGGAGCTGCAGTAGCATGCTGTGGCCACACAAATATGTGACTGAAAACAGAGTACTGTTGTGCAAGCGGTGTAGAGTGGAGCCATAATGTTGTTGTTTGAAGACCTCGACACAGCTTCAGAGGGAAGGTATGCTCAGGAACCACAGAACTATGGTCACGGCCCAAGGGGCAGGCAGGATGTTGCTGAAATACAGGGTTTCACAGCACTTGAGTGGCCTGTTCTGATCAACTCAGGTTTTGTAGATCATAAAGGCCATATAAAGTTGCTGTCAACCTGTCCTTTCCCTTAGGCTAGCAACTCTTCTTTTGATCTCTAACAGTACGTACATAATATGATGATTTTTTTTTTTATTTTATTTTTTTAATGGAAGCACAATGTCTGGTTGCCTCCCAGGAAGTGCTGTCTATGTGGGTACAACAGACTTCATGTTTCAGAACTCCCAATCTGTCCCTTTTGTTAGCTGTAGAAATCACTTTAAAAAACAACTGGCATGTGAGTGGGTGGTTTTGGTTGGTTGTGGTTTTGGGGATTCTTTTCTTTTGTTGCATTGCTTTCCTTATGCACATGCTGCTAAATTTCTATTTGTTAAGGAAGTACAAAGGAGGAAAAAGTAAGTTCTGCGTCATTTCAGTTTGCCTTTGTGCTTAGATCTGGTCAGAGCCAGCCAAATTCTGGGCAGTCAGCAATGTCAGCAAACATAAAGCAGATATCTAGAAAGGACTTGGAGCTTTAAAGTCACATTAAGACTTTGTTATAAACTTCTGCTTTGAAGACTTGCAGAATGACATATGCAAAAAATTTTAACTTCCATTAAAGGCTCTCATGAGATTTGTTACCAAATGTTAGCAAAAACTCAGCAGGACATTTGAAGGGGTGCATTCCAAAAGTTTCTATCATGCATTTGATGAAAACATCTTTAAAAAACAAATTGGTGCAAACGCTGTACTTGCACCGGCTTGATATTAAATGCAAATTTGGTTTCTGGGAGCAATTTAAGAAAACAATGACCTTTAGTGAGAGCTGAATGGAAATATGTGAGAATAGAAATGGTCTTTGCTTGGCCTTCTGTCCACTGCTTGCAAAGTATGTACAAAACAAGTGACTAGACATTTAAATCATGAAACACAAAGAAAAAAAGCAGTTTATCATTAGTATTCTTAATGGAGTATTATGGGCATTCTGCTATTTCTAACACTGCATTTTTTTGTAAGTCTTTCCCATGGATTAGTTTGCAGTCATTTAAGAGCATATACACGGTTTATTTATGTATTCTGGTATACTTTTGTCTTTCCCCTGTTTATTCTGTAGTCAGTGGCTTCGGAAGGCTTGCGTCAGTTTAGGGAGAGGAAAATAAGGTTAAAGAAGCGATGTTGTGTCCTGTTCTGAGGCTCTGAAATCCAGTCGTTTCAGTTTCTTGCAACGAATGCCCCGGCTGGGTCCAGCAAGGGAGCTGCCTCCCCTGTGCCCAGGCCCGCTTGCGAGACAAATGGCTCCATTGTTTCTGCGGTGTGTAAATATCACCGGTCCTGGGAGGTCAGGGTTGCACGCACTGGGTGGGTGCTTAAAGAACTCCAGATCAAATGCATGTGGAAGATTTTGAAGATAAGGAGTCAGTAGTGATAAGACTTGTGTGTTCTCTGCCCATGTTTTGGTGGTACAGTAAAAACATAAAGCACTGAGCTTGTGCAAACCTATTCACTCTGCTCATTCAAAATATGTCAAGAAGTTAACTTTCTACCAGTAGGCTTTATGCCAGATAAGGTATCATTTTCCCCTCCACAGCCAGCCAAAAAAACTAATGCTGCCATAAGCTTTCTGCCATTTACTTGAGCAGATTCTGCAGAAACACAGTTACGTCCCTGTGCACACAGTGCACATGTGTTGTAGGTGACCTGGTGTTGCCTGGGTATGGAAACTCTTCAGGAGGCTGGGCCTAGGGTGGGGCTGAAGATAGGCTGTAGTGTAGCCTATAGGGTTTTTTAATTTTTAGTGCTAGAAAGATGGTGATTTTTATTTCCATTTTAAAAACAGGAGTTGCCGTAGACATAAGGCCTAATATAGTAGCCATCAGGCTGACCAGATATTACAGAAGAGCACAAGAGTACTGGTGAGCTGGTGACCTTTGCTTTGGCTGTCATTAGCACAGACTGAAACAGTTCTTCATAGAAGAGCAGTGATCAGAGAGTTTTGGCAAACTCCTAAGTTACTCATGTTCCTAACAAGGAAGAAAAAATCTTCCTGATGTATGTTATACCACTGCCTGTTGTTCTGACCACATACAGGAAATAAAAAGCCCTATGATGTTCCTGAATTACACGCTTCCACTGTGTAATGTCCTTCATAATGAGCTGTCATAGACCTGGAGCAGAACCATGCTAAAACTTTTGGCGTCTTAAGATGCTGTATAATCTCGTAAAGTTTTGGAAGGACAATTGCCTTGCCTTTAGTCTTAGGAGGAGGAACAGTTTTCTTTGCTGTCCTGCATCTTGTGCAGCATGAATTCCTCCTTCTCATAGTTGTTGTCTCTACTATAAATGACACTTTAAAAATATCTGGGACCGTTATTGACCCTTATATTGCAGACAATGAAAAATCACTCACAAACAGGCTTAAATGTTGTGGCGGTTGTTTGGCACCTACTTAAGATACAGTTGGATGAGTCTTAGTGACTTGTTGATGCCTGCACTTAGTGTGAGGCCCTGTAGGCAGCAGTTGCTGCTGGAGATGTTTGTTAGAATGAGATGAAGGCAGGACTGAGTGGACTCATTCAGTTCCAGTGTACAAAGTGATTTAAGGGCCTACTTCCCTCTTATTTTGTAGTTAGATTTATTTGACTCAAGGATTCCTACATCGACTACATTCCTGGAGTATGCAGACAGCACCAGAACTCCATGCAAAGTTATTTATTTTTAAATATTAATTTGTCCATATTTTTTATACATCTTCTGATTTCATATTTCTTTTGTCCTCCAGTTGGGGCATGTTTGCATATTTTTTTCTTTGCAAACATCCATCAAATATAGGATTATTTCTAAGGCATGTTCAAGACCTTGTACATTAAATCCTTCTCTCCCCATTTTATCACTCTTTTTGTTTTCATTTATAAGGTCACTGCAGCCAGATTTTTTTTTCAAAGGTGGGTTTTCTGGCCTTTTTTTTAAGGGTCTGTTGATAGGGGAAAAACAATTATGTAAGAGAATGATTTTCATTCCACTAATGTTGATTCACTTGGCTCATAAGAAGAGCTTATTGCATTGTTTACTTGGAAAGAATGAATATCAACACATAAATAATCAGCTGAGAACTACATTTCCAGAAGGAAAAATTTTCCTACTCACTTTTCTGTTAATTCAAAGCAGTATCTTTTAAAATTGATGCAACTCACAGCCTTATGATGGTCACATTACTTTCCCTCAGGAGTAAACACAGACAGAAGTGTCTGCTTAGTTTCCAAACTAGAGAGCAGCTGTTACCTCAGGTACTCAGATTTCTATAGAAAAAAAGCCTTCCTTAGCTCTTGTAGCTGTACATACTGCAGGTATCAACATACCTGGGGACTTGCATGCCAACTTTTAAGAAGTACTAGGAACTTTTCTTCAGAAAGACATGGAAAAACAATTTACTGAACAAGTGTCCCAAAGGTGCTTTTTCAGACAGTCTTCCACCTAGCTAAAGTACTCAGACCAGATGTGCTATAGCTGGAAGAAACTAACCATTTCATATAATTTCTGAACTAATTTCTCCCTTCCTTTCACTCTTGGAAAGATACATAACCCAACAGGACAACAGCGCCAACCCTTTCTACAGACCCTGTTGGAGTGCAATGCTCAAACCTCCTTCTGGAAAATCCTCTCAGGCTAATACATTGCAATACCACTTGTCAGAGTTTGCAAAACCTAATGTGTTTAGCTTGTTAACAGCATCCCACAGAATCTCAGGTCCCGGGGACAATTCATGTCCTTCTCAGCTCACAGATTTTTGTAATATGTAACAGCAATAAGAGATTTGTCTGAGAGGAAGGCCCAGGCCACTACTTGTGTATGTCATCTACATCATTATCTGTTTCAGCAGCATGGCTGACTTTTAAAGCTTATAATGGAAAGTGTATTGCTTCCATTACGCATATGTCATCAGATGCTTTTATCAAATACTTCAGCTGTTCCAGATTACAAGCATGTTTGTGGGCTATGTACATTTATTGGCTTATTTCTAGATGATAGTTTCATAATGCTGAAAATAGATAAAGCAGCAGATTCATTTTCCTCTAGCTGCCTAATGTGTGAAAATTATCCTCATCATTCATGCTGTTGCAGAAGGTTGCTGTGACCTGGAGATGTACCACTTAGCTTATCACTTTCCCGGTTCAAAAGATTTAGCTGTCAGCAACAGAAACTTTCTTCCTGCTTGCTTTTACAGCATTTTGCAGAATGCAATGCTGATCCATGTCAACAGACTTTGGATGCTATGCAGTTTCACTTTTAAGTAAATACAAGTAACCAGACATCATACTGGCTTCCAGGCATTTACAGTCCTGGCTTCCAGGTATTTACAGTAATAGTTCCTAAATCCCTCCTTCAGACAATGGACTTTTATACCTAATGAGGCAGGAGGTGCCAAGAATTAAGTTAACTAAAGGATAAGAAGTTGGAGACAGAAACTGCAAGGGAGACAAGCTTTAGAAACATACCCTGAATGCATACCTTTCTAGGTGGATGGTTGTCTGAGTTACCAGTAAACCTACTGTTTAATGCTAAAGTGATATCACACTGCCAACACTGTGCTGGAACTCTCAATTTTTAATTACTATTCAGTTACAATTTAAAAAAAAATCTGGCCATAGACTTCAGTTTGCTCAGTGGGACAGCAGAGGCTGAGGTACATGCAGGGACAATCGGTATGATGCCTTGTTCTCTGGTGTTTTGAACTTTGTGTTTGTTTGCATCTGACATTACAAAGCATGAATGTAAAATACTGCCAAATCACGAGTGTAACAAATGTGCACCTACTTGCATATAAGGTGGTCAGAAATCAGGCCAAGGAATACTTACTCCCTGCAGACTGTCAGTAATGTGACAAAATATAAGTGTGCAACCTTATATAAAATAATGTTAGGACCTCATTCATGTTTAGCTTAACCTACTTTGGAAAAGGAAATATACCTGGAGACATTTTTCAGTGGCCCCTATGGACAAATAAATAAAAGATTAAATGGAGCCTTCACAGTAGGACATTGCCAATCTCGGAGGACCCTGAGGACTGGGTTGTATAATTTAGCGAGAACTTGGGATATTTTCAGAGGTCTATAAAGGATGAGGAAGAGGTCTTTCATTCACCCAAGTTCTTCAGGCTCTGAGGAAAAAAACTGCACCATGTAGCATTTAGCATAGGGAACAACTGTTTCTCATGAGTGTTTTGAGGCTATATGTGTGCACCATATAGTTTGGCGTCGTTCCATCAAATACATTCCTCTGAACTGGATGCTGGATGGTAACAGCTTTTAGTATGTCAGCAGGTAATTAATTATGATAAATGTGTAAATTGTGTATTGTCTCAATAGGCTATGTAGAGCCAACAGGGCACAAGTGACTAAAAATATACTGATTAAAGGTCTGCAGTAGTAAGTAGCGCTGCAGCAGTATACCACACTGAGTCATTGAGAGCTGTGCTGTCAATTACCTGTGGATTAAGGACCGATGTGATTTTAACAAGATCTCTTAAGACCTGAATGGAAAGCCCCAAAAGGTTTTGTGGCACTGCCTCTTAGAAATGCTCCATGACAGATCTGTTTTCAATTCTTATTCTTTCTCTCTTTTCTTTTTTTTTTTCCTTTTAAAATATTTTTTTTAAGAAAAGCAAACTTCAAAGTAACAGCCTAATGTATTATTAACATACCTTATGGTATATATCCTATTATTTTTTTTTCTTGTCCCATCCATTACACTTCACTGTAACTTCTACACCTGGATGCGGAAGGGAAGGAGAGTGCTGCAGGGAACAGGTAATGCACGTCAAAAGAAAAAGTAATTCTAGGGATAAGGAGCTTTAGCAACGTGGAGAAAGACTCCTTTCCTTCACAATTTTCCAGCCTGTTTTGTTTTCATGTTAGCCTCTCATTATTTGTGTGCACATACATACATATGTGTGTGCGCACATATTAAGCACGTTGTTATATGGAAAGACGATGGTTCTTCATGTCAACGCATCAAGAAGAATTTGGAAGCACTTTGTCGACATACAGAAACTATTAGACTATCCACAACTGATGTCTTAGAGGTCATCTTCTGTAGCTCGAATAAATTTGTCTTTAGCAGTACAGATGGATACTAGGAAAGCCAGCAGATGCATTGTAGCTAATCAGAAAGGGGCTCAGCAGGGTAACTAAAATCTCTGCTAGAATTCATATCCCTTCACAGAGTTTAATTAAAGAGCTTCATGTGCATCCTTTTGTTTTATCTGTTGCCAGTGTTTTGTCTCCTATTGTGGCAGTTCCTTCAAATAACCATCAATTTGCTGTGATAATCTAATGAGGAGAACGAGCAGCAGTGTTTAATTATATAAAAATGATAATGAGCTTTGGCTGCCAAAGAGTTAAGGAGCTGCTGCTGGCCACTGGAATACAAAAGAGCTGGTGCCAAGGGGGCCCCTGGAAGTCTGTGGCACTTCAGACTTCATCGCTGAGCAGCAGTGAGTGGCTTGAGCTTGCAGCAGGCCAGCGGAGCCTCCTTTGGGGAGAGGTAACTGAATTATTGAGCAGCCTCCTAGCAGCAGGAAGCAGAACAGGCATGGGCAGATTTCTGTTTCATACCCCAGCAAAAACACAAGGCAATCAAAAGAAAGATCTCTTGTCCTACACAAGCACGATGCCTTTGGCGCTGTACTCCATGCCTCAGCCTCACGGCAGAAGTCAGAGCTTGGGCATAACCAGGCGTCATCTGCTGCCATTTTGCTGCAGGAGGTAGCAAGAGAGCTTGGGGGAATGAGGTTCTGGCTGCTGGGGAAACATGAGCCGAGGTGCAGATAACACAGGTATGCCTGTGCTCTCTCCAAGAGTAGTGTGGATTCAGGTTTATCAACAGATAATTCTTCTAAGAGGTAAAAACTTTCCCTTCTTTTTTTTTTTCCGGTGCTTTTATTTTTTTTTTCAACCAAGAGATAAGTAAAATCTTGTGCCACCTCTTTATTTTGCATCCAAACTATTTAGTCATTGAAGCTGTTGTTTTGCCTTTCCTTTTTTTTCTAGCTGGGATGATGCTAGAGATGCTGGGTAAGCATGGGGCGGGGAGATTTGGAAAACAGGGACAGCATTGCAGCAGAGGAGGAGAAATTGCTGAAAACCGTGTTTCTTAAAAGCAGAGAACCAGGCCCCTGGAATTCAGCTTAATAGTGATGTGACTGACTACCATGTGCATAGCATCCTGATTAATCACAGCACTAATGAACTCCTGAGGTATATAGTTCCCGCAGGGGCCTGCAAGCCTCCGGGAATAGAGCTGCTTGGCTGGAACACATATGATGGAGCTGGTGATAATGCATCCAGAACCAGGGATGTCTGAAGGCAACGAGACATGGCAGGGCCTGCGTTTGCCCTCTCAGAGCACAGCCTGGCCACACCGCTGTGGGACAGGAGGCGTGGGGAGGTGAGGGCATCAGCACAGCTGAGGTAAGCTGGGATGAAACCTGTGGCAGAGTGATGTTGTTAGAAGTCTGAGATGAACAGGACTGTTGCGGTACCACTTTTGACTGACACTGGTGTACCACTAATACCCAGAAAGTGGACAAAAACTCTGAGGAGCATTCTGATTTAACCAGGCTGTGTGTTGGTTGTGTGTAAAGAAGGCCAGTATGGGAGGGGGCAGTACTGAGTTGATAAGAGATGCAGTTTTGCCTTTATTGCAACATTCATCTTACAGTACACTGTGCTGTGTATTGATTCTTCTGTATCAGAAAAGGTGTGCTGGGGTAGGTGTAGTTCTAAGCAGAGAGGCTGAAGTAAGCTTACTTTAGGAGCACTTTACCAGTGTAGGGCTGCAATCGCATTATACAGGCAAAGCATTTTTTTTGCTACTGACAGTCTTTTAGACCCTGACCCCTTTGACCAGGTCTTTTGTTCATGTGTGATTCTGCAAATTTCTCATAAGGGCAAGTGAGCAGATGTGCCATCTTCCTCCCTTCCTTTGCATATCCTCCACACCTCTCCGCTATAACTCCGTACTCATACTGTCCATAACAGGGTCATTGACCTGCTTTCTTTCATGCCCCTCTGTGTGACACTGCCTCTAATCTTGTATTTCATTATATTCCCTGCCCTTATCCTTCTTTCATCCCTGTGGGCACTGAAGCCAGAGGATGCTGTTCAGCACAACAGCCACAGAACTGCTTTGGCACTGCCTCTTTTGTGTTCCAGTGGCCAGCCACAGCCACGCCTGCACAACCAAGGCTTGTTATCATTTTACATGAAGAATACCATGCACCTTCTTCATTAGTAAAGATGTGAATCTGAATTACCCCCTCCTCTTTTAGCCTTTCTCTTTTTGACAGCCCATTCCATTTATAACCTAGTCCAGGGGTGTCAAACATATTCTCACAGTGGGCCTCATCAGCCTGGCCTATTTATGCAGTCATAAGATTGCATTTATAAAGTCCTAAAATTACATTCGGCCCTTTGAAGGCAACCGCCAGGCTGATGTGGCCCCTGGTGAAAATACGTTTGACACCCCTGACCTAGTCTAATAAGTTCATTCTACATTCCATCTATGTAATACATTCTTTTCTCTCTACCCAGACAACTCCAATTTTGCTGTTATAACTTCAGCTCTTGTTATCTTATGGATCAATCACTGCACTCATCCCGTCATAAATCTGACAGATGTACCCTACCCATCCCCAAGTGCTCCTGCAAAGATAACTTTCCCAACGCTTAAGTTTAACCATGTTGTCTATTCTCTGTGCTTTCCCATTGCCTTGCTCTAGAAAATTAAGCCTTCTTCGAGGCTTATCATGGTCTGTCTTCTCCCTGCTTATCATCACCTCCTGGGTACTGAAGAGGTGGCTTCCACCTCTAGTAACACACAGTCCTGGCCTCCTCTGAGTGCTCATTCCATTTTCAAATGTTCTTCATACTTGGAAGAAGCATCCTGTGAAGCTCTGCAAAGCAGCTTCTTTTGGCTCTTAGCACCCATTGATAAGACTTTTCCTTTCTTCATTGCCTCTTAAAAGGCTTTGTGTATGGCTAATGTGCCAGCTGATATTGTCTTATTTTACTCCCTGCTGTGGCCATACTGACCCAGCGTTTTACGCTCACGTCATGAATGCTTTGGGATTGGCACTGTCTTGCTGTTCTGCCCAGGTACAGCACACAGGACAAGGGGAATGTGGTCTGTGAAGAGGGCTCCTACACACTTCACTAATAAATACTTATGCAACAGGACCGCATCTGTAAAAGCAAAGAATTATATGGTAAATAACACTGCAAAATTGCCACCCTCCCCCTGGTGAAATAAGCAATCCAGAAGAAAAGCAGAGTGGCTGGTATTTTTACACCCACACTCAGCTCATCCACACTCAAAAGAAACCACTTCTCTTTCTGCTCCTATCTGACATAGCTTATGCTGGAACCTGAGGATGCAAATTTTACCAACTTCACCTGAAGGACACCTCTAACCAGGCTGTGTGTTGGGAGAGATATCTGTGACCGCGCAGCACTTCCAAAGTAACCAGTGCAGTTAAGGGCTGGGCAGCTGCCTCAACCACTGTGCTGATGGAAAGGATGATGTGAGCGCTCCCTCATATATTTCAGGGCAGGTTCATCAGATTATGTCAAACAACTTTACTGGTGGCTTAAGCTGGCTGGAGTGGGTGTGCGCTGCTGCAGATTATGGAGCACGTGCGGACCTGCCAATGTGCCCTGGGAGCAGTAAACCCTGGCAATGGGTGGTAGCAAACAGCCATGGGGTGGGAGAGGAGCAGCAGCTGTAGTGTCTTCAGCCCTTACAGCTGTGTGCAATGTGATTCCGTATCTACAGCACCACTGTGCTCGCTGGCGCTTCAGAAAAAGTAATCCTTTCCTTTCGCAGAGACTGGGAAAAATATTGCCTTCTTTCTGCATGAACTAAAATCCTTCATAATCCATGGAGTTTGACTAGTGTCGCATTGAAATGAACTTCAAAGCAAATGCACATCGAAACTGCTAGAGACTTAATTTTTGCTTGGTTTTGATACAAAACATGAAAATCACCTCAGGCTAGCTGGCAATGCTTGTGACGAGAAAATCTGTTGGTGAAACAAGAGAGAGTTTCTAATGAAATCCTCCTCCCCCCCAGTCCGGTGGGCATTTACATGGTTTTCTTGTGAACATTTCACGCAACTTTGAAAATCAAATGCTTCCTTACAGGAAGTGTTTTTTCTCTGTTGTGCATCTTTTGTGGCTGGCTGCCAAGAGATCCTGATCTGACACCCAGCTGTGCTTCTGTGGCCAGCTTTTGTGACCCTGGAAAATCATTTTTTTTACTTCTTCTTCCTCCGTTTTCTTCTCTGTTAAGTATGTATAAACAAGTTAGAAATCAGAGCCTGCATGTTATTTGCAGCCATACTGAGAAGAAATGCAATAGCGAAAGGTTAGGCTTCTTAGTATCTTAAAAAACCTCTGAAAAATAAAACAGATAAACATAAACTTTTTTTTGCTTATCTGGCAAAAAGAATTTTTATTGTCAAGGTGAGAGCCATGCAATATTTCAATGTAGGTTAAAATGGCCATTGGCAAAGTGCTTACCCTATATTAAGTTTTGCTAAATGGGGGAGGTGATAAAGCTCTTGCAAGAAATATGCAAGGAAAAGAGTTTCCTTTTCTGGAAAACATGTTTTACTAGTGTGCATCCTTTTATACTGTCTTCAGGGATTCTGAAGTAACAAGGTTGCAAAAGCAATCTCTGTTTGCTGCATTTTGAGGTGATTAATAATGTGGTGATTTCATGTGGGCAGATATGTGAAAACCCAGAAAGACACCCTGCTTTACACTTATGCAACTGTAAATGAGTGTTGTGGTTATAAATATAAAAACCAGGGAGGAAGGGGGCATGGGGAACAGAAGCAGACCTGGTTAAAAAAGCTGGGCTTTATACCACCAAAGCTCTTCATTTACACTCTGAAAGCCAGGCCAAATCAAATTCACAAATAGAAACACACGAAATAATAATGTCTGATGGGAACATTTCATGGTGTACCATGTTAAAGTGACTGTAGGGCCTGTCCCTGGCAGGTGACATGTACACGCGGTACTCACACCTGGAGCATCACTGTGCTGGGGACACGAGGAGTCAGCAGTGGAGGCTTTTGGGTGGTGTTCAGGCAGGTGCCAGCAGGGATCCATTTGGCCCTCACTGAGGTTTCTTTCACACTTTGCAAATCAGGGATTCAGCTAGTGTGGAGAGCAAATGCCCATTTTGATCTGGGAAGCAGGTGCAGTCTTGAATATATGAGAAACACAACATGCCATCTTATGAAAAATTTACCTTTGTTCCTTTCTCTTTATTTTTTAAATCTACATTGATGCCAATGCTCTACGTTCAAAACCAACTTGCTTGGAGATGATGGTGTCTTTCTTACAATAATCACAAGAAAATAGCATTAAAAATAAAAATTTTTTATTTTGATTTATTAGTGTTTGGAATATTTAAGATTTGTGCTTCCAATTTCTTGCTCCTGCACTCTGGCAGTAGATTTGATGTGCGTTTCTTTTCTTTCTGAAAGCTGAGGCTTTCTCTGACTATGAAACTGGGTTAGGTATTTTCTGCTTTCCTGATCTATCCCTCCACTCTGTTAGCTGGCCTGAAACAGTGGTTTGTGGTTCAGTTTCAGATTGCTGAAAAGATGACTTCCCCGTGCTACAATGGCCTTTCTGGTCATCATCCCTCCATTTCATTCAGCTCCCCCATGAAATGGAAGCATCGTGATGGTAATGCTGAGGTTTCCTACAGAGAACTGTCTTTCACCTATTTACTTCAGTGGCACGGCGCTGAGGAAGCAGTTACGGCTGTACTCCTGGTCATGTGTTTCCCCAGGAGAAGTCCACCTACAGTAGACTTAGTAAGGCATATTTCATCCTCCAGAGACTCCCTGTTCTTCTGACATCTGGAATATATGACCTCATGTTGTAAGAAAGGTGACTCGATGTTGTAGTCTTCTTCTCAAGAGAGCAGAGTAGATCATGTTTTGTTCCTTTGAGCCTCAGCCTGGTCTTATCCAGATCCTTCCATTATCTGAGGAAGATGTACCATTACTTCCTCCCCCATCTCCTTAGCTAATAATTCACAGAGAAATTTTAAAAATAATTTTAAAATATGTTCTTATTAGCCTGATGCTATTTGGGTCTTCAAAATGAATTTGCACACCCTGTTTCCTGGTGCCTAGCACTAGCAAGGAAGTCCTGCTTGCAGGCACCGTGTCTGCCAGAGATGTTGAAAAATTCTGCACCAGCCACCAGTTACTGTTAGTAGACTGTGGAAAAAATCAGTGAGTGGAGAAGTGCTACCTGCACTGTGCAGTTTTCTAAAAACTGTAGTCTATAATTGCTCCTATCTGTTAGTAGTTAATAGTACTTAGTAGTTAATTTTTATGTTATGCTGTCTTTTCAACTGAAACTTGGTTAAACAGGTACAAAAATTAAGTATTTCAGCAAGGGCTCTTCAGAAAATTCAGTAAGTCTTTTTAATATATATATATATATATATATATTTTTTTTTTTTAAGGAGATGCTCTCTGTGCACTGATGTGCTGCACTTTCCATTTGGGAAGGCTGCTATGGCACGCTCAATAAGCAGCTTAGAGGTGTCATTGATTAACCTGGTGCTGAGTGGTCATTTTTAATGTACTGTATTGTCCTCACCTTTGGCTATCAGTTTAAGTGGATATTTTAGTGTACTTGCCTTTGCAACTCCAGTCATTTTGCTCAATAAAAATGTTGTAGTACTTCATGGTGGCCAGGGAAGCTTGGGCTGGCCCTGCCACTGCAGTTCTGTTGGGTTTTGCAGTTTTACCCCTAATTCCCAGAAATTTTTGCAAAATTTGTTTTAACAATGTGAGTGAGCTTTCTGAACAGCAAAACAGGGACATCTCCCTTTGCTTGAATCTCAGCGCTGTGGGTGTTTGTATGGGGACAGAAGTGCCATAACCCATAGGATGGGTTTAGGGGTTTACTTAACTGCGAAAAGAGAAGAAGAAATAGAATTCTTTGCTAGATGAGGTGTTTTAGAGGAACTGAGTATTGTAGTTATTCCCTTCTGTAACTGCATCAATATTTCCTTGCAAACTTGGATGACTTCAGGATCTTTTTCACCAAGTCCCAGTACCTATCAACTAAATGTATGAGGATCTTAGCTTGCATTTTTTTGAAGCAAATTTCTTTGCCTCGTAGTTGCCAAGAAATACGTGGAAAAACGGGTGAAGTGTCTATGTAAGAGTTTTTTCCTTTCTTTTAAAGTAAACTAATAAAAAAAAGTGCAAACCCACAACATAATTACCTGCTACATTTAGTGAAATCTTACAATTTTTTGAGAGACTGACTCATGATATTTGAATACCAGAAGTTGGCAATACTGCTAGATGAAGTGTTAAATCACATCAATATCTGCCATGATCATCAGCTTTATTTCACAAAGAAGATTGAGGAGACAATATGTATATAGCCAAAAAGTAAAGCTCATGCAAAGGTGTCATTATGAGATACTCAAAGTGATGTGTCCTCTCTGTGAAGGAATTTTGACCTGAGAGTGAAATGTTAATAGCAACTCATATGTTACCTTCCAAGATCCAGGCAAAAAGTATGTTTGACCATCTCTTTCAAGATTATACTATACTACTGGTATGTCTTCCATTACCTTGTGCTGCAACAAATTACTTGAAAAAGTGATCGCATTTAAAAAGTGTTGCTCACATAACACAGCCCATGCCCACCTGCTTTGGATATTGTTTCCCAATTCTAAAAATCCAAAGGAAAGCCAAAAATGTTTTAAACTAAATATTGGCCCCTGCACAGGTCTTATCATTTCCACTTCTTCCCCTTTCCCTCGAGCACAAAAGTCTTTTATATTTGTGGTTTATATATGCTCTTGTGGTATTTTCTCTTGCTATTTGATTAGTTCTACCTTTATGTGGTATGCTTACGCCTCTGGGGCAGAGTGCAGTGGAGGAGGATGTTTAAGATTAGGTGCAAAATTATAAATCATAAAATGCTGATAAACCTTTATGTAATCTATATTTAAAATCACTCAAAATCAAGAAATCACATTGCCAAATCACAAGCCAGCAGTGCTATTTCATATCACCAGAGCCTTGTTGGAAGAAAATATGCTGGATTTGGATTTTCTATCAAAACCTTTCTTGTTTCTAGATCCTACAGCCTTGTGAACAGAACATAACAGAAAATAACCATTTTAATTATAAGGCAAAATAAATATCATTCGATGCTATTGGGACATTTTCAGCTAAGCCTGTTTTGCCACAAGGAGATGTGTATTGTGGGGTACAGAGAAGCTGGGATGTGTAGGACATTACCTGTGTTTTATGAAGAATGGACTCCTGCTGTGGAAGTTGTATTGTGCCTTAGAGGCATGTACGGTGCCCTCAGCTCATAAACTGAAGGATACTTCTTTTAAATAAGCTCTAGTTAGCATAAATGGGTGAAAACGGTATAAATCACAAATACATTTAAATTTATATTAATAAAAAATCACAAATACATTTAAATTTATATTAATAAAAAATTAAACGGTTTAGAAGCTGGGTCACTGGTTAATGAGAAATGCCATGGAAACAGTATTGGCTGTAGTAGCAACGATGAAATCATAGACGAGGGCTTTAAAAACAACACTGAATGATTCTGTGAATTTGTTGCCTGCTGTGCTTAATATTTTAAATCTGAAATTACTAATAAAAATATCTGTTGCTCTGTCAGGCTTCAGGCACAGATTCCCAACATGAGGGGTAAAGCAAATGTCCTACTATCTGCTGCAAAAGCAAATCTGTGCCATATTTTTCCATAGGTATATAAGGCCAAGAGAGACCATTACAACCATGTAGTTTTACCTACATAGCACAGACCAGAGAATTTTAAGTCAGTGATTCCTGCCCTTGGGCTAGATTTCAAAAATTGACATATTTACTTTCTTTTTTTCTTTTCATTCCCCAGCGTGTTCAATTGCCTGAATCTGGCTCCTTGTTAAAATGTAGAGGGTGTAATTTTAATTTATGTTTTGTTTCCATAATATGCATATATATGTATATATATGTATAAAGATGTCAGTGTGTGGAGACACACATTTAAAACAGTTTGCATTTATAATTGTAGTTGGCACCACCGTAGAGATGACCTCAGATTTCAAAAGATCCATAGACTTATAGAAAAATAGGGAGAGGGAAAGGATGGCAGAAGGTAGCATGACCTCCACATGCAACTCATCATGGGCCTCTCTGGTGAAGTGTTTATACTTCATATTAAGTCAGCCCAGGGAGGGATTAGAGGCCTGCAGAGAGAAACAACTTGCCTCACCCTGAAGAAATTGCCAAAAATGTAATGTAGGAGAGAGACTTCTGGGTCGGGGCTCATTTTAAAAAGACAGAAGCAGGCTGGGTGCTCAGCCCTTTGCAGGGAAGTTGAAAAATCCTCCCTCCCCTGTGCTTATGGTGGGGAAAGGCTGGGCAGAAACGCGGGTGCTGGAGAGCAAGTGTGGAGCCACCTGCTTTGCCATCCATTGCCTCTGTGATGGATTGAAGCTGCAAGTTTTTTATCCTTTGCTTCAAATCTTTACTGGTGAAGGCTCTGTTGGGATTATTTTGCTTTACCTTACCTGGGCCGAAAACAATTTTTAAAAAATCCTCTAATTACTTTACTTACTCTAAGGAGTATCATAAACATGATAGGATACTGTGTAAACCTTTACTGTTTTGTGTTTACTGGCAGTGAAGACCCTCGGCCACCCTCAGAGAAACAATTTCTGTTAAGTGGTCCATTAGATGCTCTAGTCTGATTAGTGAAGCAGACTTATTTATTGTCACTGGAAGTTGACCTGGAAGCTTATGTTAAACTGTAATGAAAGGTTATCACACTTTGGATAGGTAAATACTTAAAAAGTAAGACTGTATAAAAATGAGTTTTTCTTAGGACAGCTACTCTCTCTTTTACAATTCCCATAATAACCATGACCAGCCTGAATGACCTCCCAGTGTGCCATTTTATTGATAATTCCCAGCAGGAGTTTCAGTCTGATAAGTAGGTCAGGATTCAGTTGGTCTGATTCCCATTTGAATGCATGACAAAACAGAAGGATTTCAGCTTTACTATCAAAAAGGTTCTTCTCTTTCATGTTCATGTTATCTAATATCTAGAGGGCAGGTGCAAGGGTAAAAAAAATCACAGCAGGGAGAAGGATAGTGAGGAAAAGAAAGTATTAAAATTTAATCCTCTGAGTGATAGCATGACTAATGACTCCATAATCTCTGTTCCACCATTTCCCATCTACAACAGAGTTGTCCTGCTGCAAATAGTACTTAATGTACCAAAATATTTTGTAGCCACCTTTAATTTATGAAGTGATTTCCCACTTATCATCATAGCGCTATATCTTTTTGGAGTGGAAGAGAGGGTGTGTTGATACATTCTGCCCTCCTCCACAAAAATGCAGAAGGTCCAGGGGGCAAAACTGAACTTGCTCTGACAATTCCTGCTTCTCTCTTTTCTCCACGCGCCGTGCCCTGGGAAGGGAGTTCATGCAAATTTCCAAGTGCCCCTCTGGCACTGGGAAAGGAAATTTAATCTAATTTACTAATTCACCCATAGGCTTATGATGAATACAAAATGAAGAGGTGTGTCTTCTTGTCCGGTGAAGTTGGGGTGATGAGCTGAAACCAGCAAATATATTACATGAAAAGATAGCAAGCTGGACTAAACCCAGGTTCTCGTTGGTGAATTATTAGTCCACTGTTCATTATGATGTCTAGTTTTAATCCTAATGAGGTGGAACTTGATGAAATAATTACTTTGAACTATAGGATTCTGTTTGCCCACAACAAAAGCTTATAGTATGGTATCATCTCATCAAGCCCTTCCCTCTTTCTCAAAAGTTATTAGTTTTCTTTTAAATGGGATGTTTGTATTTCTCATTTAATGAAAATAGTACAGTGACTGGAGATATCTGGTACCTGTCAGGATTTATCTAAAGGTAACGACTATCTGCAGATAGTTCCTACTCAGTCTGGTAGAGAAGAATCTCAAAAAAGGAATGTCAAGGGGATATTTGCTGGCAAATCTGGTACAAAGCTGGTGCCATGTGTATTGCCTGGTACTAAAAAGATGAGATGAACTAATATTATTGGAACATTTTTTGAGTCAAAAAAGTTTCACAGAACATGGACCTATATTATATAATTTCCACATGATGGATTGCGGCATATGGAGGTTGCAGGTTCAGCAAACTGTGGCTCAAGCATCTTTGGTGGGTAGTAAAGGTGCCTCAGGTGTCTCTTGCATCCCACCTTTGCTGACCATTTGTTTCAGCCTAGAATATAAGAGCATATGTGAGTATTCAGATGAAAGCATTCCTGCATTTTATTGCTTTGACCCACGGTGTCAGGATATATATGGTACTTCACTGAGCATTTACCCACAGTTATAAGGTTTTTAAAATGCCATTTCCAAAAATAATGTGATGTGCTGGGTGAGCCTCTTCGCTTTATTCAGGAATGTAGAACTGCTGGATTTACCATCGCTCGGTAAGGAACGAGGATGGAGGAAACTGCCTTCAGAATAAAAATAAAAAGGATTTTTCTGTGGGTTTCTGTTTGAAGAATGCAATAATATATTATGCATAGAACACAGGACAAGAAGTTTGGTTCCTGCTTATCTTTTTCTCCACAAATATTGCCAGCCTTGGATGTAGCACTAATTTTTGTCTCATGAATGCTTCTTAGTTGTAAAATCAGATTGATACAATACAAATCTCACAGAAATGTCCAAGGGCCAAATATATTCATATTTTAATCTGAGGAGAGTCTAAGACTGAAGGAGCTCCAGAAGAGCTATGTTCATAATAGTGAAGAGAGATTCATTGAGTGAATGGGATGGTGTGTTGCAATGTTGTAGAAACAAGGAAAAATGAGGAAAAGAAGCAAAATGGATTAGTAGTTAGGATGGAAACAAAATTTAGCAATTTAAGAAATATATTATAAAAAAAAATACTGTCTTATGCAATTTAAAGTGTGGACAAAAAAATGAAGGCACATCTTTCTTCCACTCATTCATATCTCACTCCAGTAATGGCATTAGTATAGAATCATAGAATACCAGGTTGGAAAGGACCTCAAGGATTACCAGGCCCAAACTTCTTGGCAAAAGCATCGTCTAGAATAGATGGCCCAGCACCCTGTCCAGCTGAATCTTAAAAGTGTCCAATGCTGGGAAACCCACCACTTCCCTGGGGAGATTATTCCAATGGCTGATTGTTCCCATTGCAAAAAATTTCCCTCTTTTGTCCAATCAGAATCTCCCCAGGAGGAACTTCTTCCTATTACGCCTTGTGGCTCCCTGTAAAAGGGAGTCTCCATCTTCTTTGTAGCCACTCTTTAAATACTGGAACATGGTGATGAGGTTTCTCCCCTAAGGCTTCTTTTCTCAAGGCTGAACAAGCCCAGTGCTCTCAGCCTTTCCTTGCACAGCAGCTTCCCGGTCCTGTGATCACCTCTCTGGCCCTTCTCTGGACCCTCTCCAGCCTGTCCATACCTCTTTGTGTAGCACGGACCAAGACTGAACACGGTATTCCAGGTGTGGCCTGATGAGTACTGAATACAGCAGGATAATGACTTCTTTGTCTCTGTTGGTGATGTCCTTGCTAACACAGCCCAGCATCCCGTTGGCTTTCTTTGCCACAGCAGCACACTCTTCACTCATTTTGAGCTTGTTGAATTCCTTGCTTTTCTCCACAGAGACACAGACAGGGCATGGATTAGCTCCATAATGAGACCATAGGAACTGCCATGCTGGGCCAGACTAACTTGCTGTCTTGTCTCCACATCCCTTCTTGGCCTTCTATCCAAAATCAAGTGTAGTATCCATTCTGACCTATTTTATGCCAGACATGTCTTCAATTTGAGGATTTGATGTTAAATGGGTGTGGGAAGTGGAAGGTCAACTTGGACCTACCAGTGTAGTGCCCCTGGGAACAGGACTGGGCAATGGAAGGAATGAGCACTGGCAAATGCAGAGGCAAAATTGTATAGGCAAGGCAAGTATGCAGTAATATTTCAAAACAATATTTTCCCACCCTCCGGTGACTTGTGATTCAAGGACTTTCTGAGCCAAACCGAGTTTTTGCATAAACTCTTTTCCTTGAATTTTCCTGTTTTTCTGAGTTGGATAAATTTTAACATTCTGCAGCAAGGAGTGTGCAACAACCCTCTCAACACATGATGTGAAGCAACATCCCTTACTCTTGGCTTTGAAACTCCTACCTGCCTTTTGCATTGGTGCTCCCTAGTTCTTTTTTTTTTTTTTTGACAGACATAGGCTAACCCTCCTTTAATTCACCTTCCTTGTGGGCCACTTAGAGTTTTAAAGATCTGTGTCATGTCTCTTTAAAAAGTTGTAAATTATGATTACAATATGAATACAGTTAATTTAGTTTAATGACAGGCTGCATAAGAAAAAAACTAGCAGGAAGTTAAAACAATGATACATCCTTCAGCAGACATTTCAATGTGATTAAGGGACAATACAGGACCTATTAACTGTCAGGCTGCAATGAAGTCAAACAGCTTGTTTTGTTTTTACTGGAAAGAAGAAGGACTATAAGGAATTTAAAATGTCTTTCAGATCAGGGCAAAGGCGTTGCTAAGAAGCTATTTCCTCATGTAAAAAACTCATTGAAAGGTCTGAGGAGCTTGAACCTCCTAAACTAGGTAGGTGAGCTGTGTAGAGAGAGATCATTTGTAGCTCTAAAACTCTTTTTCTTTGAAGTGTTGTCATGTTCTTACAATTCAGGCAGACAATACTGTGGTACTTGCTCTTTGTTAGAAGAACAGAGGGAAGACACAGAAGTATTGAGCCCTGTCAGACCCACATTGGGTAAGTCCTATGGACATCTCTAGGGCATTGTACCCCATGCCAGAGCCTCAGCAGAGAAGAACTTGCCAGTTCCCAGGAGAACAAGTGAAGATTCAGGTTTTGTCAGTTGAAGAGATACAATGAGGACACTATGGAGAGGATGGGTGTTTGGGAAGCCCTCCAGGCATTGTTTTCATTTTCATAAATTTTTAATGGTTTCAGGTTTTTTGCCTCCAGGATAGATATGGTTTAGGGAACTCACAGAAGCATGCAGCATCTTTCAGAAACCACAGCCTACATTTCTTTAGAGTTTAATGCCCTTGTTGGCATCAATATTTTTCTATTAAATGATATTTTGGGGTTTTATTACTTGTCTGCATGCTTGGCACTGATTGCGCTAAAGAAACTTCTGTTCCTGTAATCCTGACTTTTTATGTATAAATGCTATTTTCTATTTTAGACGGAGTATTAAAGCAAGATGTGGCTGACTAGCTACAGGTACTTTTCAACACAGGTATCTCCTAACTAATCTTCAGACTGATGTCAGTATCAAATTTGCAGATGTTTAACCACGGGTCCCAAAGTTTGTATTCCTGGCTGTAGAAATGTCCTGTATCTATTAGAGCACAGGACTGTGTGCAGAAAATTCAAGCTCCACTTCCAGGGTTTCTCACTTCTTGCTTAGTGTTCTTTTGCTGAAGATATGAGCTGCTTTTTGCCTCCACAAACCAAGTACATTAGTTTCTTACAACAGTGTGGCCTGTTCCGCTATTTGGAAACTCAGTAAGATTCATCAGTGAAATAAATTTCTGAATGAAACCTTCAATTGTAAAGTTGGTGCTTAAAAATATCTCAACACAGTGAAGATACCAAATGTTATAGTTCTCATTTCATCTAGATTGTCCCCCCAATCAAATGAACTTGGCTAAATCCATGAACTATTGCTCCAGCTGCAGCGAAATGTTACTGCTGTGGAGAAGTCATCATCAACTGTGGAGGAGGTGATGACCAGATTTAGCTGTGCTCTGAAGTGCTGTGCCAATGATTTTTGTTCCTCCCCGTCCCCTTCCTCTGCTTTGAACCCTGTGAAGAAATCACTTAGAGAGTTATTGAAACATTTGCCTTTGGAAATTCAGGCCTGGAGTCCTCAATCTTAATTTCTTCAATTACTGCAACCAGCAGTGGTGAAATCTACCCACAGCATCCATAGATGGCAGCAGCCACAGACACCACATGGAGTGACTGGCCCAGGGACTCTTGTCTTTATTCCATGGTCATGAGCAAGTGTCCCTCACCCTCATTGGTTACATAGCCTCATCCCCTCCAACTGGATCCCAGCCAATGGATTTAGTCCACACCAATAAGGGGACCTTACCCTCGTACTCCACTCATCTCTCCCCTCCCTGCAAACTGTCACAGCCACAACCCTTCACTAGCTTTTTTTTAATTTTTTTTTTACAAAACCACAGATCAAGCCTGTTTGACTTTTGTCAAAACATACTTGCAGATTCTTGATAAAAGTCTGTAGCCATGATACCATTCTCTCTGTACTGCAGCTATTTGCATGTAAGACACCCGTGTGCAAGTATTGTGAAACACTTGAGTCGGAGATGCCAGGGATTGTTAGCCGCTGCTTCTGGCAGTAATTGAGGAAGGCAGGCTCAGCAGCCTTGACTGAGCTCTTGTCACTCAACCTGCATGTCACTCGACCTAACACCCGCCTTCCTGCTCAGCTGAGGGAGGTCCTCATCTGGGCAACAATTGAGTTAGCGCACCGGTTATTGACTCAAATGTCTGCCTTTTACTCTTGGTTGGATCTTCAAGTGTCTCCAAGCTGTGGCTTGCTGGCTGCTCATGGCACACAAGTTTGTTCAAAATGCCACCTGGCTGGAGAAGAGGAGGTCAATGCTCCCTTCCCAGTGGTGGTCCCTGCTGCTCCAGGACCTGTCACAGGGAAAAAATGTTTGTGTCTGTGGCTTTTAGTCTCTTACAGGCAGAGCCGTCTCTTGTAAAGCCTTGCTTTGGCCATTTTCCAACTGGGAGAGGTTAGAAAACAGTCTGGCAGTGGCTTCCACAAGTCTCTCATGTCCGACAGACGGGGCCAGGTGGACTGTTTCACTCAGGAGTCCATGTGTTTTGCCAGCCAACTTCTTTTCTGTGCTTAATGACTTTTACAGCACATTCTGGGCAGCTCCAGTTAATCTCATCCTTTCATCCTGTGATCTCACTCAGTTTCCTGGAGAATGAAGTGTGAAGGTGCAGTTGTCCTCTTCTGTTCTCCAAACCCTCAGGCTGACGGTGCTGGAAAGGGGAGCACATGGTAGCACTGCAGCTTGTGCCTGATTCTTGAGTGGGTCTGTGACTGGAGAAGTACATGTCCTTGCAGAGATCAGTTCCTGGTAGCACTGACATTTCAATGCAATTTTTAAATTGTAAACTATCGCCTGTGTATACTAAAACACTCATCCAGTTACATGCTGAATTTATGCAGGATTTTTTTTTAGAAAAGAATGTGGAAAACCATGCAAATATTCCTAGATAATACATGGGCAATGACTGTATTTCTTATATAAACAATATACAGAATATACAGATGGCTGGTTTAGTGTCTACTTCTGTATTGGCATAAGCAGATTGTCATTTCATGTGCATATGTACAACAGTAACTGAATATTAAAATTGAACAGTCATGTAGCACTCTGTATGTTTTCCCTCATTTTAAAAAATCTGGCCTGCTTTATTTAGGCAATGTATTACTATTATTTTTGGAATATCTGTACAATATTTACTGAATTCATAAAATATGAATTCAGTTTTCACAAATTGAAGCACACTTACCATTTCTGTGGTCTCATCTTGTCTGCATTTAATAGACAATTCGTGTGTTGAATAATAAATTTTGAGGGAGAAAAGCATTTCACAAGAGAAGATCATAAAGATGTCTAACACAGAGAGGATACATCAGATGGAAAAGTCCTCAATATGCTGGAATCGTTACAAACTCCTTCTAATAAAATCTATTAATGGGATTTTTCTGATGTGGCCTAGGATATTCACATGGAGCATTTAATAAACTTAAGCCTATAAACACTCCATCTAGGGACTGAAATAATTATTTGGACCATCTTTAAAAGTTCTGTCATTTATTCAATAGACTATAATGGGCCTTATGAGCTGTAGGAGTTCATTATGCAAATACCTATTTAAGATTCATATGGACCACAATTAAAAACATAGCTGGAGAAAATGTATTGGTTTTTACAAGCCCAGTAGGCAGGCCTCAAGTGAAGTATCTCTACTGCTTCAATTCTAGTACCAAACTAACTTAATAATATTACATTTTCATTATTAATACCTGTGTTACCTTAATTTCCCTGTCTTATTTTATTTCCAAGCCTAAGAGTTAAGGGCTACCATTGGATCAGGATGGAGAATTAGATATGTTTTCACTATTGCATGTCATTGTAATGGCATGTTCTCATGAGACCTTTTTTTGCCAGCATCTTCAGTAGGGTTATATCTTCAAATGCGTATAAACTTAAAATGGCCACATTTCTTGAGAGATTTTTCAAAGAGTAACTTGTCAAGCCTGAGGTGTCAATAAATTATCTAATTGAATCCTTCAGAAACTGGACTTGCGGCAATGGTTAACTCTGCAAATGCCAGATGTTAGCAAACACTTGCCTTCATCCTTCCTTTTGCCCACAATTGCAGCATTTAATTTGCCTGGAGTATGATCTGATCAAAAGACGGGCACAAAGAAGCGCTGTATCCTTCCACTGTTTTTGATTTTGGTTTTTTTTATGGAAGCTGAGTGTCTGGAGTCTCCTCTGAGCATGACCATAAAACACTTAAACTTTCCCTGCCTTGCATTTTCCATCAGTTGGGGAGGCATTTTCTGTCACATGGGAGGTGCAAATAAAAGCTATAAGAGTTTCTTCAGGACACAGTTATATAAAATCTTCACCCCACAGAGTTATCATTCTACTGTTGAGTTGCAAATGAAGTGGAAAATGTTCCATGATAACAAGACATAGTGAAGCAATTAGATTGGGTTCTTTGTGCACTATTTTTTGTGTCCTATGAGAAATCATTACTTGTATGAAATTGAGAATATTTTCTTCTCTTTTGTGGCAGTGGTATGAATTTTATTTTACAGACATTACAGTTATTGCATTAAGCTTGTTTGTGTTCTCACTCAAAAATGCTAGTAGAAATATTACAGATGATGTGTTGTTTTGTACTCTCTATCTGTAGATCCCACAACAAAATAAGATGAAATTACCCTTGTGCGGGAAACTAATAGCATATTTTGTATCTCCTCCCCTAATGTTGCCAGATTGCATTAATCATAAATGTCAATGAGGTCTCTAAATGACTTCCTGACTTTTGACAAAATGCCTTCATCTCAGCCTCTTAAATTCCAAGGTCAAGGGGAATGTAACATTCAGAATAATTATTAACATTATTTTACCTTGACATTTCAGCCCTGCTTTCAGTTTAGCATTCCAACCAGTCAGTGAAGACGAATGTCATCTTTCAATTCACTGGAGGGAATTGCCCCAATTAAACCTGACTTTAAGGATATCTAAAGACCTGTATTAATGCACTGTCCTGTTTTTTAGTAAGAAGTACTTCATGAAAGAGAGAAACTTTTGTTAAATGCCTTCAAGATTTACTGTGAGAAGAATAAGCAATTTTTGAATTGCACTTTTTCCCCTAGGCCAGGATAATAATCAGTTCTTCTCATTTTCAGAGGAGTCAGTGATTGCACTGCCCTAAAGATTCTTTTGCCTTTTGTTTCAGCTAAAATGCCAAACTTATAATTTTGTCTCATCATGAATTATTAGTGGTACCTTGTCAAAACCTTGTTACGTATCCAGGATCTTGTGCCTGTCCTTTGTACATACCTGTATTTACTTAATATTTTGAATATTGTCTCAGGTAATAGGGACACAATATGTTGTTTGTGGGATTTTTTCCCAGCAAAGAAAAAATGTTTTCATCAAAGCACAGATGAAAAGAAGGCACAACCACCATGCCACACACAACCCCACAGATGTTTGACCTTGACTGGGTGGAGAGCTGGCAGTCTGGTTCAGTCAAACAATTTTACTTACTCACTTCCTGCAAACTTTTGATGACCCTTGAGGTTCTGGAAGTCTGTTTTGATAATGAGGTAAATAACTGTATAAACATTATTCACTGTAAGCTGGTCAGAACGCAGGTGTGTACAGACAAATGACAGACACCAGTTAGTTTTCTAAGCGTGTGTTTTTTTGGTACAGTATGGAGAATAACTTGATTTCCTGGGATTAACAGCATTTATTTCAAAAGTGTTGCTTCCATTCAGTCTGTGGCAAATCTTTACTCAGATAAAGAAATGGAGCCACACTGCAAAAGAGTATACAAGACTGCATAACTTTAGCTCCCCTCTTCTTGTTGGTTGCTTTTCCTGTTACACTATGCCTTTCTGTGAAACCTTGAAGATAAAAATTGTTTTGCATGTTTTAGGCTGTAAGTCATGGCTACTCTCCAGCTGATAGCAAATTGCTATTTGCATCTGTTATGGTCGTGAGCCCAGTGTGTGATTTTACACAACTGCTGAGGCCCGTACTGTTTTGATGGAAGTGAAATTTATTGACTTCTAGTTACGTTTGACTTTGGGACTTCACCTAGCTGGCAAGTAAATTGATTGATGCTGACACTCCTTTTCTTCTAACCTCTAGCCCCATGCAGATTTATACTTGAAACAGCTTGGTCTCCAGCACAAACATGCTCTTTCTATTTTTCTTTCTTTATTTTAACTAGAAAAAAAAATCACAAGAACGTATATTTCACTGCATAGATGTGTAACAAGCTGCAATGTTTTTCCCCTCAGAGTTCTCAAGCAAATTTGACACTGCTTTCTACTTAAATGCTGTAAATTTCGACATGGCTTGTAGTCAAAAGTCTAATTGTACACAAATGTCAAAACACTTTCTATGAAAAGTGGTTAAGCAGTGAACCTCTGTAATTTATCACGGAAGTCCACAGGAGCATCAAGTCTCTTCCCAATTTCCATTTCCTTCCCTGCTTCCTATTAGATATTTACTAAGGGTAGCTGACTGATCTTTTGGGAGGCAAATGGTTACTGACCCTTTTAGTTAGCTTTCATTGACTTAAGCCTCGTGGTGATTAATTGTGCTGATAAGAGAAGTGGAAGCTTCTTTCCTCCTGCCTGTCAAGCCTAACAAAAGCACTGAAATCTGAAGAACACGGTAGAGATAGAGAATGGATATTGAACCCTGTGGAAATTATCCTATGCTGTCTCAACTAAGAACCTAGCCCATTTAGTGAAACAGAATTAAATTTATTCACTTATTACATAGGTGCTGCAGTAAAGCACATACATTGCATGCTTACATACGTGTAAGGATATGAAGGAAGCTGTTGCTGGTCTTTCACATTGTATCTTTTACTGAGTACTATCTGCTGCTGAAAGACAGTGTAAATTTGCATTTTGTAACAATGTTTTCTCAGCTATCTGAATGTCTTATTAGTGCTAATCTACCAGGTAGGACCCTGGAGAGTGGGAAAGAGCGATTCGGAAGACCTAGGTGTAACCCAGCAAAGCAGGGTTTTCTAGATCCCCTGTTGTCCAGCTGCTCTGTATAACCTTCTGAGGAGGGCTGTCTCCTGGGGTTTCCTCCTTCAGGATTACTTGACCCCATAAAATTAGGCTTTCTCATACTAGCATTTTTCTTCTATGACTCCAGCAAGCATATTTCCAAGACTAGTGGTTTTGAGGGCTGAGTACAAATCCATCACTTTCTAATGTGCTTTTATTTTTACACAAGCAGTGCATGTTCTTTCCTATCAATGTGTTACAGCCCACAAATTCACCTTTTCAGGAGACCAGGCTCTGGTGCCATTTCTAATTTAATTAGTCTTTGTAGAGTCTCACTTCTGAGCCCTTGGAACCCAAAGCTTGGGAGATAATTATTTCCATCCCTGAAGAGGGGTCTTTCAAAATCCCTTTGCATCTTGTGGGTTAAGTGTTTCATGTCTCAGCTGAAGACTGGTAAACCTGAGAACAGAGACTGAATGGAATGCATTGTGTTCAGTGCCCATTTTAAATAATTCTCCTTTTGGCCCTAATCTTACTTTTTTTGTATAGAAAAAATATCTCTGGAGTTTCCAGTGAAGAGGAACTAGAGAATATTTTTTTCCCCTCTCAACTGGAATAAATACAGAAGGGGTCCCTGGCTGATAATGAATCTGCAACAACACAACGCCAAGGTCCTTATTGTCTGCGTTTTTCATTGAGTGATGTACATCTTCACAGTAATATAGAAGTGCTAACAAAGGAGTGCTGTTAAGTGTGGAGGAGCAAGTAGATTCAAATCCAGTATTTGAGTCAAACAAATTTTCTTGAAACATAAAAAATTACTCCATGCTGACCAGAAGTCCTAAAAAATCAGTCTGTTGGGGTAATTTATATGTGTATAGACACACAGACAGGTATTCTGGTCTGGCTTTTTAGTATGAGACTGTTATAAAAGTGATTGAAAACAAAAGGAGTTGTTTAGGAGCACTGCCTCCGTGAATCAAAACTATTAGGGATTTTACTGTTGTGAAAACAGGGTTTATTTAATAGGCCTCTCCAAAGCTTTTTTTTCCTCTGCCTCCAAGCCAGAGTGGACACTGGCATGTGAGATGATTGCAGTCTGTGAATTTTCAAAGAGGTTTAAAGTAACAAGACCACCCCAGTTGCTCTGCTAATGCTGCTGCTGCTGCTGCCCTTACAAAGAATTCTCTAAGTGTTTGAATTGCAAAGGCAGCAAAGTAATTGAGGAGACTTGGTCAGGAAGCAACTTATGAACGTTTCCTTACCCGAGAGCACTCTGGTCAAGAACATGAAAGCAAACAGAGCTGAAAGAAACCTAGTAAAAACCTTACTGTAACAGCATTGACTTTCTGATTTGTGTTTGTCTGTTGTTTTTTTTCCCCTCTTCTTCTGTTTTAGTATATTCTCTGTGCTTTTCTAACAAATTAGAGTATTCCACCCATTGCCTAAGAAGTTCTTTTTTTTTTTTTTTTAAAAGAAAAAAAAAAAGAGCAATTAAACAGGTTTCCAGCAGCTTTGGTTACAAAGCCATTGGACTGCATGGAAAATATGCTGGCAACAAACAACTGATATGATTTAATGAGGTGCAACTGAGTAATTTGGGGCATCCAGCAGGTTTTTGCTATAAGGGGCTACATCAGAAGGCCTCTTTAATAAGTACCCTGTGATTGGCTTTTGGAGTTGTCCTCACAGAGCAGTTATGAAATGCATGATGTTGATCTGTGGGCTCTGATCTCCTGCTTTTCACCCATTTAATTAATTAGAGAAAAACAGAGCCAGAGGATAAGTGACTCTAAGGCCCCATAGTTTCTTTTCACATTGATTTACTTACAAAGAACTTGAACAGGGAGAAGGTGACCTTCCTTGTAATTGTACCATTCCTTATATTTTATTTAATAGGAACAAAAATCTTTTGTCCTTTACATTCACATACTCTTAGAGTTGTGGGTAGTGAGTTGCTTTGGATTTGGACCCTTCTGCAAGGAAGATTGTGTCCATCTTTCATTGCAGAAATGGTTATCAGGTTTCCTGAACTCACATCTCATTACATTAATAGCACTGTTTCAACTGCTAGCACTGCACACTTTGTGATGGTGTTTATTTGTTCCATCTATGGGTCTGAAAACATCTGTGAAGTGATTATTAAAAGGACAGTAATGGCCACTAAACTCAAAACCACAAAAAAAGAATATTTTTGCCCTTTTATTTTCCAAAGACTAAATAGAAATGCATCAACACATATAATAGCCATTTCTTTAGCGCGAACTGCCATGAGGTCTGTTTTTTCACATCAGTGGCATGTTAGTGCACAATGCCCTGGCTCTGAGCAAGGCTACCCTGCTTTTTTCAGGGCCAGATGTTTGGAAGAATCCTTCCTAGAAAGCAAGTCTGCTCGATCAAATCTGCTCAGGTCTTCCCCAGCGAGAGACCTCTCCCAAGAAAATGCCACTGTAGAAGAACTGATATGTTAAATGAAGCCATTTAAAATTATTACATTTAAAAATATATTGCTTGTACTAATATGGAGACATATTTGGGAGAGTTTTTAGGTGCGAGTTTGTTTGGGTTTTTTTCGCTGATAGCTTTGAACAGTCTTGCCTCAAATGGCATGAGAGAGAGCTGTGGAGATGCTGCCAAGTGCAGTGCTGCCGCATAAGCGATGGGCAGGTACTTTGAAGGGGTCTCCAAGACACCCACTGCCCCTTGGAGCACTGATTCTCAGTGGCCTGTGGCTCAGCATCCACTGCCCTCCTGAGAGAGCTGCGGGGCTCAGCCGCTCTCTCCACCAACTAAGGAGGATCAAGGCAGCAAGGAGGGAATCTCTGCCTTAGTGAAGTGTGAAATATGAGTTAAAATGTATGGTGCCTATTCCTGGTGCCTATTACTGGCTGTTGATATACATAGTGTGTTTGTGAGAGGATAGGTGTCCTGGTTTGGGCTGGGATAGAATTAATTTTCTTCCTTGTAGATGGTATAGTGCTGTGGTTTGGGTTTAGCATGAGAATATTGTTGATAACACACTGATGTTTTAGTTCCTGCCAAGTAGTCAAAACCTTTTCAGCTTCTCATACCATGCCAGGTGCACAAGAAGCTGGGAGGGGACACAGCCAGGACAGCTGACACAAACGGGCCAAAGGGATATTTGATACCATGTGACATCATGCTCAGTATATATTTTGGGGGAAGAAGAAGGAAAGGGGAATGTTTGGAGTTAGGACATTTGTCTTCCCAAGTAACCATTATGCATGATGGAGCTCCACTGTCCTGGAGATGGCTGAACACCTGCCTTCTTGTGGGAAGTGGGGAATGACATCCTTGTTTTGCTTTGATTGTGCATGTGGCTTTTGCTTTACCTATTGAACTGTTTGTATCTCAACCCATGAGTTTTCTCACTTTTACCTTTCTGATTCCCTCTCTCATCTCACTGAGGGGAGTGAGTGGACACATGGTGCTTAGATGCCAGCTGGGGGTAAACCACAACAATAGGAAATGGGTGCACTGGAAGCTTCCTGTGTCCCATGTTTTTAACCCCTGCCAGAGGGTGCCTGTGATTGAAAAAGGTTCTGATTCCTCCTTGAAATCTTGAAGTGGGTAGGAGGGAATAGGGAATAGGCCTCTTACAATGAAATTACTGCAGTGAGCAAAGATGGCACTTCCAAAATAACAGAAGCTGTTGAAACGCATGTTATGCTGACCAGCAGGTAGCTAATGGGAGTGCTCTCCACAAAATGCTGGTTTTGAGTCTGGGTAATATAACATCAGTTTGATCAGTTTGCTACAAAAATGTGTTCCAATTCCAAAATGTGCCCAGTAGTTTGAGTCAGTACGCTACCATGACTTCTTCATCAGTTCACTAATATTTGAGGTGTTTGGGTTTGGGTTTTTTTCCTAAAATCTCCACTGTTGGCTTTTGACATTTTTTTTTCCTGCTGTGTTTCAACCTGATTGCCCTTCAAGCTCTCACTGTTTTGTAAATGATTCTTACTGCTACTTTACAGAGAAGCTCTATAGGTAGTTTTCTGTCATATTAATGAAGACAGCAAGAAGAAATCTGTTTCCTTAACTTAAACCTAATGACTGAGCCTTAAAAGAAATATGTTAATCAACACTCAGTTACTTCAATACTTATGCTGAAACAATATCTTATGACTAAAATTCATTTTAGATAAGTGAGATTAATAATCCATTAACTTAAAGTGTTGGAGGATGAAAGTAGATCAGATATTTTTGACACTGTACCCAAAACACCACCTAATATAAACCAAGACCGAATGAGTGTTTAGGTGGCTATGTTTCTTTACCTGTGAGCAGTGATTTTTAAAAAGCATTGTATTTCAATCAGATAGTAAAACAATAAAGATCTACATCTGCTTGCGTACATATGTCATTAGGGAAACTGTACTGGAAAGTTGCTTGAAGGTTAGCCTGAGAAGTCTGGTCGCTTGTTTGATTTTGAGAGAGCTTTTTTTCAGAGAGGCTCAAATTATGTGCAGATACAAATGCAGTTATAAGCATTGTAGTAAGGCAGTTAAAATTATACACACAGAGTAGCTACAGAATATGTTTTGCATGGGCAGGTACTTCAAATGTTTTGCAAGAACTTCTTAGGCACCTATTGAAAAAAAAGAAAAAGCTAACAGAAAAACAAAAGTCTGGCATTGGTCACTGTAAGAGCTAAAAGCCTGGGGCTGGAGCCAAAGGTCTAAAATAGAAATGGGCAACATAACAACCTTTTTTGTTGATTAATATCGAGCTTCTATTAGAGTTCCTAACTCAGATCAGTCATAACTATAATAGCAGATGAGCTAGGAAACAGTGGAGAGAAATTTGTGAAAGAGCAAATGAGCTGCATTTTTCTTAGTAAGCTCTATCAGAAAACTGACTCACTGAATAAACTGGTTAAACCAGGGTGCTCAAGCCTTCAGGAGTTTGATGCCTTTACAGGTATCTGTTTAAGGAAAACCCACAACTTTCATTAAAAAAAAAAATACCATTCTACGTTAGTTGGCCAGGTTGTCTTATCCAGAAAACTTTGATCAAAAACTTTGGTGGTTCTTCAAAGCTAAACCTAACCACTGTGGGTGGAAAGCCAAAGTGAAAAGTATGTGAAGGTCTTTTCATACATCTTAATTTCCTTTTATTTGGAAATGCCAGAAGAGGGGCTTTCTCATTTCCCATGTGGTTGTTTCCCCTGTTTCTCATCATACTTGATGAAAAGGGGATTGTGGTTCATGATTATATTATAAAACCTCTTAGTTGTTTAGAGAGCAATGTTACATGAGCAAAAGGGTGGTCTATGCTAAGAGATAGGTGATATTATTCCTTCCATGTTTTGCAACCACTATCATAAACTTGAGCTTAGCAGTGAGAAGTACAGAGGCTGTAGACTTCAGGTGTAGTGCCTTCTTCTCATCTATACTTAATGGAAGTTAGTGACGTTCAGCATCTTGCAGGACTTGCCTTCATAGCCTGGTTTAAAGAAGAGGTTAAGTAGATTACAGAAATGCTTTCTGCTGTCTTTTTCTTAAATGTAATATTTACCATACTCCTGCTTCAGAGACAAACTAATTTGGGAAGAGTCCTGAGTGGTAATAGAGGCATAACTGTACCAGGTCAAGCCTCCCTCTGTAAAGCCAAGGAAAACACTGCTGACATGTGAAGTCAGTCAATTCAAGGGGGAGTTTAAGTGCTCTCCACTCATCCGAAACTGTCTCAGGAAGTTTTATGAAACTCCAAAAAGGCAGTTGTAAGATTATAGTGGGTGGGAAGACCCAAGAAACTGGGTGGAGTGGTGAGAAAATTTCAAGAATAGCTGGCAATTAATCTTAGCTCCTGGGACTTAGGGACTTTCCAATGCTGGCAGGTCTCAGTATGTGTGTTGTTATTCAGGCTACATGCCAAAAATATTTAATGCTGACTGCCGAGTGTGTTGGAGGAAAGTCACTGTGCAGGCACTGTCACTCAAAGGAAATGCGCCACACCATAATCGTTGGTTCAACAGTCATTTTTCAGACAATGCACACTGGCATGTGAATAGCAAATGGAACAAACAGTAAAAGAAAGGTGGGTAGGTAGAGAAATCTTTATTTTTTTGGTAGTTAAGACCGTGAAATCTGTTAGCATACATTGTCTATACATGGGTTCTGAGATGCTGCTTCAGTTGTGATAATGACAGTGCTGTGAGAGGGTGCACATGGGGAAAAAAATTATTGTTAAAATAACAATGTCGCTTTGTGGTGAAAAAACACTGTCTCTGTCCTGAGGAAAATGTCCTTTAAAATACAGCATAAAGCAGCAAAACCAGAGGAAAATGAATAAAGGGTAGCAGAGAAGAGGAAAACTTAGTTTGTGTATAATATAAAGATGTGAGTTGTCCTGCAGATTTCCACTGAGCCTGGACTTCAGATCTTATTTTGTGTAATGTGCTACCTGTTAGTTGTGACAGGTGGGGTTGTGCCCTTCCCACTACAATACGTCAGCGGGTGTTTATGGAATAAGCATTTTTAGAGAGCTGGGCTGAGCAGGGAGGCTGACTGAGAGAATGGAGAGGCAGGGCTGTCTGCCTGAAGTGAGCTGAGCGAAGATGCAGGTCCTTGGCAAATGCGTATACATGGCCACGCTGCCCCCTTAGGTCACACCATGCCAGTTACTTCCTGCTTGTTGCCCCACCTACGTCCATTTGAGGTGCTACCAAGGCACCCTGGCAGCACCCAGGGCCACTCATACTGTGCACTGCATGGGCACCCCTGACATGAGGCAGTGATGCTGGTACTGGTACCTTAGAAAGATAGAACAGTTTCCGTTGGAAGGGACCTTCAAAGGTGATCCAGTCCAATCCCCAGGCAATGATCAGGGACACCTTCAACTAGATCAGGTTGCTCATGTGCACCCTGCACCCGCCACATCCCTCCTGTCACCCTTCAGCTGTGCTGGCTGCTGAGGCAGCTCCGGTCAATGGGGAGAAGCAGGAGACAAGCATAAAGGCAAACACACAGCAGCAAGCAGCAGCCTCTCAGTGGTGACTGCAGGGCCAGTCGGACGCCTTATCTTTGGGACTTGACTTGATAACCCCGGCGCCAGTGCTGGTCTCCTGCAGATTATCGGCTAGTCACCACTGCCTTAGATGTGCAGGACAGGATCACTGCCACACTTCGTCATGATCCTTGAGGGAATACACATAATGCTCCAGGGCACTTTGAGGATGGCCTCAATTATTAATGACAATTATAATTTTTTTCTGTCAGACTCTAAAGCCTTGCTGGTCATCATGGATTATTTATACACCCTAGTGGTGATGACACCAGCTCTGTGTCATCAGCCCTCCAGCATCTACCTTTCTGGCCAGCATCTTTCTTTCTGTACAACATTCCCTGCTACACCACAGGTGTAGAGATCTGTCTGATCAACAGATGTATTTCCTGTTCCACCCACTGTAGAGACAGCTATAGTCTAGTGACTTCAGAAAGTTCAGCCATGTCCTTAATTTATTCAGGATGTATTTATGGTAAAGGACAGGTAGAGGATGTGCCAGGCTCAAGTTTTGCTGCTCAAGGTTGTGGCCCATGGTGGTGGCAGTGGTATTAATGTCGTTTTTCACTCCATCCTTCCTGATGTTCAAGACATCCTTCTCCTCATCCAACTGGTAATAAGGTTCCACCCCCCCACTTGCTTTTCAATGATAGCTTGATGCACATCCATCAACATTGACACTTATTTCCCAAAGACAACATGAGACATCTTGCTCTGAAGGCAGGATCACCTCCAGCTTGGATAATTAGCATTCTTGGTCTTGTGAAATCTGTGTTTTTTTATCTCTCATTGGAATCCAGCGTGTATGTATTATTTGACAGCTTTTCCCTTCCAAAGAGATCCTATTTCTGTCTGAAAAAATACTGCCCATCTAGAACTGGTTGGGCATTTTTCATACAGATAGATAGATGAGGCCACTGCAAGTTGCCTGTCTGAAACTGCAGTCCTGTGCACACTGCATGGCTGTGTTCATACAGGCCTTGCTCCATTTCCTGCCTTCACTGCACAAAGCTGACTCACAGCAGGCTCTGTGGGAGGCAGTCTCAAATGCAAGTTGTCTGGAATGCCAGTTATGTGTAGCCTTCATGGAGGTCCCACAGGGGACAGGACACTCCTGAGGTTTAATCTGTTGATGGAGCAGCAGAGGCCCCCCCTGCCATGTCTTTGTCACTGTGGTTGGATGGCCTTGTGTCTCCTGGATGCCACCCAGAGCACTCTGCAACAGCAGCTGAGGAAACCAGTCCTAGCAAGAATCAGAATGATGTGAGAGAAGCTTGGGTTAAAGAGAAGGAGCAAGGAATAGATTAAGAAGAGATCGGGGCAAAAGGTCAATGTGAAAAGCCTCCAAACTGAGATCTAGATACTGAACTGAGTGCATAAAGTGAATAAGCAAAGAGGAGAAGGGTCACAGGTACCAAGAGTGGTAAGCATCTGCCTAAGTAAGTCTGTTGTCCATTGGTTATTAAAAAAAAAAAGGAACACAAGTCTACCCTTCCTTTTATTGTCTTCTGCCTCAATATGAAGAATAAATGTAGTCCCTGTTTTAAAATGTAGAATTACACACATAAACCCCCTCCTGTGCTAGCAGTGCCCACTTTCAGTTAGCTAACTTTGCAGGGCTGGGCTGGGCTGGGTAGAAATATCCTGGGTCAAAGACTTTGACTGGGGGGAAAGGGGTAAGTCTGGAAAGGGTTGAGAACACACTTTATGGATAATGTTAAAGCAGTCAAAAGGCTTCGTGCCTTCAAAGAGTCTATTCCCTTGCTACATTCCTTCCACAGTGAGCCAGTGCAGCGAATTACACCAGCAGGAAAGGACTCAATGTTTGAAGGCCTACATCTCTTCAGAAGTTTGCTCAGTGCCAAGAACAGGAGGTTGGAGTATTAAGCCAGGGAAGTGGGACCCTTGTGTTAGGTGGTGGTCTGGTACTGGAAGAGTTAAACCTGCTCAGTGCAGAACTGAACTGTCTCTTTGACATCACTGATATTCCCAAAGCAGGTTCCTGTAAGAAGAGTGGAGGTGTAGTCACACCCAGGTACCCATTACTCAGAGTTTTAGCTTCACTTCTAGAGGGTTAGAGGCTTGCCTTCAGAGCCAAGATCTGAAGCAGGGTATGTAACTTGGAGAGGAGAAGGGCTCCACAGGAAAGCTGAACACTGGGAGTTAAATGTGGTAATAGAAGCATTTTTAATGTTACAAGTCCTTTTGTGTGTTTCACTGTGTCTACACATGGCTAATTTGTAGCACCGGTTTTTTGCTTGTGAGATATAAGTAGCTCCAAAACAACCATAAAAGCAGATAAAAGAATTTGTAGAGAGTGTATCTATATTAAAAAAATAAACTAAGGGCTCCATGGTATATAAAATGTTAACTGAATGCTTGTATAAAACTGACATCTGGTATCATCAGTGAGACAAGACTATAGACGGTGATGAGACAGTGATGTTACTAATGCTAGTGACACGCAAGAAGAAGCAGTAGGAATTCTTCCCTTTTGTGTCACCAAAATCCAAGCACATGATTAAAGCCAGGGGAGAGCATGTGTAACCGGGAAGAGCACAAGAGGATGGTGTTTTTCTGTAATATTTCCTATGCTGAGTCTTTCCCTTCTGTTTTCCTACAAAGAGATTGGTTTGTAGCCTCGAGGGTGAAATTGGCTGTAATTTCCATGAACAGCAGATTTTGCGTGTGTGCTATGAGCACTAATATTTTCCCAAAAATATGCTTGTCAGGCTTGTGAATACAAGAGTTCAAAAGTGCTAATTTCTGGGACATGTAGTGATAGCGTAAGTGGAATCAGTATTCAAAATTCAGTTAGAGTATGTATGCCATCACCCTGAGGCCCTTATGAGAAAACCCTAGTACTTTGTGTTCTATGTACAGGCAGCCTAATGCTGTCAGAAGAGGTTCCTCAAGCACACACAGTAGGTGAGACTCACCTGAGCTTCAGATGTTTTTAAAATGAACAATTGTTTCTGAGACATAATGGGTGACCACCCCCCAGAATGACTTCTGCTTTTACTGCCTTGCTGTCTAGTACTAAAGGAGAAGGGAGTCATTTTGCTGAGGACAGGAGGTTAAGGAGTAACCTGATTGGGGAAGAAGCCAAACTAAACAACGGTTTAGTTCTATAGCTGAAAATAGTATAACTCACCATTTTCCCTCTGCCAGTGGCTGACACACCACATTTTTTGTTCTTTAAAACCACAGTGAACCATTCCCAAAAAAGGAAGTGTAACCTCTGTTTTCTACACTTCTGTCCTTCTTCGTGTCTGCAGAAAACCTTTTCTTGCTGTGTTTCTCATGACATATCTGACTGGAGGGTTTCTTCACAGCACTTCTGCTGGGGGCTGTTTGTTTTATCTTGCATTTTGCAGTAGATAACAGACCTGTATTCTACAAAGATTAGAGTTGGCAAATTTTGCCACTGATTTCTTCAGGTACAGATAAAATGCCTTAGTCTCCACCTCATGCCTATACTTAAAGCAAAATTTTTAAATTACTCTTAATGGGAGTGCTGGGTGATTTCTGTGTTCGCTTTGGTTCTCAGCTGGCCACATGTGCACACTAATGAGGCACACTAATGTTAAAAGTGGAATTCAGAAGCCAGCCTAATAAATCTGCTGCTGATGGTTCAGGCTGTGTGGTGATGTTGCTGCACCCGGGGGAAGGAAGGTCAGTAACTGGGCGTTAGGCCTATGGGACAGAAAAGAAAATCAGCTGTGGGCAGGTGGAGAGGCAGGATCTCAGTTGCTGAGGGTTAGAGGCAAAAAGCAGCTTCTGAAGGAGTGTTGCGGGCAGGAAGGTGTGCAAAAAACCGGCTGTGGAAATTTCGTTTCAGGAGGTGGCTGTACTAAAATGAGAGGGTGAATTATCTTAGGCTGAAACTTTCTTTAAACCTCAGAGTAGGTAACAGAGAGTCTAAAAGTAAGTAAGTAAGTAAATAAATAAATAAGTTAATAAATAAATAAAATATTGCCTTAATTTGGAAGCCTCTTCTAGGAAGACAAAGCAATCTATTTTCCTTCTTCCTTCTTCTAGTATAACCAAGATTTTATGCTGACCAAGCTCTGGCTCCAAAGCTGGCCCTTCTCTGAGCCCGCTGGCCTTGGGAGGTCCCCCCAAACCTGAGTGAACAGTAATTCTAGGATTTTGAGAACCAAAGGTGAAATCTCTTCTCTATTCGCCCGTGATGTCAGTGAAGCTGAAATCTTACCTTGAAAGAGTAAGCAAGTCATGGCCAACAGAAGAAAAGTGATATAGCTGTGAGAGACTCTATATGTTCCAGGTTTGAATTTGACGGATGTCAGCTACAGTTTGCCGTGTCAGAGCTGTTGAGCCCTGTGAATAAGGCAGATGATGAAGATACCAGCTTCCAATGAAGTCCTCACCGAAACAGCACTGATTTAGAAATTGGTTGGCAACCCATCAGCAGAGCCAGGGATTTGAGTTGTCATAGTTATATGGTAGCCTTACCTCTTGCTCATATGTCTTCCTTCATGTACGAGTGTAAAGGCTTTAAAGAGCTAGATTATCGCTGTTAGGGATTTAACTTGCCTCCAGGCCAGGCAGGCGAGCAGGCTGGAGCTACCCATGTCTCTTTTAGTGCATAAAGAGGGAGGCTTGGTCTCAGAACTGTAAGCCTGGTGCTGTCATGAGCATCAAATCCATACAAGTGTGAGAGAAAAAGGCTGCTGGAAGAGATCAGTTGCTCTCCAGAAGGGCCACTGGCTTGAACTGGAAGCCCCTATCGAAGGCAGAACATATGAATCTGTAGAGGTGAAAAGCTATGAAACAGCTCTAAACCTATGATGAATTAATGACTTGGTGGGTGCCAGAGTCTCTGAAAAGTTCCTTGCAAATGCTAAATTGCTATATTCCTCTTTCACTAAGTGGCTGTTTTTTTATTGTGTTTTTTGTAAGCTGACCATGTGTTGTAGCTGCCCAGAATAGTTTGTTTCCCTGAAGTTATTTAATTCCGCTTATTTCTCCTCAATCACATTCAGTAGAGACTTTGTAGACGGAGGACTAGCAAAACTCTGGAAAACAGATCAGAACAGCTGCACCTCATCACTTTGTGAAAGATTAGGAAGGGATGAAATCTCAGGCTTTTGGCTGAAGCTGGCCAAAGTAAATACAAAGCAGAATCTTTAGGGGGTATGTTGAAGCTAAAAGTAGCAAACAAGTAAAGCCATCAAATATATTCAAGTCACAGGTTGCATGGGATATTTGCCTTTCCTAAGCTTGATTGGGTTAAACCAGACTATCATCTTTTTTTGACAAATGAGGTCCTTTATTTCATCAGTAGTCCTGACATCAGTGGGATCATTTATATAAAAATTATTCTTTAATATGAGTGAAAGTATTACTATCTAGACCTATGTTTGGATGTTATATCCTGATTTATTTTTCATGTCAATTTAGATTTAGAATTCCCTGGAAAAGAATGACCTCTTTGTATGTACAAAGTACAATTGGTTGTGATTCCCCCACAATCATATGTCACTTATACTAAAGAACTTAAATATCAAAAGGAAACATTTAACCTTTATAAGAATATTCATTTTAATATAATTTCCTCTGAATTTAGACAAAAAGGACACATTCTCATTAAATATTTTAATTATGCCCAAATTAGTATTTCCCATTTGGCCAGCTTTACTCTAAAGAGACTTGGAGAACAAAAAGCCACTGGGAATAAGCAGAACTGTGTGACTGATGTTTCTCACTGACCTTTCTATCTTAAATTAGTTATTCCATGTTATGTCTGCTGGCATTTCCACATACTATTCACTTTAAGGAGGAGTGAATTTTAATAACATAGAGAAAGGTGACATGTCTATGGATCCTTGTTAAAAGGCAAGAAAGTAAGTGGCATAGACCTGTGACAAGTTTATTTTGAAAAGGAGTGGAAGACATTATGATGGAAAGGTTATACTACAGGAAGAAACTCTTCAGCTGAGATCACAGTGAGTTTACCCATGGTTTTGAGGGAATTTCTCTACTCCTATTTTCTTTCAGTGCCAAAGCTCAATTAGTGGGAGTCTTCTCCCATGAGTGCCTTGGCTGGACAAATGTACCTGGAGCTCCAAGATGCTACAGTCCCCACTAGCTTGGGTACTGCTGTTCCCAACTGTGGCTCACAAGCACTGCTGTGGACCAGCTAGAGGAGGTGCAGGCCACCACAGGTAGGCCCCTTCTGTGTTTCTGTAATTGACCTTTAAGAAGGTGACAAGAGCAGTCCCATTGCAACCGTCCAATGGATTAAGCATTGCAAGGGCTGGAGCACCATTAGCTTTCTCCAGTGAATCTTGACTTGCAACAGCCTGGGGACTTTTGCTTTCTGCAGCATTGACACACTATGAGAATAAGCATGGCTTTGGCAAAGGCATACATCTATGACAGGCCTAGTGAGACAACCTAGGTATTACTCTTTTGGGGAAATGTATGCAATTTTTTTTTAGTTGTTGCTATTCTCAGGCTCCCAGGAGCATGAAAAGTCAGACCAGTTATTTAATCAAAAGCTTTATTGTTGACAGTGAGCAGGACATCATTAATTATTTTTTTCCCAGTAATGCTGTAGTCAGCAATAAATATCTGGGTTTCAAACATATTTTTATGTTGTTATATACATACCACTTTACAGTACAGTTCTTTGTTGCTCAGCAAAATTTTCTGCGGTATTTACCGCCACTTTTACGCTACTCCTATGTTCCTCCTAGAGGAATGATAAATACATTTGCTGAAGAAGAAATCATAGAATCATAGAATAGTTTGGGTTGGAAGGGACCTTCAAAGGTCATCTAGTCCAACTCCCCTGCAATGAGCAGGGACATCTTCAACTAGATCAGGTTGCTCAAAGCCCCATCCAGCCTGGCCATGAATGTCTCCAGGGATGGGGCATCTACCACCTCTCTGGGCAACCTGTTCCAGTATTTCACCACCCTTATTGTCAAACATTTCTTCCTCATGTCTAGCCTGAATCACACCTCTTTTAATTAATTTAAAACCATTACTCCTTGTCCTACTGCAAGAGGCCCTGCTAAAAAGTCTGTCCCCATCTTTCTTATAGGCCCCTTTTAAGTACTGAAAGGCTGCAGTAAGGTCTCCCCAGGGTCATCTACAGACTGAACAACCCCAACTGTTTCAGCCTGTCCTCATAGCAGAGGTGTTCCAGCCCTCTGATCATTTTGGTAGCCTCCTCTGGCCCCCCTCCAACAGGTCCAGGTCTTTCCTGTCCTGAGGACACCTGAGCTGGATGCGAGACTCCAGGTGGGGTCTCACCAGAGCAAAGCAGAGGGGCAGAATCACCTCCCTCGACCTCCTGGCCACAGTTCTTTTGATGCAGCCCAATATACCATTGGCCTTCTGGGCTGCAAGCGCTCATTGCCAGCTCGTGTCCAGTCGTTCATCCACCAGCACCCCAAGTCCTTCTCCGCAGGGCTGCTCTCAATCCCTTCATCTGCCAGCCTGTATTGACAGCTGGGCTTGCCCCGACTCAGGTGCAGGACCTTGCACTTGGCTTTGCTGAACCTCATGAGGCTCTTGTCTCGTTGAATTGCAGTACCTACAGCTATTCCCACCCTCCTCGTAGTTGCGTGTTCCCGTTGTCCAGCATGTGTGTTTGAGTTATGGTCACTTCCCTACATGTTGGTTATTATGAAGCTCCTGTTGACTGATTCTCCAAGAAATGTGATCAGATGGGGCTCTCTTTATCTTACGTTTTGTTTTTTAAAAGTGCACAAGAAGAAGGAAAAAAAAAAGTGTGTTCTTTTTACTATTCAAATTTGATCACACTGCTTGGGAACAATGCATGTCAGCTTCAGGCTTAAAGTGCTAAATAACATCGTTCTGTAAACACACAGCTGTTTTGTCCAAACAAACCATTTCATCAAGATGTTGAAAAATGTGTGGTACCACTGGGACAGTTCTGCCATAGAGAGTTTTATTCCTCTCCTCTTACTTGTTCTTTAGGGAAAAGAAAAAATAACAATAGTAAAATCACTTTTATTTTTATTACTCAAGTATTTGTTCTGGAGCCTGGAAGAAAGAAATAGTTATTATACTTTATATAAATGATGTCTTTAAAGTAAACAGCCTTACAAACAGCACTACATTAACCCTTCAGCAACACCTAGCACTTCATTCTTCTTTGGCTGTTGACAAACAAGGCCAATTAACATCAGCAAGATAATTAACTACAGCTCCAGGTAGTGTTTGCATCCAGTCTATTACTGTTTGGAAGCTGTCTCTTCTGCTTACTTCCTTAGAGCTTGAAGGTGCTAATTTTAACACCTACGATGTATGGAGTTTGAATTTGATTGAGTAGAGAGCAAGATTACATTTTTCCTTATTATTAAAACATTAGACCAATAGTTATAATAGTGAAGTCACTTCAACCTTCTGCTAATTTTTTTTTTCCTTCAAATCATTTCCACATTTCAGAATGCTTTTCAAAAATTTCTTATCTTCCATATGGCATATTATTCTTTTTGAATGTCTTGTACTTAGAGTGAGAAAACTTTGGAGATGGACTTAACTGGCGATCCAAACCCAGGGTAATTATGTTTGTTGCCAAGGAAAGAAGAATATTATTCCTGGAGACACAGCAGGCATTTTATTAAATGATTGTACTGCTGGAAACAAATGATTGCCTTTATTTTAAACTACCATTTGGAAGTCAAATGCTTTTATTTCAATAGGAAGCAAATTTTAAGGAAGACTATAGCTCACATATTCTTGTGATTTTTACTGGGGTATGCTAGGTTCATATAATTATCCATGATAGTGTTATTTGCCTTGGCTTTAATGAGGCTTTTATTACCTGCAAGTCAGAAGTTGATCCTACTGTTATTTCCCTTCTGTCTGATAACCCAACTAATTTTGGAGTGAGGAAGAACATATGCAGCAGGTGGGCTGTGTTTCTAATAATTAGTTTTCTTAAACATGTTATAAATAGCCTTGCCAAGAAAATATCACTGTAGCATTTTGAGCCCAGCTGGCACTGTATTGGAGCCTGGAGAGGGGAGAACAGCAGATTGAGCCATGTTCATCTGTAGAGTCTCTCAGCCAAATTCACCTCTGGGTGAATTTGGCTCTGCCTGCTTTCTAGAAAATGTTTTTGCCTGGGATTTTGTGAAAGAAAACAGAAGTAGTTCTTGTGCACACCTTGTATTGTGAATGTGCACATTCATTTTTCCTGCTGGATGATGCCCTAAGGGCACTATCAAGCATAGTTTCAGTTGAACAAGGAGCTGTTGAGGTTGAGAGGAGCCACACAGCTCAGCTCTCTGGCTCAATTGCTGAGGTGTATGGGCACCCAGAATGAGAACATGCTGATGGACAAACAAATCTAAACAAAAGCTCTCTAAGTCTTCCTTTCCCAGCTTCCCAAGCCAGAAATCAAGAAGAGATGGTTAAGAGCAATACCAGTAGGGATGCAGCGTGGGTCTGTGTTTTGGCAGTAAGTCTGATTTCACAGTCTCTAGATCAAAAATGCCTCAGTAACGTAATGCAGAGTGCTGACATGGAATTATCTCACACTAGCACTGCAAATCTCTTCCAAAATGTTGAGGGGTTAGTATTTCAACCGCTGGCCTTACTATCAGATAAAGTCCTTGTCCATCTTTCTGCAGCAAGCATAAACTCCATGTGCTTTGGCTAATCAAATGGAAATATGATCTTGGGCCCATTCCTGAACTGAGTTAAATTTGTATTGCTGAATTAAATGTGTCAGGCAATGCCACTGACTGTGCAGTACCAGTGTGAGCATTCCCCTCCTTTCTTCCAGAGAAATGGGAAAGCAGCAAGGCTGGAGCTGTTTTCTTTAGCACTTTTGCAAAGATTGCTAAATTCTTTTGGTTGGACCACTCATATAAATTCAGTTTTATGAAACATGGAAAAATTCAGTAAGGTTATATGTGTTTGAAAAGTGCCATGTAACCCTATCATCCCTGTGTCCTATACAAGAAGTCAATCCCAGAATATATATTGTTTAGTAGATGGGTGGTATGGCACTCAGCTTATTTTAAAATGTGCTAAGTAAACTCTGTCATAAAAGTGGTCTTCTTTTCTCCAAATTAAATATGACTATTTGGTGGGGGGAAAAAAGAGTCTGGTTTTCAGGGCCTTTAGACTTTTCTTAGTCTTTGTTGAAGAAATCAAATTAAGGACCTCTTCTGCCTCTTTGTGATGTTACTTTGATGGGACCTCAATGTAGAAAATGCTGATGTGTAAGGTACATATGATTTCTGTAGCATAGTGCTATTGTCCCCTGACAGCCTCTGAAAAAAGAATGGATGTTGCCCTTTTCTATCCAGAAGGATAATGCTGAAAATGTTGGCAGGATGCAGCCACCTACCTCAAACTATTGCTGAAGGCACTTCAGCAGCAAGGCCCATTTGTGCAGTAAAAGCTCTGTGATGAATTTAGTACCCATGAAGCACTGACTTCCCTAGGGAAAGCAGAAATAGGATCAGAGAAGATAATCAGAGAGTCTGAAAGAGTCTGAAAGCTTCAGGAGAACAAACAGGTGTTGTCTGCGCCGTGTTGCCTGCCACTTTGCCTCTTAGTCTGGAGGATACATTATTTTCTTCTTTGACATTCAGGACTTTTGCTTCAGGAAGATTATTTTGCTTCAGGAAGATTGTTTTTTTTAGTGAAGTCTGAGTCCTGATGCGTGAGCTAAAAGCCATCTGTGTGCTTTTTTTTTGAGTCTTTAATGTTCCAACTGTCTCTCTGCAGTCCATGGTTATGAAAAGGCTGAACAAGAAAGTAAAAAAACTGAAAATATCCTTTGGGGAAAGGAACATGCAGTCAGGCAACTCAAGGTCATCTGAAGTACAATGGGCTTATGCACTGGTGCAGGTTGAACTGATTTGTTTCATTAATCAAGGCTCATACTGTGTTTGCAAAGAATAATTGACATGAGCAGAGCTATGTTACTTAGGAATCCAATATTAACCTGTCTGTTTAATTATATTGAATTTTAAAGTCAGAAAATAAGCCTTTGCTTATTCAGTAGCAACAGTGTCTCTTTTATTAACAGAGCAAACCTTTTGTCATGTTATATAGGACAAATTTAGTATTTTTAGCAATGAAATAAATATCAAGTTATTGCGACTGTGATTTGGTAGGGCTTAATGCCAGATTCTGAAATGAAGCTGCACTCTGTAGAGGTTCTTGTGCACATTAGTGGAGGGAATCAGAAAGAAAATTTCAAATATTAGCACAATATTTTCCCCAAAATAGATTTATTGGAGGGGATAGAGGAGGTGAGGAAGAGTGGGAAAAAAGAGGGTTCAGGATAGGGAGGATGCGTTGGATAGAGGAATGCATTAAGCAGTGGGTGAAAATGGAAAACTGAAGGCAACAAAAACCGTTGTATTGATATGTATTTAAAAGAAATTAGGGATGACCAAATGTTTCTCTCTTAAGATAAATACAAAAATATTTGATCATAATCTAACAATTGCATGTTGCGGCTGCTGCTTATCCTGCAAATTTGTAACTACCCACGCTTGGCACAGGGGTCTATATTTACCAGTGTTTCTGCAAATGTGCAGGTAGCAGCTCATTGGGTGAGCCTTGTGGTTTGTTTGCCTAGTACAATGTGGCTTTGATCTATGTGGCATCCATAAATATTGCTGTAAGCCACATGGCTGTGATGTCCTAGTCCACTCTTTCTGTCTTCCTGATGCTAAGTATTATCTGTCCTCTGGGGAAATCCTGGTGAAATTGAT